>NC_134721.1:5043636-5358863 GCF_049634645.1 Pelodiscus sinensis | reverse complement strand
TGTTGAACATCTCATGGTTTGTGACTAAAGATAAGCAGCCTTAAATCTCTCACACATGCAAGAACTGTTTCACCCATGCAACCATATCACTATGACTTGAAGTTCTGGAATTAAATCTTAGAATATATTAAACATCCAAGGTAATATTCCCACCATTGCAGACAATCAGCAGTAGGTTTCTAACTGAGATTCTATTTTCACAGTTTAATTGTGAACTAAGGGTTGAGACCTTGTCCTTGGCGAATTCCTCTCTCTAGTGAATTATCAGTGGAAATTAATTATCAGTGGAAATGCGCAGATATCTGAATGGCTGATTTGCTTTAAAATGGTCCTCTTGCTTTGGACAGTCCTGCAATATGAGCAGAGAACAAGTCACAACTGGAAATGTAATATCAACATTTTGAAGAATAGTTTCTACATTGTATTTGTAATGCTTTGTTAAATTTTAAAAAATCAAAGTAAAATTTAAACGAGCTACGTAGGCTAAGAGAGCCTAGACAATTCTAAAACCAGGGAGACGTCTATTGATGACAGCATACGTTGCTACTTTCCATCTCAAACCGGTCAAGAATGCTTGAGAGAGTGAGACTTGCGTCATTTTCCTGTTGATCACCATTCACATGATGATAGTTGAATTTGCAGTTCTAGCTCATAAGGTACCATGAGAATATTTTGTTTATTGTTCACTCATTTGTACCCTCATCTTACATTTAATTCTGAACTTCATCTGGTTGCTTCTGAGCCCTCATGAAAGCTTCTTTACACAAATAGCCCCCGATTTTCTACTGGTGGTGCACATTCGCACATGCCTTGAAGCACATAAAATTATTCTGCACATGGATGAGAAAAATCTGCACATGGATGGAAAAGAATTAGAGAGAACATTGGCCCGGACTCCTCAGATGTCACTTTCTTGAGCTGACATACCATGCGATTAGCAGAATTGTTTTTCTGCAATTATGGATTGCAATGCCAGACTCTCCTGACTTTCTTCAGGAATAGCCCGAGATGTCAACAATCTTCCTGCTCCGTTTCCATAACACACAGATTCCAATCTGCTTTTCTGCTGCTGTCACTGTTGGCATTTCCCAGACCTCTTTCCAGGAACTGACTCACATTCTGAGTCTGCACAGTCCTATTTCGGAGGAGTGCTTTAAAGTGTCTGCTCAGGGTGGGAGATGATATACAGTAGTCCGCTTTATTTACAATAACCTCTTTTCCAGCGAGGCGCTATCTATTACAATTTCCCCTTAAGAAGGGCTCTGTCGTTATGCCAGAATAGATTCTATTTCCCAGGACATCTGTGGCAATGACATATGGACATTTCACTTTTCCTGGTAAAATATGTTCTGGATAAATACACATGCTCTTAAGTCCATCAGCTCGTTGGAGTCCATATCCTTTTGGAGGATTAGTGCTCCGGCCTCCCCTTTGCTTTGGAAATGGGATTTGATTTATTAGAGTTCTCTGTGTAAATAGTAATATGTGATTTATGCCAGTGTGTGTCAGGCAACAGCGATTCCCAAGCGATCATCTCGAAAGGGTGAAGAGAGAGGATTTAACGGCCGGTTAGATTCGTGGCAATCGTAGCCAGGCACAACCTTATCAGCTGTAAGTAGTTGTGTAAAGATAGGGAAAGGCAGCAATGCGTCTGAGCTGCAAAGTTCAGATTGAAATCGGAATGTGTGCCAAGTTTATGAGTACTCCGAGGTTCTTGTCTTGATATGTCTAGGAGCCAGCTAGGAAATTTGGTTATGGTAAAAAAACATCTGCCTGGTAGAAAAGTCTCAACAAAAAAACTAACATCACCATAAACTCCACACCATATAGTCAGTATAAATGCCCAGCCTCCTAATGTAAGGCAATTATGAATAAACCAGTGGTACATTAAATCTTAATATACCCCCACAATAATATACAGGCAGTCCCCGGGTTACGTACAAGATAGGGACTGTAGATTTGTTCTTAAGTTGAATTTGTATGTAAGTCGGAACTGGTACATATTGTAGGGGAAACTCTAGCCAAACATTTCTCCAGAGCTCAGTTTTATTCTCCCACACCTCACTTCCCTCAGTCCTTTATTCTCAAGCTGAGGTGTCTGCTGAGAAAAGCCGCTCCGCGTCTCCCTGGTCTGCTGGGGGGGGGGGGGGGGGGAGGGGCGCTAGCTTCGCGTCTCCCTGGTCTGCTGGGGGGAAGCAGCTAGTGTGGGGTTACCTCACCCCATTTGTAAGTAGGGATCCGATGCAAGTCGGATCTATGTAACCCGGGGACTGCCTGTATTGTTTTCTGATTTAAGAAGTGATGCTCGTGCATGGATTTCCGATGGATTTCTGATCTTCGATTAACCCCTCATGCGTTTCCACCAGCCTGGAGTAACGGGGAGGAGGTAGTGGTCACCAGAACCACCCCCACAAATGTTCTTTAAAATTGACAGAAGGGTGAAACTAGGCCAGTGGTTTCTTTCCTTGCATTTTGATGTGTCAGGGGAGTATAAGGCAGATACAGATTTAAACAAAACGGGAATTATTAAATGTGAGCAGATTTCTTGGTCCCATGCCTCATGGGCAAACTAACCACTAAAACTGATTTTTAAAAACATCTGTAAGCATGGAAGGGGTATTTTTTTAAACCTTGGCCTGTTATCGGTCCCATGCTATCATGGTGAGCTTTGAGGCATCTCTCCTACGTCTGCCTGCTGGTATCAAATTCATAGACTCCTAGAATTTAAACTCTGGAGGGACCATCACGACTGTTTAGGCTGATATCTGACAAGTTTCAGGTCACAGACCTTCACTCACCTACTCCTATAATAGATTCCCTAAGCTCTAGCTGAGTTACTGAAATTCTTGTATCATGATTTAAAGGCTTCAAGTTATGGAGAATCTGCTGCTTACGTTGGAAGAAACCCACAAGTGACCTATGTCCCGTGCTGCAGAGGAAGTGAAAAAACTTCATGGTCTGTGCCAATCTGACCCGGGGGGGGGGGGGGGGGGGGTGTTGGAATTCTTTCCCAATGCCAAATATGGCTGTCACTTAGACCCTGAACATGTGATCAAAACCCAGCATTCAGACACCAGAGAACTCCGAGTCCTTCTCATCTGGTGTTCCATCACTGTGGTTGGAGATACTTGGTGCTATCAGTCACAGACTGGCTAGATACCAGTGGCTGTCTCACACCCTCCATAAACTTTCTAGACACATGGTTTAGTTGGGACCTGCCCAGCCATACAGGTGAATGCCTAGGGCACCAGGCTTGAAGGATCATTGCAGTAGATGGAAGTCATTTTTTTCTCTATTTAAAAATATATGAATATGTTCTCTCCTATAAACACAAGTATCAAGTATTGGACTTGTCAAAGAGCGCATCATTGCCATGTCAGAAGATGAGTTCTAAGATTTAGTTCACATTGTGGAGCATGGCTGTGTATGTAAATCCAGTTAAAATGTGTCACGACAGCTTCAAAAGAGCACTTCAGCGGTTTGCTACCTGGGGGCGGGGTCTGGCCGTTCAATCACTCTCAGTAGCCCAGGGTTGGCCAGGCACACAGTTGAGTCAGTGTTGCTCGCCGTTTAGTGGAGACCAGTCTGTGACCCACAACAGTTCTGCCGTATTATGAGTCATGATCCCGAAGACGCCGTGCCTACGAAGAATTTGTGTTGTGTTGAATTTGAACGATGCTTGAAGCTAGCGTTGGTGTTACCACATGGAAATTCAAAGGATATTAATGCAGTAGATTTGTGCAGTGAAGGCTGTTTCACGGCGACTTCCAAGACGCCTTGCACCTCAAGATGCACGGACGTTCATTTCTGAACACAGACTCATAGACGGCTTTCCCAACATCTTCATTGCTTCTCAAATTCTCTCGACTCTTCCCGTTTCTGTTGCTAGTGAGGAGCACAGCTTTTCAAAGTTAAAATTGATAAAGGCATACCTTCATTTCTCCTTGCTGAAAGACATACTTGTCGGACTGCTACAATCTCAACAGCACACCAAATAGCTTCAAAACGTTGTCTCAAACAACGTATTGCTCAATTTGCACAAGCACGAAAGCAAAGTCCTAAATGCTGACACAAATTGATGGCCCAGTACAAAAGGATTACATCTGAAAACCAGATCGTACTTAGAATCAAGGAATAAAAATGTTCACAGCGTCCCCAAAATCAGTTCCTTTGGAAGGAAGACTGTTGCAATGGAAAAGGCAACCATGTACAGTGCTGACTAGAAACGTGTACAACTCAAAATGGTTAAATTTTTAAAGTGTCAACTAGTGTGTGGTTTACCCTAGGTAGTATAATAGTGTTAGGATTAATGAAAAGAGAACAAAATCAGTACAGTATTTTTTCATTTTTTATATTGTCCATTTCAAATGCCAAGAAAATAAAAGTAACATTTCATTCTGGACTTCTCATTTTTTTTCTATATTGAATGTGTGTGGAGGGCATGCCAAAGTCATAGTTCACTTAGGGTGCCAAAACCCCTTGGGTCAGCCCTGTTCTTCATGTAATGTAGGCACAGGTAAAATCGCATTTGTAAACAAGCAACACTTTAAAGGGCAGTAAGAACATATAATAACGGCTATACTGGGTCAAGCCAAAGGTCCATCTAGCCCAGTATCCTGCTTTCCAACAGTGGCCAGTGCCAGGTGCCCCAGAGGGAATGAACAGAACAGGGAATCCTCAAGTGATCCCTCTCCTGTCATCCATTTCCAGTCTCCAACAAGCAGAGGCTAGGACATTATTCCTGCCCATTCTGGCTAATAGCCATTGATAGACCTAACCTCCATGAGTGTATCTAGTTATTTTTTGAACCATGTTAAAGTCTTGGTCTTCACAACATCCTCTGGCAAGGAGTTCCACAGGTTGACTGTGTGCTGCGTGAAGAAAAAAGCTATCAAACCCAGGGGTGACATTCTGATCCCACTAATATCAATGTAATGTGCAAACCTTGGCATCAGTAAGGCTAGGAGTTCACCCCAGATTATGAAAATCAGCATATCTCCCTTGATGGCAATGGCACTGTTAGAGAGCTGCCCTGTAATCTTTAAATGCTCTGAAGCTGTTAAGTGCAGTATAGACCCTTATGGGCACAAGGCTACATTTTAGAAACAAGCAAACCCTTTCTAGCTTTCACTACTACCATGGACACAGCTTGAGTTCTGTTACTAGCTCAAATGGTTCAAATTACCAGCACTATGCAAATCGGTTTGGGGCTGGTAAAATTCACTGAGCTTGACTCATGTCATTTACTTTCGTGTAAATCAATAGCTGCTCCACTGGATGAGTCAAACTGCAATGAGTAAGAGAAGAAATCAGGTCCCTTGTATCTTTTTTTTTAAAAGACTTTCCCACCCACTTGTGACTCTTCTACTTGTTCACTTTCCTTCTTAGATCTTTTTTTTCCTGTCTACCCTGACTGATATTTGTGAAGGGGACAGTCAGAATGAAATTTACAGGTGTCTGTCATTCTATCTCCTTCCTGCCCGCTCAGTTGACACTGGTGTGTCAGTAAAGGAAAATGACCCTTTAGGGTCACTAAACACAGATCGGAGAACATGACAAGATATTTTATGGGGCCAAAGAGGGATGGTAGCTAGAGACACGTGCCGTTTACTCTTTCCTCTGGAGCCTCTTGGCTTGCCTTTTCCAGAAGACCTCTGCGAAAGCTTGTGTTTCTCACCACCAGAAATTGGCCCAATAAAAGATATTTCCTCACCCCCCCCCCCCCCCCCGACCACCGCCCGCCCTCCGCCTTGTTTTTCATAGGGGTAATTTTGGCTTTGAGGGTGTTCTGCTTCCAGAGAAAAAGAACCGTCAGAAATGACAGTAGCCGCACAAGCGTGTCCCATTAAAGATTTAGCCCCGTGTTCTTTAATCCACTCTCTTGCCATAACAACGTTCAAGTGTGTCTCAAACTCATCTCTATCTAGTGGCTGACCTAGCAATTTGTCCTGCATGCCAAATTCTTCATCTCCAGGAATTCAGCTTGAATGCCGTCGTCTCTTGTGGTGTTCTAACCGGTCGTTTTGTCATTGATTTTGCTTCCTCAGATGTTTCATACGTTATAGTGCTTTGATTCAGTGGTAACTACATTGTAATTAAACCCAACCAACATAACCCCGTAAGCACATAGAGCAGCTGAAAAGCTGAAACTGTCTTGGTGTTAAGTTTTGTTTTCTCCCTAACCAGAAAAATGGCTTTCAAGTTTTCACATATTAGTGCTTCCTTTTCTGTCTGGGAAACTCCCAGAAGGCTTCTCCCATGTAAGGGGTTAGACCCTCCCCGATTAACGAGATGGGAAAGGCAGGACAGACACAACTCTTGGACTGCTGTTTCGGATACCCAAGTTAAGAGCTCTTCTGCTAATACAGTAACATCCTTCCTAGGACAATCAGACTAGATCCACTTGGGGGTTGTAAAGCAGCTGTATTACTATGAGTTCTACAGGGTTGCCAGGTGTCTGGTATTGGCTCGAACAGTCCAGTATTTGCGGCTTTTGTCCGGTTAAAAAAAACAGACCTCTTTTTTTTTTTTGCTCAACTAATTTTTTCCTGCCACGTTCGGTATTTTTGTGAAAGTATCTGACAACCCTATTTGTAGAACATCTCACAAACAAATCAGAGGTGAAATTCAGACCCCACTAAAGTCAATGGAAGGTTCCCTCCAGCAATTATAACGCTAATCAGGCTGTAATTGCTCACCCACAGCCATTTCAGATTTGGGGATGATTTCTATTTTCAAGGCAGAGGCACTGCCATGAGTACCCACATGGTCAACATTTTAATACACTCTGGTTGATTTTTCAGCCTGGGCTGAAGTTTTCAAAGATTTTTTTTTTTAAACCATTAAATAATACAGCTAAGTGTGGTGGTACTGGCTTGGTGAGTCTTCCATTTTATGCTGTGGAGTCTTTTCTGATGCATTGCTCACAAATTCAATTTTACATGTGCCTCCGGTACATTAAGTCCACATGTTTCCATTTATTAATCACTTTTGGGCCTTACTGCGGTCCCAGGAGGTCTTTTCTTCCCTAATCATCTGTTTTATCTTGAGTTTTGAAAGGATCAGAAAACTTTGTTAGGATAAGAAAATCAAACGCCAGACACCAAAGTGCAGAGGCTCTTATAACAAAACCTTATCTCTCCCTAGTCACAACCGTTAGCTATGGTTGCGTCTACTTGTAACCACTCACTGTATCCTGTTTTTGAGACTGTTTTCTGTCTGCTAGCTTAGGTGACCTCTCTGCCATGATGCGTTGCTGCTGATGGGGTCTGATCCTTCTGACTTCACTCCTAAGAGCAATTGCGCACTTGATTAAGTCCAGGGGTTCCATGAAATCTGTTGGCTCCATGTAAGCTTTAATCACCCCGAGAGCATTTGTGCCTGGCAGCCGTTTTGAATCAAGCAGCAACTCTGCGAATGATAAGCATGTGCCTGCTACATCCTTCCACAGTGGAGACGGGCATTTCCTGGTGAGTCCTGCAGTGCTAACGGATTTAGCTCTGCTTCTCATAAATCCACGCTTTCTGCCTCCGCCCCAAGTACTGCGTCTCTCCCCATGTTGCCCAAGACATTCTGAATATTGTTAATTTCAATCTTATTGGGTTAAGCCATGGAAACATTCAGACAGTGAATACAAGCAGAAATCACAGAATCCAGCCCGACTGCACCCTCCCAGACGGGAAAGGAAGACATTAAAGAAAGATGAGAGGAAGGAGAATTAAGGCGCTTATAGCTCCTGATTGCTTAATACACAAGAGATAAGGACCTCAGATTGTCTTGGGTTTCATTATTCTCCAGTCCATCAGAGGCGATTTGATATGAATCTGCATCCTGTTAATCATACACTCCGCTTCTGCATTGCCAGTCTGCCTGCTGACTACATCTGGATCATTTATTACGGTCTGAATGCTGATAGTGTCCACGTAACGGTGCTTTTCTTACAGAACTCCAGGTTTCTGACGCATTTTAACTATACAGCAGGACTGAATCATTGCTGTCATCCTGCTCAGAGCAGGGAATAACTGTGCTTAGCGGAACATTGGCTAAATATGGTTTGCCCGTCTGTCTATGACTTTGACAGCTGGACCATGTTCAACACAAGTTCAGCCGCCGCAGGTGTTAAAGCCGTTAACACCATGTAGGTTCTGTAGTGTAGACAAAGCTATCGAGATTAGAAGTGAGATTTGGACCCCCCTGAAGTCAATGTAAGATTCTCTCCAGCTATTATAATGCTAATCAGGCAGTACTTGCTCACCCACGGCCATTTCAGATTTGGGGATGGTGTCTACCTTCAAGTCAGAAGCACTGCCATGGGTACCCACATGGCCAATGTTTTAAGGGCTGACTTAGAGCAACACTTGCTCAGCTCCCGTCCCCAACTGGCCCTCTTCTACATGCACTTCATTGATGACATCTTCATCATCTGGACCCATGGGAAGGAGGCTCTGGAAGAATTCCACTGGAATTTCAACAACTTCCACCCAATCATCAGTCTCAGCCTGGAACAGTTCACACAGGAGAGCCACTTCCTGGGCATTACAGTACAAATAATGGATGGTCACAGAAATACCACTTTATACTGGAAACTTACTGACCACTATACTTACTTACATGCCTCCAGATTTCATCCAAAACATATCACACGACCCATCATCTCCACCCAAGCCCTAAGATGCAATTGCATTTGCTCCAGTCCCTCAGACAGAGACAATCACATTACAGGATCGCTATCAAGCATTCTTAAAACTACAGTAACCACTAGGAGAAGTGAAAAAACAGATTGATAAAGCCAGGCGGGTATCCAGAAGTCGCTGACTACAGAACAGATCCAACAAAGAAAGCAACAAATCACCACTAGCCATACCCTACTGCCTCCAGCTAAAAACTCTCCTACACATCAAGGTTCTATAACCTTTCACAGATGATGAAAAACCTTCACTCTCATAGACCATGGGAGGCAGGCCAGCCCTTGCATACAGACCACCCCTCCCCCCCAACCTGAGACATACTCACTGCCAACTTCACACCTGAATCACTAACCCATGAGCCAATCCCTGCAACAAACCCGTGTCCATACATCTACCTTAGTGACACCATCACGGGGCGTACCACATCAGCCATACCATTCACCTGCACCTCATAGAATCATAGGACTGGAAGGGACCTCGAGAGGTCATCGAGTCCAGCCCCCCGCCCTCAAGGCAGGACCAAGTTCCGTCTACACCATCCCTGACAGATGTCTATCTAACCTGTTCTTAAATATCTCCAGAGAGGGAGATTCCACCACCTCCCTTGGCAATTTATTCCAATATTTGACCACCCTGACAGTTAGGAATTTTTTCCTAATGTCCAATCTAAACCTCCCCTGCTGCACTTTAAGCCCATTACTCCTTGTCCTGTCCTCAGTAACCAAGAGGAACAAATTTTCTCCTTCCTCCTTGTGACACCCTTTTAGATATTTGAAAACCGCTATCATGTCCCCCCTTCATCTTCTTTTTTCCAAACTAAACAAGCCCAGTTCATGAAGCCTGGCTTCATAGGTCATGTTCTCTAAACCTTTAATCATTCTTGTCGCTCTTCTCTGTACCCTTTCCAATTTCTCCACATCTTTCTTGAAATGTGGCGCCCAGAACTGGACACAGTACTCCAGCTGAGGCCTAACTAGTGCAGAGTAGAGCGGCAGAATGACTTCACGAATGACTTCATGTGCCAGCAATGCCCCTCTGCCCTGTACATTGGACAAAGCGGATGGTCTCTACACAAAAGAATCAATGGGCGCACCTAGACATTAGGACTGGCAACATCCAAAAGCCATAGGGGAGCATGTTAGCCTCCCTGGACACACTGTTTCAGACTTGCACGTTAAAATGAAACCTTCAAAACCGGACTGCAACAAGAAATGCTGAGCTGGCATTCAGGTGCCCACCAGGCACCCTAAATCGAGGTCGAAATAGACACCTGAAGTGATTCTCCCATTACAATCGGTAATTTCCCTTTCAGGCCCTCGCCCCTTCTCACCGCTGTTGGAGATGAGCCATGTCCACTCTGATTTAATTAGCACAGATGTCACGCTCCCATCTCTGTAACCTTTTTCCCCTGTTCAGTGTCTGAGGAAGTGAGTTGCAGCTCACGAAAGCTCATGCCCTGATAAATGGGTTAGTCTTTTAAGTGCTGCCAGACTCCTTTGTGCTTTCCCTTCGCTTATGTCACTTCTCTCTAATGTAGGTTTGATCATCTAAGGTTCTTAAATGTCATCATGCCGCAGCCCCCTTTTGACAACAAACATGACCACCGTGAGCTTTGTAGGGTGGAACGGAAGCCTCACCTCACGCACACCCTGCTGCCCTGGATAGGGAGGCCAAAGCCTGAGCCCACCTTTCTGGATTCAGCCCCAGGCAGGGGGCAGCCCTGGTAACCCCATTAAAACAAGGTGGTGACTCACTTTGGGAGCTCGCCCCCCACTCTGAGAATTGGCCGAGCGAAGGCTTTTGGTGCCTTTTTAGACCGACGGGGTTAGCTCTGTCACCTTCCGACCCTCGGGCTCCGACACTCATGTAGAACGCTGCCAACTAAGGCCTGGTCTGCACGTGGGCAATAGCGCAACCTAGCAACGGTGCTCAGGGCTGTGAAAAACGGGCCCTGAGCCCTTCGTTTGATTGGCCAACCTCCTCCTCCACTGCCCGCAGCATGGGCAGCCAGTGCTATGGGCCTGTGGTGCCCGTGCCCCAGGTATATTCCTCGCCTGGGACCTGGCTCCACCACAGTCTCTCCCTGGTCCTCCCTGGCTGCTGCCCCTGTGTGCTCCCCCCACGGTATGTCCCCTTGGCCTGCCTGCTGGCCCAGGGGCATTTAAGAGAGCTGAGGTGCCCCTCATCCCCACCAGCAGCACAGGAGGGCTAGAGTGACTTTTGGCTGCTTGCTTGGTGCAGCTGCTGGCACGTGTGTTCCTGCAGCCCCTCGTGTTGGGCTGTCACTGTGCGCCGTCCCTGCCACGAGCGCCCCTGTGACCAATGGGAAGCTGCAGAGGCGGTGCCTGCCAGCAAGAAGTATGCAGAACCCCCCTGCCCGGAAGCTGCTGACATTGTGGAATGCCCCAGGTAAGTACTGCCCTCCCCTCTCACCCTCTCCTCCTGCAATCCGTGTAGCCCCCAAGCTCCCTCCCACAGCTGCACCTTGCACCCCTCCTGCACCCCAATTGCCTGCCACAGCCCCCAAACTCTGTCCCAGAGCCCGCACCTCTTTCTCATCCAAACTCCTTCCCAGAGCCTTAGGCAGGTGAGGGAGGAGAGACTTTGGAAGGGGGAAGGGTTTGGGCTCGGGGCATGCAGGGCATCCCCAGAACTTCTATTTCTGGTCATCTATCAGGGATTATCTAAACTATGCTTGGCCATGAGGGCAGGGAACTGGACTTGATGATCTCTTGAGATCCCTTCCAGTGCTAGTGTTCTATGATTTGGCAAACCCGCCATCCCTGCGCTCAAGAGGTACAAGTGGTTACGCTGATGGAAGGATTCCTCAGTCAACCTAGCCATCGCCTCTCAGCGTGGTAGATTAGCAGTTGTGATGGAATGGCCCCTTTTGCCAACACAGTGTCTACCCTGCAGTCCTGCAGCAGCTGACTTCTGTGGTGATCGTGCAGGGACCCGCTCGGTTAAGCTTGTTGCTGATTTCATCTGTCTCTCTCAAGGCATGCCTACATGCCTGGTAGCTAAATCCAAGTCACATAAGAGGCCATATACATGGAACAAGCACAAAGTCAGGAGACAAGAGGATCCTAAATTCTGACACTTGTGGCCTTGTTGAGATCTTTTTACCCATCTGCCTTGATTTCCCTGTTGGTAAAAAGGGTTTAAGAATAACTACTCAGGAGGAAAAAATAACAAATAGTTTGGTAGCACTTTATAGACTAACGAAACATGTAGATGGTATCATGAGCTTTCATGGGCACAGCCCACTTCTTCAGATGACCTGAGTTCTGAGTTTAGGATGTGCACACCCAAATGAATAGGAGAGGCGAAGGGGAGGAGGAAGGGGGGAAAAAAGGAAGGAGGGTGAGAGACAGGGAGCTAGAGGGAATAAGTAAGTAGCTGAAGATTGGGTAGTTGAAACGAAGCAGATAAGAATCATTCCTCTCATGGGAGTCTACACAAAGAGCTGTTTGCACCTTCAATGGCTGTTAAGTGGGTAGTGTGTTGTGAACATGTCTTTTTTACAGTGTTTCTAGCGTACAGCACCTACTTATTCTGTTACATAAACATGTTATCACCCTAAAAATGTGCCACCCCCAAAACACATATGGCTCATAACCCTGCATAGCGCGTATGTGGTGTTTCTCCTCTGTATGGCTCCAAGAGCTGTGCAAATGAGCGGATCACGAGCCTCGGTTTACAAAGGGGAAACTGAGGCTCAGCGATGAAGCCAGTGGGCTGAAGGTGAAGCTAGGAGTAGACCCCTTCTCTCCAGAAGGCCAATTCAATGCCTTCGCTAGTGCACCCTATTTTTTTTCCATTGTAAACTACTACGTAAGGCTTGTCTGAAAGCTCTCAGTTGTTTTCAGAGCTAGTCCCATTATTTCATTTTCTTTATTTATATAGGAATTAGATACAAGGCTGCTGTCAGCTAGTTGCCAAGCCATCTTACCTGAACTTTTGCTTTGTGTTCCCAGGATGCTGGCCATGAACATCATTCGCCAAATGCCAACTTCTTTGGGAACATTTACGTTGAGGCTTCCTCGAGCTGAAGGCCAAGGTCTGCGGTTGAAGGAGGAAAAAAGGGGTAAGGAGAAATTGATATATTACTCTAGGGTGACCACGTAGCGACTTTGAAAAACCAGAATCGGAGGCTGCAGGGCAACCGTTGCCTATATAAGACAAAACCTGTCATATTGGGACAGTCATGATAATACTGGCACATCCGGCTGCTCTGCTTAGGTCATGTCTGACCTTGGGAGATGAGCACAGTAAATAAGTCGAGGGAAAACCAGGAAGGAGCCTGGGAGGACTGGATTAGCTTTTCCGTTAACACCCTCCTCATCCCCCCTCCCCCTCCCCCAGAGCGCTGGGCTACAAGGAATATATTTCTTCTGTGGTAACTGTGTATAAATAAGGTGTTTGTGACGATCTGGGTGGAAACAGGAAGCAGCACACATTTAGACAAAGTATCTTAAATTGAAACCTATTGTTTGATCCCTAAAATAATGTGATGACACTGAAGAATTTAGTTTCAGAGAAAGAGGCATGTAACACACAGGCTTTGCGCTCAGATGGCAATTTCTTCTCTTCCAGAGGTGATGACATAAGTACTGTATGCTTCATATAATTGCCATTTGCAAGCCATTAGAGTCGGCAGAATTGTGATTAGAAACAAACCCACCAGGGAAGGCCCTGGGAAGACGGATTGGTCTGTGTGAACTAGCAGTGGTGCGAGAACGTTTTTTACAGTGGGGGGTGCTGAAAGCGGGGGGGTCCCCACCCGAAACTTTTTTGCCTCCACCACCCCTTTCTCCTGTCCAACTCCCCAGAGCTGGGGCCACGAGCAGGGCTGTGGCTCTACGGGGGGAGGGGAGAAACGTGGGCAGAGTTAAGGGGGCCAAAGCACGGGAGCGGGGCCCGTTGTGTGGGGCCAGTGGCAGCCTGTGGCCCTGCATGTGGACTCTGGGCACAGAGCTGTGAATGGAGCCCTGGGTCTGGAAATGGAGTCGCAGGTGTGGAACCTATAGCCGGGAACCTATAACCTCCGCGTGCAGGGCTAGGAATAGAACCCTGGCCATAGGCCTTGTGGCTGCAACCCTGCATGCAGGACAGAGAACAGAGCCCCAGTTTCAGGGTGGGTGAGAGCAGGGACTCTGTGTGTGGGGCCAGGAGCACAGCCTACGGTGTGTGTCCTGAAGGCAGGACTCCAGGGGTGGAGTCCAGGCCTGGTCAAGCAGCACCAGGACCTTTGGTACGAGGTGGCGGGTGGGACCCTGCACAAAACCTGGGGCTTCCACAACACGCCCCTAATTCCCACAACTATGTGGTCCATTGGACTCCTAGACCTCTAACGATGACGCTTCATTGTAAGAGCTTTGCTGAAAATGATCAAGATCCAGCTCTGGGTACTCTGGTTGATCCAGGGGTTTGGGGACGTAATTAGGAAGAAAGGTTCATTGGTCCTGCCCCTCATAAGCTAGAGGCGAGAAGCAACTAATACGACATTTGCGGAGATGCATCAGATCAGATGCGGGACTTCTGTATTTTTCATCTGCTATAAGCAACCGATAGCGGTAGGGAGCCAGCAGGGAGAGGCTGGCTGCTCTGTCCTCCACGTGGAGCTGCTGCAGTCACTGCAGGGAAGTGCCCCTCCCCAGCCAGGCAGCTCTGTGCACGGCAGCCCTCAGCTCCTGGGGGGGGGGGCTCATTAAGCAGCTGTGGGGCCGTGCTGCTACATAGCTTAGGGGGAGCCTTGCTCAGAAGCCTGCACAGACTGGCACCAATATGACTACCAGAAAGGGATGCAAGCCCCCAAGGGTGCAGGAGTATATAGAAAAATAATGCAAACATTCAGATACTGATTTTCCAGTGCCCCATTCCTTGGGCAATCATTCACCCCCGTGCCAAGGGGGCGTGAAACACGACTGTCCTGAGTTATGTCCAGTTAACACTGGTTTATCTGACCACACCAGCCAAGGCTCAATGGATACTCCAGTCCCGGTTAGTAATCAAACCCCTATGGAATGTTGTTTGTGTGTTGGTACCTGCTCATTTTTGTCCATAATGATATATCCACAAAACCAACAAGGCGCACTGGGCAGCATTGCAAGAGAAGAGGAGTCCGGGTAATTTGGCAATTGAAAAAGCTCTGGCAAGGAGAAGTGCATAACCAGGAGTCCAGGGGAGAGGGCTGTGAAGATTGGCCTACTGAGACCGTGATCATGCTATGGATCTTTTAGTTATTTGTTATTTACATCCAAGTGTGTGTGTTGTGTTTTGGGACAACCTGTCTAGAGAGGAACCGTGGAGCACAAAAGTTACTTTTCCTGGGTGGTCTCTTAAAAGGAATCTTACCTGTAATGATGTTTTGCTCTGTACACAAAGTCCCGGTGCATCCCCACAGCAGTGAATTTGCATCCAGTTCCATGCTGATCACAGGAGTGTAAGGTTCTGCGTTTGGAGGGCTACCTGTTGGGTCACCGATTTCTGAACCCTCCACATCAGGGGCAAAAAGGTCACTGTCCAGACACACCACTGTGGTGTAGAGCATTGCGACCCCACGCCAGCGAAGCGCTTCCGTACGTGCTTCGCCTTAAGGGTGTGAGCAGCTGCCGTGGTCTCAGTAGCATTGCTCACCACTGGATAAATGTGTGCGGTGGTGCTGTTGGACCAGAGTTTTCAGCACTTGAAGGATGGATCCCTAGTCTGAGGTAGCTCTACGCCGGCTCACTGCACAGTCCCAGGCGAGTGAAACGGTTTCATTCCAGTGCTTCTGTCTGGGAAATCCATGGAGCAGCCGGCTGAAAGCTACAATCTGGAACCAGTCCCTCAGGGTTTTGTGCACCTTAGTAACACAGGCCCTGCCACATAAAATAGATTGCACCCGTACATCGCAGCAGCAGTATTTATGGCATTGCCGGACTCCAGGGGACAGATTTTCAACCTCCCCGGAGCTAAGGGTATAACTTGCTGAGCGGCTTTTGAATGTCCCGCTAAGTGCACAGCTTTCGATCCCTAAACAGATTGGAAACTCTGGCCTCAGATGCACACTGGTTAGTTCCCCAGCCATCCTCACTTGATCAATGTCAGCCATGTTCTTTCATTTTCCCCCCTGTATGTTTTATTCATTTCTTTGTTCAGATGTTGTTTTTAATGCAGATTGGAATAACTGTAATCTACTCTCCCCCCCCCACTGTAACTGGCAGTACTCCGCTTGCAATTAGTTTGCTTCCTCCCCTACAGGGCATATATAATTTATTAGGGACATTACATAATAACTAACTTTCCAGCTCTTATATGACCATTTATAACAGGATACAGCCAAGCTTCGTTCTTTGTACCCACACAACATCCTCAGGCAAAGTGCAGAGGTAAAACTTAATACTTTGCAAGGCTTTATATGGTCTGTCATCCCACTGGGGTATGCTTTATTGATTTATTTTTTGTTTCCTGAACACAAAACAACGTTGAGACACAATCCTGCAGTTTTGATTCGGGCAAAATTCCCGGGAAGCCAGTGGGACCTCTGCCTGAGTTGAAACCGGGCATTAAAACTTCATTAAAATTTAAAGAGCAACCGTGTTTGAATGAATAACATGAAGAAGAGACGAGGCCATATTTTCACACTATCCTCTTAAAATTGTGCCCCTCCCCTTACAGGGCCCAGAATACTCCCTCTTCTCTTCCCCATCTCTCCGTTCTAGAACTCCTGCTGCTGTCTTAGCATCTCTTTCCCCTGCCGAGTGTCCAGTTTTTCTGACCTCCGCTCTCCCCCCATCACCTAACACTGCTCTTGTAAAAGAAGGTGGAAGAAGGGGTCCCATTTTCAACCAGTTCTGCTTCTCTTTGCCCCTGACGCGGCTCTTTGAGCCCTGATAGGCTTGTCTCTGCTTTTTTGCTCTACGCTTTTCATCGGGATTCTATTTACACCGTCAGTAAACGTAGGAGAAAAACCTCATAGGAGCCACCTCCTCTCCCTCGTCGTTATTCTTTCACCTTTAATAAAATTCTCTCTCCTGCTCTTCAGTTAAAGAGAGGGGGACCCATTCTGTCCTGTTACATCACAGTAATGTCACGGGCATCATGGGGTCCAATTCTTGGTCATGCCCAGGCGAGTTCATGCTGCCTTGGCAGTGTCAAGGGCTTACGGTGGGTGGGACCAGTCTGGGACTCACCCCGGGTTAGGAGCAGTGGTGACACCTGCCACCTGCGAAATCAGTGGAGCCAGAATATGCCCTGCTTGTGGGGAGGGCACCATTTTTTTCTTCACAATAGGGGTTCTCTGTGCAGCGTGACCTCACGAGTACAGTGAGTGTGAGGTCACACTGCATGGAGGATACTATTGTGCAAAGGAAAAAGGGGTTCTCAGTAAACAGGGCCCCAGAACAGAGTTTTGTGAGGTTGCCTGCTGGACAAATGCTGCCATTGGTGAGCTGGCCTCCTTGCGCTGCGTAGAACTGGCGTCGGAGTTCTCCATTAGCTCTGCTCCCAGACCCTCCCTTTGACGGAGGGAAGGAACCAGAGGTGGGTTGGGGCTTGGCTGGAGTGCACCGTACTACGGCTGTATCCTGCTTCGCAGGACAGTCCGGAGCCAAGGGAAGCAGAGCCCAAGCGAGAGCTGTCACAAAGCTCATTTCACACTCAATGCCAGGAAGGCGCCCGAAATGCCCAGAATATGGAGCTCACAATGGTGGCTTAAAGCCATCTGTACTTCCCTCCCTGCACACTCCAGTCCCGGCCCACAAGCAGGAATTGAACCCGAGAGGTTCAAGGGAGAGGAAAAAAACCTGATTTCTGTGGAGTTGCTCTCGATTTATCACCATCATAATGGGGAACAGAATTTGGCCCAATGTTATGGGACTGATTAAAGTCAGTCTCTTGTGTGCTACAACTCCACCTCCCAGGTGTTCTGGTCAAAACAAGAAGTGGCGTCAGCACAGAGAGAACGTCTTGGCTCTAGCATATTTAAAAAAAAATCTGAAAGTGTTCCAAGTCTATAAATACACAGAGTATTTCTGCAAAGGAGCAGAAAGGGAACCTCTTGTGTCCTTGCTGCTCCAGTTTTATGAACACATTCCAGTTTTGCGCCAGGCCCCAGTTGGAGTAGTAGCATGACACACTGGAGACAGTATATCTTGACATAAGTGGCAGCGGTTTGAAGTTTAGAAATATTGTGTTAACATCAGTGTTCCAAGTACATTGTTGCATTGTGTTAGTAAGCACCTTAATGCGTTGTGACTAGATCAGAGACAAAAATGACCTCTGCAACTATTCATGCAAATATTTTCACTCGCATATTTTCTAGTCTATAAAATAAATGGCAAACATGTATTTATAGTACACAGACACATTTTGACAAGCGGAAAAGGTTTCTAACTAGAAAAGATTATTACAGAACACTTTGTAAATATTACAACCGAATCAGTACCTCTCTGTCATATTCCTTTTTTTTTTTTAACCCTAGCTCCCTGAGTTAAACTGAACAGGCCCTAAGGCTTTGTGGGGTGCCCCCTCTTATGCACCTGTGGGGCAAATACCCCAAATGTGGCTTTTTAACCTTGACTCTCTCTGCTGCTTGAAACAGCCCCCTTGTGTGCTGAAGGAAGGAAGGTCAGAAACCTGCTGATCTGCTCACAAAACTGATACAGCTTACGGTCAGAATAAATTTTAAAATCAGCACCCAACAAATAAAACCAGTGTCCAAACCAATGTGAAATCCAGCTGCATGGCTGTTCACCAGAACTCTTTCCTCTAGAGCACTCAGAGAATCGGCCGCCTGGAGATCTACCGATGAACTGTGCTTTACAGGAGTGAGGTGTTACTATTCAGGGGTGGTGGGATGCAGAGACGAAGGGTTGGTTTGATGGATCAGGTGTTTACTTTGTTTACTTTTTAAGTCTCAGAGGGGTAGCCATGTACGTTTTTTAAATAAAACTCTGGTCATCCGACAAAGTGGGCTGTGCCCAAGAAAGCTCATGATACCATCTACATGTTCTGTTAGTCTATAAAGTGCTACCAGACCATTTGCTGTATTTTAAGTTAACTAACTAACTAATGTACATGGTAAACAAGTTTACTTAACGCTCTCAGAGGGGGAGCTGTGTTAGTCTGTAAATAAAAAAAACTTAAAAAACAACTAATGGTCCTGCAGCACTTAGAAACTAACAAAAAATACATAAATAGTATCACGAGCTTTCATGGGCACATCCTGCTTCTTCAGATGACAAAGCTGGAGCCAAGGGGCCCAGAGTTTAACTTTTTGTTTTATATTTCAAACTCTGGGTCCCTTGCTCCATTTTTGTCATCTGCAAAAGTCATCCCAGACGCCCCTCCCTTAGCTGCTGGGTAGAGCCGAACCGACTCTGGCTTCCCGCGCCCTCAGCCACCAGGAGGGGCTGGGGTCGAGGCTGCGGTAGCCCTGGCTCTGCCCCTGGCAACCAGCAAGGGCTGGGGCTAAGGCCAAGCCAGCCCCAGCAGAAGACCAGGGAGAAGGCCAAGGCAGTCCTGGCTCCCCCTCCCCCCAGCCACTGGGGAGGGCCAGGACGAAGCAGGCCTGGATCTCCTTCCAGCCACCGGGCAGAGGCCACAGCGTGGCAGCCCTGGCCCCTCCCTCCCAGCACCAGGCGGGGAAGGGAGGGAGGAGTCTGAGGACAGAGGGGCGGTGAGACTCAGAGTGACGTGATGACATCACTGCCATCCCTCAGGATTTTTTATAGAGAGAGAGAGAGAGACTGACTGACTGACTGACTAGTTCTCTGCTCTGGATCTTGCTTTGAGACAATTCAGCCAATAGAGGAGCCCACTCTGATTCCTGCCTGTCAACGTGCTGCTAGTTCCACATTCTTGTGCAGCGTTCTTACTCATTAGTTGTGGTGCTCTGCTTCCTGGAGGCCAAGCCCTCTCGTGCTAGGTGCTGGTAATGAGACCATCTTTGCCCAAAATAGCATGTAGCACACATAGACAAGATAGACCAAGGAAAGGTTATCAGCCTCGTTTTACCAATGGTGAACCAAGAGATGTTGAGATTTAAGTGACCGACCCAGGACCACATGGACAACTTTGTGGCAGAAGCAGGGACAGACTCCAGCTCTTCTGGGTCCCAGGAGTACAAGAAAACCGTTTGTAGCATGAATGACCATACCGAGTCAGTCCAAAGGTTCATCTAGCCCAGTGTCCTGTCTGCCGACAGTGACCAATGCCAGATGCCCTAGAGGGAATGAACAGAACAGGGAATCATCAAGTGAACCCTCCTCATTCACCCATTGCCAAGTTCTGACGAACAGAGGCTAGGGACACCATTTCTACCCATCCTGACTAATAGCCATTGGTGGACCAAACCTCCATGGATTTATCTAGTTCAGTGGTCCCCAACATGGTGCCCATGGGGGCATTTGTGTGCGCCCGCCAAGTGCTCAGGGCTGGCCTGGCCCTGGGCATGTGGTGCATGCGCGGTGCCGGAGCCGGCCCCGGGCGCATGGCGCACTGTGAGCGCCAGCCCCGGGAGTGCCACGGATTTGCCACCCGTGCTCTGGGCGCACGGTGCATTGGGGGAGCGCCGGCCCCGGGCGCGCGGCGCTTGGGGGGGAGAGTGCCGGCCTCGGGTGTGCAGCGCTTGCAGGGTGCGCCAGCCCCAGGCGCGCTGCCCTTGGAGGGGGTCCCAGCTCCGGGTGCGTGGCTACGGGGGGGTCTTGCCCCCGGGCACGCAAGGGGGGGCCCTCTGGCACCCAGAGGGCGAACGGCCACGCCCCCTGGTGCCCAGCAACCTCAAATGGTTGGGGACCACTGATCTAGTTCTTTTTTGACCACAGCAATAAAAGGTTTCAAGAATAAATAATAGAATCATAGAATACTAGGACTGGAAGGGACCTCGAGAGGTCATCGAGTCCAGTCTCCTGCCCTCATGTCAGGACCAAGTACTGACTAGACCATCCCTGATAGACATTTATCTAACCTACTCTTAAATATCTCCAGAGATGGAGATTCCACAACCTCCCTGGGTAATTTATTCCAGTGTTTAACCACCCTGACAGGTAGGAACTTTTTCCTAATGTCCAGCCTAAACCTCCCTTGCTGCAGTTTAAGCCCATTGCTTCTTGTTCTATCCCCAGAGGCCAAGACGAACAAGATTTCTCCCTCCTTATGACACCCTTTTAGATACCTGAAAACTGCTATCATGTCCCCCCTCAATCTTCTCTTTTCTAAACTAAATGGGATAGGATAGCGGGTAATGTACTTAATATGTAAAGGAGAAACATAAAGAGGGACAAGAAAAGAAAATGAAGCTCTCAGTTGTAGAGAAAGTTCTGGAAGAGGGGATGTACTGACTGTTCCCCCCCCCAAAGATTCGTGTCCAGTAGTGAGAAATCTCTCCGTCTATTTTTCCTATGTTTGATTTTAACTCAAGGGTGGTGATTCGTATTACTACAGCAAACAGAGGCTTTGTGTATATATGTGTCTGTATTTAAAGCATTGCCTTTAATGGGGCATTCACTGCATGCGGCTACATGCCACGCCACGTGACTTAGACACGTGGCCATAGATTGAATTCCAGAATAACCTTAACATGAATGTTTGCTCTTTCTTCCAAAGAGGTGGTACTTATATTATGCTTTGTACTTTGTATGCTTTTGTTTGAGGTAGATGCGGTATTGTTGGAATGTGCACCACACTGTGTCAAAATGTTAAACATTTATTAGATTTTTTTGTTAAGCACCATTGTGGCAATCTGGTTGTTGTGGATTTGTCAGCTTTTCCCTGCCATGTAAAAAGCAGGCGCTTTCAAGTAACAAATCATACTCCCAAGACCCAGTGAGCAAAACAATAGCTCATCTGTTCAGTAAAGCTTAAAATAAGAACATACTTATACTAGAAAGCACTGCACTTTTTTTCTGCTGATTCATGAAACAAAACAATCAAGTTTGCTGTATTCTAGAGATCAGCTCATATATTGACATCTGCCATGAACACTCCAAATGCACTGGTTCAGCTCATTATAGATGGAGAAGATATAGGCAACCTTTGATCTGGATCTGGGTTTTAGTTCTGATCAGAGCCCCTAGAGTTTTGGTTCAGGGCTTCATCCTTCATCCAGGGCAGGTAGTGGACATATGCAACATTTAGATCAGTGTCCAACACCCTTTGTGCAATGTTTGGGCTAATAAGTTTGAGGCCATGTCTTCTATTTGCTACCATTCTGATGAGTTTCAGGCTACTGGGCAGATTTGCATCATGGAGTAGTTAGAGAGAGAAAAAATCCACTGTAACCACAAACCATCATGACATTGGAAGTATGGGCTGTGTTTTTATACATTGGGATTCTTTGGTGGTTTTTTTACAACTGTTTGTTTAGCTTTTAAAAGTTGTGCCTATTCAAGAAAATTGTTTGAATTATAAGGGTTTTGGGGTCCCCCTCTTATATGTTTGTATAAGAATAGCACAATGCTATTTCTACACAACACTGCTGAGAGGCACCACACTGTAATACAAAGAGGAAACAGTAATACCAAATCCATCTGGAAACTAGTTTCCTGCTTTGGATATTCAGCTTTTGCGCAACCACCGTCTGAAAAGATAGAACATTGGAGCAAGATGACAGCTGTCAAAAGGAGGTTCAAAATCTCCACTCCTGCTTTCAAATTAATTTTAAAGCTTATTCTCGGAGAGCAGTGCTTCTTAGGGTGCTTCACTCGAAATAAGCTATGTAAATTGAGCTACGTCAATAGCTTATTTAAAAAACGGGAGAGTCTACACAGCACTTATTTCGAAATAGAACTTACTCCTTGTACAATGAGGGCTACAGGAGTCAGAGAAGAAGTCCTCCAGCTTGACAGTATTTTGACATTATTTTGCAATAACTGTCTGCTGTGTAGATGCGGACTCGGTTATTTTGAAATGATGTTGTTGAGTAGACGCACCCTTAGAGTCTGTCTTTTGCAGTCCTCCACAAAATGTGTGGTTGGAAAAGGACAAGACGCTTGTGCTTTTCACTTAGGTGTTCATCATGGGAGGAGCCCAAGTATTTGCATGTGTAAACTGACAATGGTAGTCGTCTCCTGGGTCATTATACTGAATAGACCTCTCATGTGGGCCCAGAGGGGTACAACTGCCTTTCCATCTCCACCTGCAGATCTACAGCTGCCTCAGGTCATCTTCAATGCTGCAGCCTTCTCCACCCTGGCGTCCACACATGCCCTGCTTAAATCTCTCCGTCCACTACTGTAAAAATCACCTTTCTGCCTCGTCATTCAACCCCCTCACCCTCCTCTTTTGCACCCATTCACGCTTCCCCCTTCCACGTCATCAACACAAAGTGCTCGTCCATCAGGCCATTTCTGTCCTGCCTTCACCCTGCTCTGTCGGCTCTTCTGCATAACAGAGACAGACTCCTGCCTCTGCTCTGCACCAGGGATGCCACCTAATTTTATCAATGGCGGCCACTGTGGTTTCCCCACAACCGTTTGCTACACGTGGATTAACAGGAGTGCTGTGAGCAAGACACGAGAAGTCATTCTTCCTCTCTACTATGTGCTGATTGGTTTTCAGTTGGAGTATTGGGTCCAGTTCTGGCCACCACAGTTCAGGAAAGATGTGGAGAAATTGGAGAAGATCCAGAGAAGAGCAACAAATATGATTAAAGGTCTAGAGAACATGAGCTATATGGGAAGAGTGAAGTTTGTTTAGTTTGGAAAAAGAGAAGACTCAGAGGGGACAGGATAGCAGCTTTCAAGTACCTAAAAGGGTGTTAGAAGAAGGAAGGAGAAAAATTGTTCTCTTTGACCTCTGATGCTAGGACAAGAAGCAATGGGCTTAAACTGCAGCAAGAGAGGTTTAGGTTGGACATTAGGAAAAACTTCTGAACTGTCAGGGTGGTTAAACACTAGAATACATTGTGTAGGGAGGATGTGGAATCTCCATCACTGGAGATATGTAACAGCAGGTTAGATAGACATTTCTTAGGGGTGATCTAGGTGCTTGGTTCTGCTGTGAGGGCGGGGGCCTGGACTTGATGAACTCTCGAGATCCCTTCCCATTCTAGGATTCTATGGAGGGCGTGCCCAGTTGCAAAGCCACCACGCTGTCTTTTATGTCTCTCCTTAAAAGGCACCGGTGCCATGTGGGGTACACAAAAATGCTTGGCAAAACCAGGTGGGCTGTCCCCTCAGCTTATTGCATTGCCCAAAGCTACCTCAGTCTTTCTGTGTGCTCCCTCTGCCTCTCCTCTTCCCTTGTTCTGCAGCCATCTTTTCATTGTACGTTTGTCCAGGGCTGAGCACAGCAGATTCCTGGCCCCTCTTTGCTTTTGCAGATAAAAACAATGCAGTTGGACGGATGCATGGGAGCACCGCATCCGTTTTGGAAAGAATGAGTTCTGCTAGCCTTGCATCCCGAGGCGAGTTGATCCGACGATAAGTGCCCGCTGCTGTTTTTTGTGCACTAGCTTGAGTGGCACTAACGCTAGTCTGGCTGTCTGCTCGGGGAAAACACCTCTCAAGGGTCTCAGCCGCTGTCTAGACATACCCCAGGATGAAAAGGAGCTGCTGTTTTGTTGTATTATTTGCTGTCAAAGGCACACAGTGCTGTCATTTGGCTGGAAACATGAAGAAATCCTTTCCGGTCTGTGCCGTCCTACCTGAAGCAGAAGGGCAAATGTGTCCAGACGCAAGGGCTGGATGAGAGTTACTTCTCTCCTACACCGAGCAGCAGCAGAGAGAACAAGAGTACAGGGCTCAAAAGAAAGGTTGCCCCAACTGATCCTTGTGGTGAAATGCCATGGGTTATATATTTCAGAGAGTCTGTCTCTTTGTCCAAGAACTCCTCCTAACTGGTAGGACCACCAAATTCGGTAGGCAGCTTCTTATAACTAAGAGCAAGGTCAGGAGCTGGTTGTGCCAGGACAACGGGCTGTGCCTGGAATGGGATTTCTTCTCAGAAAACTATGCAGGAAAGAGAGAATCACCAGGCAGGTGAAAGGGGCTAGCTGGGGTCGCACCCTCCCCCCAATCTGGGACTGCTCCAGTCCCGAGTCTGCCACCCCTCAGGTGCCTTTTAGGGAAGGTGTGGGAGGTGAAGCTCCCCTCAGTTCATACAGGGACACTGGCCGTTCCCCTTCCTCAGGAAGCGAGGGGAAAGTGCACAGTTTGGTGCATTCCTCACTCTGGCTGGGGAGCACAAGGGGCAGACAAACCTGGATGTGCCCCAGCCGGGGACCATGTACCCCTCTCCGACTGTGCTGGCGGGAGCTGCAGCAGCCAGGGAGAGGCACTTCTCACCTGACTTGAAGCTGCTGCGGTGAGAGAGGGCTGGGGTTGTTCTCTCTCCCCCGGGCAAACTGCTCACTAAACCCTCATCCCCAACCCTACCCCAGAGCAATGATTCAAATAAAGCATGGACACTCTCACTTTATTTTCCCAAACCCCCCACAAATTAATTGAGTTAAAGGCCCAAGAAATGCTGGGTAAATCTTCTCTCTAGCTAAATATAAATGGGAAGTCTTGTATTACCTATACCTACCCTCCCAGCTTTTACTATTTACCTTTTACCCTACCTTTACTATTTAATATCTAAACAAAGCACCTTACAGTGCAGCCTCTATTTTATGACCTAATGTGAGATTTTGACTGTAAGAATTAAATTGCGCCAAAGGAACACGATTACTTGTTACATTTTATTGCTGGAGGGTTCAAAATAGAAGCTGGTCACTGGGGATAGAGCTTGACAGGGTCTTTCACTCAAGATTTGTCTGTATGAAACATGAGCCACCTTTGCAGGCCTCAAAATATCCTGTCAGAGGCCACCTCCTTCTTTCAGCTTACCACACACTCTCGGATTGAACTGGAATGCTGGACACGAGATGGCACCTGCAGGAAGTGACTCATCTGAACATCCCTCCTGTGGCCCCGTTTACAGTCTTAAATAAGGTTTCAGTGTATGGAGCAAGGAGGGACGTTACATGTTTACAAGATCTCCCAACATGTTAATACACCGATAGTAGTGATGGTTTGGGCCATTCATTTATTAGGCCCACAGTTGCTCCTTGAGGTGTAGTCTTTGTTTATTCGCTTGGTCTGTTCGCTTCCATGGGCTATATATTAAGCACCGTTGTGAGTCAAGAAGCCAGATGTACTTTTTTATTAGCCTACCTTTTAGCGCATTAGACATGAAACAACTTCCCTGTCAATTCCCAAACCTTTCAGTCCTGTCAGAAATAGGAATGGCCTCCTTTTTCCCTTGCTCCGTTCAACACAGCCTCTGCATTCTGGCCAGTCGGCCTGGTCTTCTTGAGATCTGCCTCACTCCTTTCCCATTTATAAAACAATAGGAGTTGGAGAGGAAAACAGAGAGGGTGTTTCAGTCAAAGATTCACCAGCTGTGGCCTGGTTCATCTGCCAAAGAGGGAGGCAGGTCAGTAGCATTTTCTATTCCCTGCTTTGCAAGCAGGCATAGTCTGATCCTTCGATTCAGGGCCGGATTAGGACATGCTGAGACCCTAAGATATGTCAAGTTTAAGAGACTCCCACAGCATAATAAAAAATGTGTATGGTTCTAACAAAAGGACAGTGAAAACAGAACTAATGAAGTGTTGTAATTGTATATATACCGGTACATATACAATACATATACATGTACAATACATGCGAGGAGCAACTAAAAACGTGTATGGTGTCAAGTATCAGAGGGGTAGCCATGTTAGTCTGGATCTGCAAAAGCAACAAGGAGTCCTGTGGCACCTTAGGGTATGTCTACACTACCACCCTAGTTCGAGGTGTAAAGGTAGTTCGAATTAGCATAATTCGAACTACCTACTCCGTGCCGCGTGTAGCCGCGGGCACGGAGTCCGAACTACCGGGGATTTTAAAATGGTGGCACCCGGCAAGATGCAAATGAAGGGATATTTAAATCCCGGGCTTCATTTGCAACTTCGATTGACTACATTAACCACCCTAGTTTGAACTAGAGTGGTAGTGTAGACATACCCATATAGACTAACAGATGTATCGGAGCATAAGCTTTCGTGGGCAAAGACCCACTTCGTCAGATATGCATCTGACGAAGTGGGTCTTTGCCCATGAAGGCTTATGCTCCAATACATTTGTTAGTCTATAAGGTGCCACGGGACTACTTGTCGCTAAAAACTTGTAATTCTTTTGCATTTAGAGACCCCTCATAATCTGAGGCCCTAAACTGTATCTCACCTACCTTGTGCATGAATCCAGCATTGCTTCGATGCGTCTGCTTTCAGAGGCTGGATTAAAGCAGACGCCCGAAGTGCAGGCACCGGACAGTACTTCTGAAAGCAGCCGCTTGGCGTTCAAGAGGAGTTATCCATTCCATTAGGAATTTAAGTGAGATTTGTCACAGCAAACGCAATGGCCTCTAGAAAGAGTGTCCGTGAAGGGTCAGAAAACTGCAATTTCAGTCTTTGCTCTGCTTTCTCTGTGACCTGATAGAGAAAGATGTAGCCTTTTCCACTAGCGCGGGCAGGGATCGGGGTGAGTACTGGTGTAGGGAAACCCTCTAGCAAGCTATGGGGCTGCAGACATTCAGAACAGGGAAAGCCATGTCCTGAGGCTTGTACAGGGTGTAGCGTAATGGATTCTCTCCCCTCCCCATGTATTATGATGGATAATTTGTAATTACAGAAGGATCTGGGGCCCCCGTGAGATACCAGGATGCCATTGTGCGAGGTCCAGTGAAGACAGAACAGAAAAGACCACCCCTGTCATGTTGCTCTAGGGCAGGGGTGGGGAACATAAGGCCCAGGGGCTGGATGTAGCCCCTGGGTTGCGCAGATTTGGCCCCCGAGGCGTAAGGCTTCGCCCAGCACTGGGGAGCCCAGTTGGCACTCCAAGTTCCCCTGCTGCCTCCCCATGGCTCCTGACTGATTTTTCCGTGGGTCAGCAGCCTCTGACCCAAAAAAGGTTCCCCACCCTTCCTCGAGGGTCATTCTCCTTTTCTCTTTGCCCGTGGGTCCACATTATCTCTTGCTTTGGAAGTTGTGTTTGATGGCATTCCTAAAGGCTGCCTAAAATATTACCCTCTTCTCCTGATCGTTTTCAACGCTTTCGATTGGTTTGCCCTACTTAGACGTGCTGATATTGCAAGGAACTCTCTCCCATGGACTCTGAAACTCTTCCACAGGCTCTTCTTTGGGATGAGCTATCACTTTCTACCATAGATGTCCATGGCTCTTTGCCACAAAGGCGGACAGGCATAATGGTGGTGTGACAAATGCACCCTGTTGTGTCAATGCCAATTATGCCATGTTCCCAAGTCTTTTCAAGTGTATGAAAGTGGTTTGCTGCTTTTGAGATTCACTTCTTAGCATCTACCATGGTGGCACCATCGTCGCGCACTGCGCAGATAGCTAAAATGGCTCACTCCTACTAGCATTTCTTTGGCCACTTGGATGGTTACTTTGGCGACAGTGATAGTCCTATATTTTTGCCTGAGGATAAACAAAACATTTTGTTTTGCTGCATCTGCCAAAAGCTGGATCTTTTTTTTCTTTCCTTTAAACGATGTGTTGAATCAACTGGGCCATGTCACCTCCACCATCGTCTTTGTTTGTTCATAAAATTCCTCCCCACTGGCCTTCTGTGATTGTTTTCCTTGTGATGTAGTCACTGATCGGTGCAAACAGAAGGGGGGGCATAACACACCTGCTCTTTACTCCAGTGGCCACTACAAACCATTGGTTGATGTCACCATCTCCGAAGACACATCTGGACACTTGATTCCCATTGTTTTTGCTGGTATTCCATAATATGCCGTAACTCTCCAAAGCCTGTCTCAGTTTAGGCTGCCAAATCTATAACCTTGATCATAGAGGGCTTGCTGTTCCACCCTTCATTGTGCCGTGTATCTGAAGCAGCAATATGCTCTGCATGTGATCTCCACAGCCTAACACCTGGAGTGGGCTGTGCCCACGAAAGCTCAGGATACCATCTGCATTTTTTGTTAGCCTCTAAGGTGCTGCAAGAGTATTCGTTCTTTTTTTTAAGTTTTCTCAGTGATGGATGAACGTGGCTCCCCCTCTGGAACCTGCTAGTTCCTCTCTGAAGAGCTCTGTTTGTTTCTTGACACGTCCTTGAAAAGTACGTGATTTCCCCAGGCACAGAGGGTAACTCGAACCTTCTCCAATCATTGCACTTGGTTGGGTTACCCTTCTTTGGCATTTACTGGGCAGCTTTTCTTCCAGTGGCTTGGGTTCTTGTCTTTGTTCCATACTCTATCCCCAAACACAAGAAAGCAGGGAGAGCCATTCCGGCATGTGCTTTAATCATCTCTTCCCACTGCTTTCACATTTTTCCAGTTTACAGACAGCTTTTCTAACTTCTTCCTCCGGAATGTCTCCTAGTCAATATATCACCCTAGTGATAGATCATCATCATGGATTCCTAATCATTCCTTTGGGCTTGATCTTTTCAAAAGAGCCGTGGCTGGTTTTTTGTTTTGTTTTTTTTTGTTCTTGTTCTGTACGAAGACTCTTTCTACTTGCATCTTGAAGAGGGCCTTCAGCACATCTAACGTTTTTCCTGTTAGCTGTTTGATTGTGTCATACAAAGTCAACTCTTTGGCTAGCATCTTCAGCCTCCGGATATTTCTGTCGCTATAAGCCCTTTTATCTCTTTTAGCACTCCTTGTTACTTTTTCTCTCCAGCTCTTTGTTCTTTTTGACCCTTGTTTGTCTCTTCACGTCTCTGAGCAATCACGAGTTTCGTGATTTATGTGTTGCCTTTCCCCTGCTACCCAAGCAGCATTGCTAATCACTCTTCCCTTTCAGGATCCTTTGTTATTGGAACTGGCATTGCCCATTCTAGTTAGCCCTCTCTTATGGTTTCCCGCACACTATCTTGGTTTTCTTTAGTTTCTATTCATTTATCTAATTACTTGAGCAGCTTTACTAGCTTCATACATTGCTCTCATATTCCAGTATCCGATTTTCCTTATTGGTCTGACCTTGAGCAAGGGACTTCTGAGGACACAGGCTTCCTTAGAGGTATGACCAAGAGTTGATCTCCTGTTCAACCTTGCTGTATACCGAGTTGGGCTGTTTGATATTGTATATTTTAGTATTTGTGTAGCTGCAGCAATTTTTAGTGGTTACATGGTTACTAAAATGCACCTCTCCCCCCCCCCCCCCCCCCACTGGGGACATGGATAGTAGCCAGTGAGCTTCTGGCTCCCAGCCCCACTCCCGTGGTGGCAGGCAGAGCTGGTTCATGAGGAGAACCGATTTAAAAACTGGCTCCCCGTGCAGACTGGCTTCCCCCTAATGCCCCACACTGCTGCCCCAGATACAGAGGTAGTAGCAAGGGATGGCAGCAGCTTCTGTTCATGCAGGGACCCGAGCTCTCCGTGGACAGAGGCTGCTCTGGCATCCCACACAGCAGCCTCTGTCTGTGGTGAGCCCAGACTCCACATGGATAGAGGTTACTCCGGCATCCTCCCTGATCCGCCTTGCCTGTATGCTGCTGCCTCTGATTCAGAGGCATGCTCTGAATGCCGACTTTTAAGTTGGCCGAGCCGACTTTTAAGTTGGCTCCACCTAGGCATCAGTTCCTGCCTGTCTCCCCCCACCCCCCACCACTGCCTCTGTGGGAGGAAGCAAGTGGGGGCAGGTGGCTCCATGGGTCCGGCACACGTGGAGCGCCATCTTAAAAGCCAGCTCTCCCCACACATAGTGGCTCCCATGTTCCCACCCATGTTACTGCCTCTGATAGTGAGGCAGCAGCATAGGGGATGGGGAGGGCAGGCTGGTCTGCAGGAGCTAATACGCTTGAGGAGCTGCCTTGAAAGCCGGCTTCCCACGTGTACCAGCTCCTGCCTGCCCCCCTCACCCTCCGCACTGCTTCCTCTCTATGGGTATGTCTACACTACAGTGTTAGTTCGAACTAACGGACGTTAGTTCGAACTAACATTCATAGCCGCTACACTAGCGCTCCGTTAGTTCGAATTTGAATCGAACTAGCGGAGCGCTTAGTTCGAACTAGGAAAACCTCATTTTACGAGGATTAAGCCTAGTTTGAACTAGCTAGTTCGAATTAAGGGGTGTGTAGCCCCTTAATTCGAACTAGTGGGAGGCTAGCCCTACCCAGGTTTCCCTGGTGGCCACTCTGGACAACACCAGGGAAACTCTATGCCCCCCTCCCGGCCCCGGACCCCTTAAAGGGGCACGGGCTGGCTACGGTGCCAGTGCCAGGTGCAAGCCTGCCAGCACCCAGCCAGCAGACCCTGCACCTGGCACGGCACAGAGCCACCCACCCGATGCCCCCCAGCCCACCCCCTCTTCCCGGGACCAGGCTGGCGGCTCCTGGGAGCTTGCCCTGGACCGCAAGAGGCAGGCACCCACCTGGTCTAGTGCAGACATCGTGGACCTCGTCCACGATCTCCGCACTAGGCACAGGAAAGTGGCCGTCTAGGGCAGGAGAGCTGCCAGCCTGGCCACCCAGGAGCAGGTGTGCAAGAGAATCAAGGGGGTCCACTGAGACCCCCGACCCTGAGCTTACAATGGCCGTCCTGGGTCAGACCAAAGGTCCATCTAGCCCAGTAGCCTGTCTGCCGACAGCGGCCAACCCTAGGGACCCTGGAGGGGATGGACCGAAGACAGTGACCAAGCCATTTGTCTCGTGCCATCCCTCTCCAGCCTTCCACAAACTTTGGGCAGGGACACCACTTCTACCCCCTGGCTAAGACTACTCCATGGACCCAACCTCCATGACTTGATCTCACTTCCCTTTAAACTCTGTTCTAGTTGTAGCCTTCACAGCCTCCTGCAGCAAGGAGTTCCACAGGTTAACTATTTGCTTTGTCAAGAACAACTTTCTCTTACTAGTTTCAAGCCTGCTACCCATTCCTTTCCTTTGGTGTCCTCTAGTCCTTCTTTATGGGAACTCATGAAGAACTTTTCTGTATGCACCCTCTCCACCCCACCCCTGCTTTTAGAGACCTCTATCCTGTCCCCGCTCCGTCTCCTCTTTTCTAAGCTGAACAGTCCCAGTCTCTGTAGCCTCTCTTCATCTGGGACCTGTTCCCAACCCCTGATCATTTTTTAGTTGCCCTCCCCTCTCCCACCTCCTTTTCCCAGTCTCCCCCAGTTTTGTTCAATAAAGACAGAGTCAATGTTGGAAGAAACATTTTCTTTATTTTGTACATCAATAAGAAGGGGGGCTAGGGAAGGTTAAGTGGAAGGAGGTGAGGGAGGAATGGGGTACGAGCCCCCGATGGGGAGGACTGGGCTGATTCTGCGGGCTTCTGGGGGTGGAAGCTCTCCTGCAGCCCCCCGATTGCCCCCTCTCCCCAGATGGCAGCCTGCGGCAAGTGCAGCCGGTCTGATGGCCGAGTGGTGTGATGTGCCCAGTGTGGGTACTCCGGGCAATCCAAGCCAGGACTGCTTTGCAAGCAGGACACCCCTGAGAACTGTCTGTCCAGGGTGGGGATCGGGACCCTTTAAGCGCAGCCCTCGGCTAGCCTTAGACAGCAGCTCCACGCTCTAAGTCCTCCTCTGATGCCCTGCCGGCACTGCTTCCGGCCATCCTTAGGCCCTGTTCAGAGTCCACTCAATGTGGACTTGCTAGTTGGAATTAGCAAAACACTAATTCGAACTAGTTTTTAGTTCTAGACGCGTTAGTTCGAATTAGCTTAGTTCGAATTAACTAATTCGAACTAAGTTAGTTCGAACTAGCGCTGTAGTGTAGACGTACCCTATCAGAGGCACCAATGCGGGGGTGGGGAGAGCAGACAGGTCTGTGGGATCTGGTGCTTAAAAGCCGGCTCCCCCCAAGCACTGAGTCCCATTTCCCCCCTGCGCTGCTTCCTCTTTGGCAGGCAGCAGTGGGGGCAGGCAGCTCCATGGGAACCAGCACGCATGGGGAGTTGGCTTAAAAGCTGGCTGCCCACAGGCCCCGCCTCCCGCCTCCCCCACCCTTGCTTCCTCTCATACAGAGGCAGCAAAGGGTGTGTATGTGTGTGTAGTCGTTTGGATTAACTGATAAGTGATCCAGGCTTATTAGTTAATCATTTAAACGACTATAGGCTAACATCCCCAATGCCAATATGTCTTTGTTTTTCATTGTATTTTTATGTGGTGGGTTTACCCACCACATGTGCACCCTTAAATCCGCAGCTCCTTATTCATTATTCAGCTATGCCCAGGTATGGATCCTCTTCCATTCAACACCCAGGAGATATACTTGGGAGCTTCAGAGGTAGATAGGTATAAATGATTGAAAAAGGTTCAGGTACAGAACCTTATTTGTGGACCAGCAAAATAATTGTGTGTGTGTGTGTTTGTGGAATAGAAAATTTCCTTCTTGCTCACATTATTTCCCCTTAGTCCTGTGGTTCTCCAGCTTGTGTTCTGGTGACCCCTTTCATACAACCAGCTTCTGTGCGTCACCTCCCCTTATAAATTAAAACAATTAAAAAAAATTAACACTGTTATAAATGCTGGAGGTGAAGTGGGGTTTGTGTGTGGAGGCTGACAGCTCACAACCCCAGTGTAATAGCCTCACATCACACTTGAAGGGTCAGGACCCTCTGGTTACTCCTGCCCTATTCCTTCCCTTGCGAGCAGACTTTGGTATATTCTAGCATCGCTTGCTGAGTCAGAAGGCCAGATTTTCAAGCTAGTTTAAAAGAAAGACAAGTTATGCTGGTTTCCATTCCCAAGCAGATTCCAAAATTATCTGACTGCCAGTCAGGATACTTGACATCAGAAACCATCATCTGCTCTAACAGGAGTTACTCAGGTTATAGGCTTTGTCAGAGAAATGCAACATTTTGAGTCTCCCCTCTGAGGCTACGTCTACATTACGAGCCTCTTGCGGAAGAACAAATGCAAATGGAGTGCTCATTTGCATATGTTGCATTCTCATTTGCATTTCCTTTCCCTTTCCCTTTTGAGCAAGAGGTTTTTGCGCAAAAAAGCACTGTGTAGACGGCACCTTTTTGTGCAAAAACCCCGTTTTGCACAAGAGCCGTTCTTCCTAATTTTTTTGCATAGATGCTTTCAGCCCTTGAATGGCGTGAGCCCAAGGGAGCGAGGAGAAGTGGTAAAAATTGCGTTTCTCCATGGGCTGTGTAGGGGAGGATAGTGGCGGCACTGAAAAGCTGCAACAATCCCCACAGGAAGGGCTGAGCAGGTTTATCCAGGACAGCATTTCTCCAGTGGTTGAAGGGTGGTAATAATGGACTTAGAAAGCTAGATCTGCAGCTGCGACTGAAATATGCTCCATGCAACTGAGACTGCTGAGGTTTGGGGCCGAAGTAGCTATACCAGGCACCAGGAAATGGACCAATGAACCAGGGAGTCTCCTCACTTCAGGGAAACTTGGAAACAAACATTTGAATCAGGCTTGGTCTACACCGGGAAATTAGGTTGGTGCAGCTACATCACTCAAAGATGAGAAAAATCCATTGTCCTAGGCGGTGCTGTTAACCAACTTAGCTGTTAGTGTAGACAAAGCTAAATTGAGGAGAGAATTTCCCTGTAGTCCTAAAAAAACCTGAGTAGTCCTGTGACACCTTACATACTAACAAAATATATATTTGGAATCATGAGCTTTCGTGGGCAAAACTCACTTCATCAGAGGAATTGGAGTGGAAATAACAGAAACGTGTGTGTGTGTGTGTGTGTGTGTGATTCAAATTCTACAATTGACAGGTATTTCTGATTTTATATATATATAATATTCTCTCTCTCTCTCTTATTTCCACTCTAATTCATCTGATGAAGTGGGTTTTTGCCCACAAAAGCTCATGATACTGTATATTTTTATAAGTCTTTAAAAACAAGTAGTAGTCCTGTGGCACCTTAAAGTTACAGACTAACATGGCAACCCTTCTGAGATTTGTTGATCTAGTTACTGCCCCCTAGGGAGCTGGGGTATAGCCAGAAAACCTGTCCCATGGGCGTAGGTAACACCCTCACTGAAGTGCTACAGTGGGGCAGCTGAAGCAGTGTCACTGCAGTGGTTTAAGTGTGGACAAGCCCTCAAGCCGAGCTGTGGAGAAGAGTGGGAGGATGACTGGGTGGAACAACTAATATGGAGTTAATATCTTAGTGCAATTCCTGAAAGCTCCGAGTGTATACAAAATGAGTAATTTTGGCCAAAGGTGAATGTCCCTCAAGATTTACTTAGGAAATATAAGCAAGGGACTTCTTCCATTTTATTCTCTTCATAACTGGAAGATTTGAAATTGTGTTTAAGAGACCTGCCTTCTGTGTCACAAATGCCTCCTCTCCCACAACTTACACACACTTCGGTATTTTTAATCAAGCCACCAACATGGAATTCTAAACCCTCCTCTCCCCCCCAAAAAAAACCCAGCACCATGCACCTCAGTGGAACACTGAGTCGCAAACAGTAACTTGGCTCTAACTTCCTTCTCTGTGTGTGGCAAAAGACAGCTGTGGGACTTTCTCTGACTGGGCTTGGGCTGCGGAAACATGAGGAATGGAGTAAGAAAGGTGGAAGGGACTCTGTCCCAGCAATGGGATGATACCGCCGCCTAAACTAGCTCTTTTAGGTCAGTGTTTCTCAACCAGTGGTACAAGTACCCTTAGGGGTACTCGAGAGAAGTCTGGAGTGGTACGTCAATACCACTGAAATTTGGAGAAAAATGAATTTTTGTGTGGTTTTACAGCGCTTTATTATTTTTGTACTTTTTACACCCAAAAATGTCATTGCCCGCCTGAGTACGATTAAGTTGGTTAAACAGATGCGTTGCAATGGTAGAAAATTTGTGTGTGTATCTGAAAACTGTAGGTATTGGGGGTACTTGTAATTTTTTTAAAGGGGTATTTTATTTAAAAAAAGGTTGAGAAACACTGCTTTAGGTAACCTGGTATGAGTGTAATGTTTGCTTGGGTATAGTTTACCTTAAATGTTAATTCCATTTAGTGCTCCGGCATGGTGGCATATTGACAGCTCTGGGGCCTGGGTCCTCTCCTCTTGGGGCAGTACTGACTGGCCAGCAGCACTGCTCGCTTGTGCACCTTCTCTTCCTGGGGTGTTTCAACTCTCTTTGAGAGGAAAGCCTCTCTAGCGTCAGGGAGCTGCACATTCATGCCAGTTCATTTCTCAGTCTTCCTGGGGCTGGGGAGAAGGGTTCCAATTAGTTCCAATTGTGGTGATGGTCTGGGTGAAGTTGGATGCCTGTCTTTTAAGAACAGGAAGCAACCCCCTGGTTCTGGTGCTAACTGCTTTCTGTCACTTGCAACACCTGGCTAGGTTGTACAAAGCTCTGAGTCTCAATCCTGAAGGCAGTATGCTGGCCAGAAAGCTGTGTGTGGCTACAACTCCATAGGTGAGTATGCATGTCTCTGTTAAGATTGCAGGAAAAGTACAGCTGGTTGGAGTATTCCATTTGAAAAACACACATACACATTCAAACAGATCAAATCATGGCTAAATTCACAAACTGTCCCCACCCCAACAAAGTGTGTGTGTGTGTGTGTGTGTCCTATTATTTACCTTCTTATCTTTATGGTTTACACGGGGTTATGTGGCGCACACACACTCACATACCCTACAGCTCTCCCACATGGGTGACTGACTGGCTTGACTCAACCTTCACTGCCCAGTACTCTCTACCCTCCAAGCCTGGCTGGCCCCTAGGACAGACTCACTTTTCCTGGTACATGGTGCCACGTCTTCTCAAGGCAAAATATGGGGCACGCAGGAGCAGCTATTCAGTGGAAATGGTATGTTACTTCTAGGCCATGTCTACGCTAGGGAATTATTTCAAAATGACTAAATTCAACTTCATAACTCTTGAGTTAACAAACTCGAACTACCATGCCCACAATATGAGGAAGCTTCAAAATTAGTCCTAGATAGGCTCCGTTATTGTTTAGAAGCACTGAGGAGTAATTAGTTCAAATTATTCTGGGGAGTCGTTATTTCAAAACAGCAGCACTGGAGCATCCACACTGCCGCTATTTTGAAAGAACTATTTCAAAATGAGCGTCATTCCTCGGGGAAAGCAAGTGTACAGATTTCAAAATGAGCATCCCGTTATTTCAAAATAATGGGCTTAGTAGTGTGGACACTGTAGATTATTTCAAAATAAAGCCCTAGTGTAAACCAGGGCCTAGAGGATGTTTTGTACATCTGGACATAAGAGAGTCCAGATATAATAGGCTGTAGTTGATTCAGGTACGAGAGAGATGGGGGCAGTAGCAGAACATAAATAGAAACTAGCAGAAACTGCATGAAAGGCAACAGGAAAGGTCTGCCAACCAGTCAATGCTGATATGAATTGTTTTAAAATTGCAGATGAGAGTTTTAATTTGTCACTACCAACCCTTATGTAAAGAAATCTGTAAAAAAGCCACCTACATCCTATGGATTCATGGACTTGTCTGGTGATAACAAACGGCTTTGTTTGTAATGGTTTTGTTACAAACCCAATATGCAGCATTTGAAAAGACCGATCTATTATTTTTCGTTAAGTAGTGAAAAAACTTGCAACAGATCTAAGCAAACCAATTATCTTTCTGTGGTGTTGGTGGTATTTCGTTTAAAGGTTTACAAGCTGTAATTAATCACACTTGATTTAAACAGCATGTTATACATTCCCCAGTCTCGAGCCTCGATTGATTTCCTTTACCTCTCTAAACGTCACTTCATCGTGAGAACAAACACTGCATAGTCCGTGTGCACAGGCACAGACAAGCCGCATGCTGCAACAGATGCCAACTCTTGGAACTAGTTCTTTGGCCTCCAAGGTGCTAATAGATCCAATTACTTTACCTTTCCAACTGCCAAATTTAGTCTGTCATGTACACAACCCCTCCTGCTGACAATAGATGGCAATTTCACAGGACTATCGGTGGGCAGAATTTGGCCCTTGTGGTTCTTCTTGTGTATTGCTGAGATACTGAAAATATTTCTGCTTAAACCACATTTTTATCATTACTGACATTTTGCAGAACACTGAGGTTAACTCAGACTTACTCACGCAATTATTTTGTATGTGGGTGACTGTGACAGGGTTAGTCCAATGAGCAAGTGCTACTCCTTGCAAGTAAGGGTTACAGTTTAGCCGGTGTGCTACTACATGCTCCAAGAGAAATTAGAAATTGAACTTTTAGAAACGCTGTTGTGTGTTTATAAACATGTCATATTGTCTGATGATTATTATTAGGTTCTGACTTGACTATTTAGTTTAGGGTTCTTTTGCACAGGTATGGGAGCCCTGGTTTATCTACATTAGAGGTTTACACAAAGATGTAGTTATACTAAGCAAGTATATAAAGGAAATCTTGAGTCTGGCCTACAGTTCGGGAATAATAGATTTTTGAGTTTGCTGGCAATGAAATGAACATTTATTCTGGACATTGAAAAGTTGGGAAAAACATTCATTTGAGGTCAAACAAATTTTTTCATTCGATCTGAAATAGGACATTGCTGGGTGAGTCTGATCATTTTTTGTTGTTTTTTTTAATATAAAATGAAAGCACGTTTTTCAATGAAAATTCATTTTGAATTTAAAAAAGAAAAACATTTCATTACAAAAATATCCAAAGAAAATGCATTTGTGGTTTTGCATGGTGGGAGGGACCAAAACGATTTGGTGAAATCGACAAAATTGTGGAATATTAGAGTTGTCAAATTGATATTTCTTTACCAAAACCAGTTTTGGTTATTTATTTATTTATTTTGCTTAGCTCTAGTCCAGAGAAGCCTTTTACTTTATTTTTCTAAAGCTAGCTTAAGAGGTTAGTCCAGTAGTTACATTAGCAAAGATGGCTTTGGTAGTATGATTAATCGTCCTGTATTTTCATGGCACTCCAAATTGGTCATAGGGAAAAAAATATAATGATGGTTACCTAACTGTACTAGCACTGCATGGTCATGCCCTAGTTGTGATTACATTGCTAATGGTGAGCTTTGATTCACTGTTATCACTGGGTTAAAGTTCTTAATTAGAGTTTTGCAAATCTGAGGATATAGCTTTATGTCCTCCAATGTGGGTGTGGCTATCTGCTGCTCATTTCTGGGGATGTGGATAAAAATGTTGCATCTAGAACCTTGCAGATTAGCAGATATCTGGATTATAGTCATGGGTATCCGCATCCGCGGATGTGGATGGAGACATCCATGGATCATTTTTGCAGATGCAGATACCAATTTTGTATTGGCGCAGGATTTTATTCATAATGCTGTATGGAGAACAGATTGTACGGGACTATAAGTTTCAGAGGGGCAGCTGTGTTAGTCTGTATCTGTAAAACAACGAGGAATCCAGTAGCACCTTAAAGACTGACAGATTTATTTGGGCATCCGCTTTCGAGGGTGTGATGTAGTGGGGATTGTATTCACTCGTGTAGTCACTGTCATTTGATTCACCCTGTTTGCTTTGCTGTGTTATATGGGATTCTACTGTCCTGAGCTGTTCTGTAGTAACTCTGTGGCTGTGTGCCTCAGTTTCCCTGGGCACTGCAACACTAGCTGGATGAGGAAGGGAAAGCAGGACATGACACACTGTGGAAGTATGTTCAGTCTCTCATGTCCTGAGGACCAGGCGACAGCAGATAACACCTTGCTGGGGACTCTGAACAAAGGAGCAGGAGGGATTGCCTAGAGGGCTGGGACCAGTTGTTGGGTGTGTGAGTTGAGGTTTTTGGCTGGCTTAGGAAGAAGGGAGTCTAGCTGACTTGGGGGGATGGACAGGGGCCCAGAGGCCCCTCCCCCACACCATTCCTCAAAAGGATTGTACTGACTGCTCCTGGTTCCTGTAACAACTAGTCTGGGCAATGCTGTGCTCCTGTGAACCAATAAACTTTCTGTTTTACTTGCTGGCTGAGTCTCACCTGTGACTGCTGATGGGGGGTGTGGGGCCCGGTGACTCCCCCACACTCCATGACAGAGGGTAAAACACATTTTGTCAGACGTAAGTGACAAAGTGGGGTTCTGCCTACAAAAGCTTGTGCCCAAATGAAAGTCTTTAAGGTACCACTGGACTCCTCCTAACTCAGTGCACAGTCAACTTGTGGAACTCCTTGCCATAGGATGTTGTGAAGATTAGGACTTTAACAGGGTTCAAAAGAGAGCTAGCTAGATTCATGGTGATTAGGTCCATCAATGGCTATTAGCTAGGATGGGTAGGTATGGTATCCCTAGCCCTTATCTGTCTGGAAATGGATGACAGGCGAGTGATCACATGATGATTCCCTGTTGTGTTCCCTCCCTCTGGGGCATCTGGTATTAGCCGCTATCAGCAGACAGGACACTGGGCTAGATGGACCTTTGGCCTGAGTTGACCCAGCATGGCCGTTCTTATACATGGGAGTGTTACATTCTCACCTTCTTATCAACTGTTGGAAGGGGGCCACATCTACTCTGATTGACTTGGCCTCATTAACACTGGGTCACCCCTGTGGTTCATGTTGCTATAATTACTAGGAGGGAATTGCATGATTAACTTCCCATGCAGCCTTCTAAAATACTAAAAGTTTTGTCCTCGATCTCTTGTTTCTCCGTTTCAAACATCTGGTTATAATGTTATAGCCTTGTGTTATACACATAAAACCTTGGCCTTTGTCCTTCATGATATCGGTTTAATTCAGTTTGTGAAAGGAGGAGTCTGACTTAAAATCACGGGAATCTTTTAGCACATCTAACACAGTTGGGATTGTAAGTGCCCCGGAGAAAGTTAATAATGTATTAACTTCTATCTGTTTGTCATTGATAAGCAAGTATGTGTTTCTTCCTATTGAAAGTGCATAATAAGGTCTCTCCACAGAAGGGAATGTGGCTGCCCTGGTTTAATTTATGTGATTTACTTTTGAAAACTGCAACAAAAGTCAACTGGATTTTTGCTTTGAACATCGATAGGAAAAGGACCAGCCATCATAACAAACATGTGCCATGTACATACCAGCAGGGAAATTTGAAGCCAGATTCAGTTCCGTTCTCTGCCATTGTGTGGCCTTGGTCAAGTCACTTAGCATCACTGTGTCTCAAGCTGTCATTTGGACAATATCACCTTTTTACTACTTTGCAGGGGTGCCGTGAGGAACAACTCAATAATGCATCAAAGATTGTGAGCTACGGCCAATGGGAGCAATAGAAATATTTAGATACAAACTGACTATTATTAATTAGAAGTGTTTTGTTCCTTCTTCGAGATCCACACGCAAATCTTACCAAAAATAATTAGCTGAGGGTGGGTAGACCCCATACTTATCTTTGTAGTTAGCTGAAAAGTTCAGACTCCGTGATGTGGAAAAAAATGGTTCTCATTTCTGAAGGAAGTACACTTCCACTCTTAATATATGTACAATATACGAGTGGTACTGTCCTACATGTGGACGTTTAATAGTTCTTTGCAAGACTCTTCATATGTCATCTAGCATTCCTGGGTAGGTTTTGATGGCAATTTTTTTAGGGGGCACAAGAATGAGCTAGGAAAATAGGAAGTCTGAGGGGATGTTTGACTATTTCTGTTTCCATGTAGGCCTTGTTGCTTGTGTCCTGTTGTGATATTTTAATACAAATGGTTGTTATGTCAATTTTATGATGGGCCCAGCGCTTGACAGGTGCAGTTTCAAAAGAAATGAATAGTTTTCAGCATTCATATCAGATCTATCTCCAGCAGCATGAAAGTGACTTGAAGCAACGCTGTCGTATGCTCTCGGTTCCTGCAAGGACAGATGAAGTAAGTCTTGCTCCATGATAAACGGACTTACTGCATTTAGATTTTTTTTCCCTTCCTTTTTAAACAATTACATGCAAGCAATGAGTGTCTGAAACTGCTTGGGGTTTCGTATAAGTGCCAGGGGGCCGACGGACATGATGGGCCCCTTGGCAAGGTTGGGGGTGCATGGCTTTGTGACCCTAGAATGAGTGGGCCTGGAGCAGCCAACTTTTAGCAAGACTCAGAGAGTGCCACAACATGCCCCTCCAAACCCTCAGTGCTGCCCGGAGTGTGCAACATGGTGCTCCGGCAGCAATACTGCAGTTAACAGCTGCAGGAAACACGGCTGGGGGGGTCCTTTTGAATCGGATTATAGGGTGACTGCCTCCTTTGCTCCTCCTATCGGCAGGTCTCTGCAAGTGATACATCACTGGCACGCAGTAGTTTTGGTAAACAGTTCAATGCAAGACATTCTTCTGTGGCACCGGTCAAAATCAGGGCTTTTGTATTTCTGTGGTGTCAGCTTCACTAGATCTTTAAACACTGATTAAAAGAATATGTTCTTGGTCCCTCCATTTTTGCTCCTACAGAACTAACTTAGCACACTGTCACTTGTTGGGTAGTACTCTATCCTGCTTCATAAGCAGCCCTATTCAACCCGCCACCGAATAAGGTACGACTCACCTGGGGTGCAAGTGCCAGAATGATGTGCCACACACAAAAAAATAATGTTAGAAACGAAACAGAGAATGAATAACTACCAAGTTACCAACCCCCGCTAGTGGAATCATTACAAAAAGAAAATCCTCTCTCTCCAAATAGATACGGGGAAGAAATAAATTAGATGTGACTTCGTTTGATTTTGTAAAAAATGTTTCCACCAGATAATTTGCACGGCATGTGTATTATGGTGTATGCAACGTTCTTATTGAATCTAATAAGAACTGCCTGGTTTAAAAAAAAATAAAGTTCAAAGAACGCACATTCAAAGCAAAATTCAAACCTATCCTTCCTCAGCAATATTGCACTAACAACACACAACTCCTAGGCAAAAGGGTTATTTATCCTCCAAAAAAACAAAAGAGAATTTGAGGTCTTTTTTTTTAACAATTGCTTGTACTATGATGTGTTTGCTTTGGAAGAATACTAAACAAAGCCGAACGCTTCCCTTTTACACTGTGTGAAGTGGTATCTTTTCATGCCACTGTGAACAAACAAAGGCTACAGGCCTGTCACTAACCTAGAGGTTTTCACGTCAAATGATGAAGATGATGTGAATGACGTGGCCTCGTTGCTCTTTTTTACATGTTTGGTTCTCATCTGGATCACTCCACAGGCTACGGTAACTATGCGAGGCTTAACCCTACGCCAGCTGAAATGAATGAGAGCACCATCCTTAATCCTCTTGTGCCGAAAATGGATGTAATCCCAGGGAAATCCTGGGAAGTGAGGAGCTTTATCCAAGCTATCGTAACAATCCAAAAGCACAGAGGCCAAACTTCTTTTCCTCCAATGCAAACAAATGACAGAAGAGAAAGAATCTAATACTCTCAGGGCCAGATTCAATCCAAAAATATGCTTGGATTTGGCATTGGAGAAATGAGCATAATGGGCCAAAATCTGTCCTCGATCACACATGTAACATAAAACAAAGATGCATTAGAATGACTCCCTACTCCAATAGTTTGTCAAATGTGGTTTGAAATTCCTCACACAAAGAAGATGGGCCTGTACTGTCTGAACTGAAGGAGTAGCTTCCTCAACTGGTAGCAGTAGAAAAGCTTTTACCCTCTTTTTGGACCAGCCACTAGAAGGAGTGAACATAGTGAACTTATTTGAGTTGCCCGGGGGTTAGGGATGCCCATTGTATTTTTCACTGACTCTATTCATTAAGGAAAGATTTTATTTTGTGCAGTTGGGAACTGTCTAAGGCCGTGTCTACCCTAGAAGATTATTTTGAATGTAGTAAGTTCGATTTCTGGGCACCCAATTTTACAAATTCAATGTGCTGTGTCCTCACTGTGGGGAAGAATCGAACGTAATCTGAGGCAGGCTCCATTAATGTGGATGCGCTACCTTGGACTCACAGCCCCAGAAAGCCCTCTGGAGAGCTGTAGGAGGCCTCCTGGAGGACAATTAGTTCAATTTAGTGGCACAAAGCATCCACACTAACATTATTTCAGATCTACAGGTTTGAGAATAGCGTTATTCCTCATGAAAAGCAGGAGTACAGAGTTCGAATTCTGTGGCCCCTTATTCTGGAATAACAGACTTGGTAGTGTGGACGCTTTGATTATAAATTCAACATTGGGGGGCTAATTTCGGACTTAGGTCCTCGTGTAGACCAGGCCTCTGTTATATCAAATTATTGTAATTTTTTTATATTGATATTGTTTGATATCGTTATATCAATTCCAATTATCTGTCACGCATTTGTCACCACTTTCCCTGCTGTCCCAAAGGCTTCTCGCAGCCTACCTTCTCCTCATCCAACTTGATCTTTCTGTGAGATGTTGGATTTGTGACAGCACAGCCAGTTCAATAGCCTGAAACAAAATTCAGGACTATGTAGCGCTTTAAAGACTAACAAGATGGTTTATTAGATGATGAGCTTTCGTGGGCCAGACCCACTTCCTCAGATCAAATAGTGGAAGAAAATAGTCACAACCATATATACCAAAGGATACAATTAAAAAAAAGTGAACACATATGAAAAGGACAAATCACATTTCAGAACAGAAGGGGGATGTAGGGGGTGGGGGGAGGAAGGTAAATGTCTGTGAGTTAATGATATTAGAGGTGATAATTGGGGAAGCTATCTTTGTAATGGGTAAGGTAGTTGGTGTCTTTGTTGAGCCCCCCGCGGTGAGTGTCGAATCTTAGCATGAATGACAGTTCAGAGGATTCCCTTTCAAGTGCAGATTTGAATGTCTTCTGGAGTAGGATGCAGGTAATTAAGTCGTTGAGACAGTGTCCTTTCTGGTTGAAATGGCAAGAAACTGTTTTTTCTTTGTGATCCTGTCTAATATCTGTTTTGTGGGCATTGATCCTTTGGCGAAGTGTCTGAGAAGTTTGTCCAATGTACATAGCAGACGGACACTTTCGGCACATGATAGCATAAATTATATTTCTGGATGCGCAGGAATATGTATTCTTGATCTTATAACTCACTTGGTTAGTCCACATACTCACTCTGCTGATACCATTATTGGGCCTAACCAAGCCGAGAGGCAGCATTACTTAGCAATCGGATATCTATGAAGTGCTGGAAATGTTTATACTTCCAGCAGGGGACTGGACTCCATGACCGCTTGAGGACCCTTCCAGTTCTATGATTTGCTCCTCAAATAGACTGAGCCTAGTGATACCATAACACAGGTTCAGTCTGAGTAACGCAGAAGTGGAGGACAAGAGACCGGGGCAGAGTGGATATTCAAGAACGTTCGTCATTAAATTCCTGACGCTGGATGCCAGCAGCTCCAATCTCCAGGTGTGTTTATAATCTGCAGGGATAAGCCATCTCTGTAGGGATAAGAGTAGCGAAAGGAGGGGAGTTCCACCCCAGGCAAGGAAATCATCTCACCCTTCCTTTCCGTTTTATAGCAGAATTTTAACAATGGGTTTCCATCAGTGTCCTGAATCACTAGGGACAGCTCGGAGGTTCAATTGTAGCCTAGCACTCCTCCAGGAAGCAGGCAACCTGGATAATTTCCTCTCAATCAAGCGGATTTATTGCTGAGTGGGAAGGCCTGTGAGCTTTGTTCCTCTTTCTCAAGGACTTGGAGTCCTTGAACTCTATATTATGGCAGCCAAACAGCTCCTGAAGCCTCTCCCAGAGCCAGGTTCTGATACCCTGGCTCGCTGAGAGGAAAGACTTACTCCAGGGGGGTCCCCTTCAAGCCAGTTGGATTGCTGATGGAATACAGCATTATCCAACATAAATAAGGAGCGCCGAAGCTGGCCCTGAGATTTTACTCAGTCCCCATTCTGGCAGCTTCTCAAGGAAGTTAATGGGAAATGGCTCAGTGAGCAAGAACAGAGCACCTCATTCTTCAGTCCACGTTCGTCACCTGAAGTGGCAGTGACTCACCTGAACAGGCCCGTTGAATTCAAGGACCTCCGGATGTGGCTTGTAATAGTATAACTTTTAGTTAGATAGGGATTACCATTAACAGCATAGAATCCTAGGCTTGGAAGGAACCATGAGAGATCTTTGAGACCAGTCCCTTGCACTCATGGTAGGACTAAGTATGAGCTAGAATGGATCATCCCTGAGAAATGTCTGTCTAACCGGCACTTAAAAATCTCCAATGATGGAGATTCCACAACCTCCCTAGGCAATTTATTCCAGTGCTGAACCACCCTAACAGGAAGTTTTTCCAAATGTTCAACCTAAACCCCCCTTGCTGCGATTTAAGCCCATTGCTTCTTGTCCTATCGTCAGAGGTTAACGAGAACAATTTTTCTCCTTCCTCCTCGTAACAACCTTTTCTGTATTTAAAAATTGTCATTGTGCCCTCCCACCTCCAATTTACTCCAGACTAAACAAACCCAATTCTTTCAATCTTCCCCTACGAGTCATGTTTTCTAGACCTTTAATTATTCCTGTTGCTCTTCTATGGATTTTTTCCAATTCATCCACGTTTTTTCTGAAATGTGGTGACTAGAACCAGACACAGTACTCCAGTTGAAGCCTAACCAGCATGGAATAGAGTGGAATAATTACTTCTTGTGTCTTTCTTATGGGGAAGAATTATTGCTCATGTCTTGTACTGTGGACTCAATATCTTCTATTCTAGTTACAGAAAGATATCAAGGTTGTGCCAATACTGAAGCTACTGTACTGGGACATTAAGGGTCTTCCTCTCTTCTTGTTCTACAGTGTAACTCCATTGGCCTACTTCCTTACACCTGTCCAAGCGAGATCTGAGTTTTTCATGATACCACAGTGATGCTCTTGGCCTGTGAACCTGAACAAAGTTGTATAGTCTACAGGATCATCCAGTTCTAATTTTTCATAGGGTTAACATGAAAAGAACACAATATTTGTGGCCTAATGAGAGAGGATGCTTTTGTTTTATACAACTCTATGTCTTCAAGACCCTTCTGACCAGTCATTACTTCTCAGTGTTGCAAGACACACATGCGTACAGTATAATTCATGACCCTTTGAAAAAAACAGGGAAGAATATTAACACACCTTTTATTTTAGAGAAACTTAAGGCCTGTACACATTTACGAAGCCTTCCCTTTGTTCTCCTTTTCTGTAGCTTTCTAAATATAACTGCATTCACTTCAGTGCCTATTGGGCATCTGTTTCAACCAGTTCATTCAAACTGTAACTGGTTTCAGATTACAATAGTTTCTGAGGGGTGTTTCTCAGCCTTCTGCTGAGCTCTGGCCAAACCTATGTTCTCCCATAAAAAGGGAAAATGCTGAGTATTTTTTTTTAAAAGCACATTAGTCAGGAGATGCTGATAAATAGTATATTGCGGCAGATGAAGAACAAAATTTTACTTTGTATTTTAATGGATTTTAACCATGGCAACTTCTGTGGTTTTAATAGAGGAAATTAGAAATTATACCCCTTTAAAAAATAAAGACTCCCAGAGCTAAATTTTCAGTTGGGTTCCATAGTTGCTGTTGTAAAATTTGCCTACATCTTCATTTTGTCTGGCATTTGTACATGTAGACTAGGTCACAATGCAAGTGAATCCATATTATCCATGTGGCTGTTTGGTCTTTGCTTGCGTATTTACCAGTGGTTGCACAGGTGCTGCAGATACCAAACTAAAGAGAGCTCAAACTGACAAACTGTCATGTCCGAATGTTGTGAGTTTTGAGAAGAAATTTGGATTCAAATACCTAGAAATGAATCCATTCTGTGATATTCTCTCCAGAGTGAGTCCCAAAGTGGGAAGAACCAGTATCTTTTGATCTAATCTGAGGAAAATCTTGGTTCTCATTGCATCAGATCTCACAAATTGTGCTCTGCCATGAGAGGCCAAAACAACATGTGAGACTTTGGTAGTTGAACCCCATGCATAGACTAAAATACACAGGTGCTTCTTAGCCATCTCTAAACAAGCTGGGTCTTTATAGAGCCACCCATGTGTAACTCAACTTGACAAGGCCAAAAGTGCACACTTCACCTTTCTCTCAAATATTCTACATTCAGGTTGTAAATACCATCCTCAACCACAAATCCAAGCCCATCCCCATGCAATGAGAAATGAACAATATTCATACAATCCAGGAAAACCGAGTTTTTTTGCAGTATCATGCAAGGGATGCTCTTCACCGATATGTATAGTTTAATTTGGTTTCACTCACCATTTTTCATACTGCCTTAGCAATAATCTCTCCCTTCTCATGTTCTCTGTTTCTACTTGACAAATGCTGGTTTCATTCCATTCTGGCTTTCCCCGCTAACATCCTTATTAACATAAGGCCCATCACTAGTGATGTCAGCCATGTTAGCAGCCCAGTTCTGGGAGCAGCATTTATTAGCTGATGTTCTTGGAGGAGGATGGTTCACAGGAAAAACACTGCAAGGTCGCACCTCCAAAGTAGATATTTTTCCCACACCATTTCTCAGTGACGGACTTAAAAAGAGTCTACAGCAGCGATGCACAACCCAAAATGGGGGAGTGGGCTGCATGAGTGGCCCTCCTTTGCCTCAGTGGGCTGCAGCAAGGGGAGGGATAGCTCAGTGGTTTGAGCATTGGCCTGCTAAACCAAGAGTTGTGAGTTCAATCCTTGAGGGGGCCATTTAGGGGTCTGGGGCAAATCTGTCAGGGATGGTGCTTGGTCCTGCTGTGAGGGCAGGTGACTGGACTCAATGATCTTCCAAGGTCCCTTCCAGTTCTATGAGATAAGTATATCTCTACATATTATACTATTATCAACCCATGGCCCCTTGGGGTTCCACCTGCTGCCCTGAGGCCCCTGTCTGCTCCCCTCCTCCATGCACCTCTTGAAAGTGCTGGGAGGAGGTAGGAGGCATACGAAGGGTGGGGATTTGGTACCCCAGTGTGTAAGAGGCATGTGGGGGAGAGGAGCAGACAGGGGGGCCTGTGGGCCGCAGGTCACCCTCCACTGGTATCTAGTGTTCTGAGGAGATTTTTGCTTTATTTAACTACATAAGTAGGATAGATGAAAGACCCAAAGGGGCCCAGTTCCCGCCAGGTGTCCTGAGTGTACTGAATCCCCACTCACATGCCCTGAAGGAGTTGAGGACCTGGGCCTATCCTTGTCCAATGGGTTCTTTGTGTTTTGATTCAAAATGGCATTTAAGCTTTGATGGCTTCGTTGCTTCATTAGCCAAACTTTTGTAACGCAAACACAGCGTGGATTGGGATCATCTTCATCTTCTGTCCAGAAAAATCCCATTTTCAAGGAATCTGTACTGCCCTTCTATTTTATTTTATTCTTGCTTTTTTACTCCCTCATGTTTAGGAGTTGCTCAGGGTTTTGTGCATTTATTTATCTCATTACATCTGTAATTATTAGCTGATTCATTCACAGTGAGCTTCCCTCCAATGTTTGTTCTGTTGTTCACATCAAAACTGTGGTGTTGTGGTTCACAAATTGCTTCACTTACATAATTACCTTTATTTAGCACCTTATAGAATCCCAGAATGATAGAACCATAGAACTGGAAGGGACTTTGAGAGGTCATTGACTCCAATATCCTGTCCTCACAGCAGGACCAAGCACTGTCTAGATCATCCCTGATTAGATGTCTGTCCAATCTGCTCCTAAATATCTTCAGTGATGGAGATTCCACAACCTCCCTAGGCAACTTATTTCAGTGTTTAACCACCCTGACAGTTGGGAAGTTTTTCCTAATGTCCAACCTAAACCTCCCTTGCTGCAATTTAAGCTCATTGCTTCTTGTCCTATCATCAGAGGCCAAAGAGAACAATTTTTCTCTCTCTTCCTTGTAACACTCTTTTAGATACTTGAAAACTGCTAGCATGTCCCTCACAGTCTTCTCTTTTCTAAACTAAACAAACCCAATTAGTTTAGTCTCCCCTCATAGCTCATGTTCTCTAGACCTGTAATCATTTTTGTCGCTCTTCTCTGGACCTTCTCCAAATTCTCCACACCTTTCTTGAAAAGTAGTGCCCAGAACTAGACACAGTGCTCCAACTGAGGGCTATTTAGCGCAGAGTAGAGTGGAAGAATGACTTCTCGTGTCTTGCTCACAACACTCCTGTTAATGCATCCCAGAATCATGTTTGCTTTTTTTTTGCAACAGTATCACACTGTTGACTCATGTTTAACTTGTGGTCCACTATGACCCCTAAATCCCTTTCTTCAGTGCTCCTTCCTACATAGTTGCTTCCCATTCTGTATGTGTGAAACGGATTGTTCCTTTCTAAGTGGAGTACTTTGCATTTGTCCCTATTAAACTTCATCCTATTTACCTCAGACTATTTCTCCAGTTTATCCAGATAATTTTGAATTTTGACCCTATCCTCCAAAGCACTTGCAACTCCTCCCAACTTGGTACCATTTGCCTTCACATCAGGTATCTTCTTGTCTGCCTTCACATCAAGTATCTCACTTGATCCACACTTCAGGGAACCAGAATTAAGTCAACAATACATATTATTAACCTTTCTGTTTTTTAAGGTAGATTTGAACTGCGAGCTTCTAGGAAATGATCAAAGAGCTAAATTTGTACACTACTGAAGCATGATTTTAAAAAAGTACTGAGAAAGGAAGTATGCAAGAAACTCAGAATATAAATTATAAAATGTATCCATATCCATTCATTGTTATTGACATCATTTTGTTGAATCATGTTTTAGGAAACGTTATATATATGACTCAGCCCCAGCCATTTTGCAAGAGTGCCACAGCTAGGAACAACAATTTAATTTAACTGGTGAGGAAGGAAATATTAATCAAAACCATTGTGCAGATTACAGTGCTTTAACTTTATCATGTTAGTTTACCAAACTTTGTTTGAAATAAAGTGTGTCAGGGTCAGAACAGAAGGCTATAAAAAAGTAGAGGAGGGGAGATGTATAAGCCTCAGACTGAGGAGATCTCTGTTCCCAGAGTATCAGGGAGGGGCTAGTTTAGAACCAGCAGAGGCAATCAGGAGCAGTAGAACACCTGGGGCTAATTGACCAGGCCTGTAGAGTAAAGCCAGCCTAGGCTAATTAGGACACCTGGGGGTAATTAAGAAAACCAGTTCAGACTGGCTATAAAAGAAGCTTTGCCTACATTTGGGGCATGTATGTAGCCGAGAGGATAGAGGAGGCTGCCGCTGGGAGTAGGCGGGAAGAAGACAACAACTGAACACTAGGAGGACCAACTGGAGAGAAGGAAGGTGCTGGAGAGGGTGCGGGGAAGTAGCCCCCTGGTCTTGGAGCTGTCTTATAGCAGGTGTCAGAGATTCACAGAGACAGCTTCTATTACAGGGTCTGGAGTAGAGGATGAGTCCGGGTTCCTCCCCCAACACCCATCGCCCCATTTCCTCCCAGGGAAAAGGACTGTGAAGTTTATTCTCCATTTTACTATGTGTTGGCCAATGATGAAAAGAGCTCAACCAACAGCAAACTAAAGCCCTCGGTGAGGTTCCTAAAACTGTGGGCTGCTGTGAGCCTCTGAGGCAAGCAAAATCCACCAGGAAGCGCAGCCCCCACCGAGTTTTCATAGGAGCTTTGTCACAAAAGTAAAATATGAATGTATGTCCAAAGCAAAGGGGTTCAAAAATACCACTATGGCAACTGGCAAAAGGACCGGCTGTTGCAAGCTGAGTCATTATGAAGAGGTTAGCCTTCACATCCACATGGACTAAATTATTAAAAGTCATTTCACAGGATTTTCAGTGGGCTGAGAGAAAAATATACCACAGTTTTTAAGAGTAGGATCTGTATAGATTAATATATATTGTTAAAGGGACAGTTTAGAAGACTACAGTGTAATGTTGCACCCCATATGTTTTTATGGAAATTTATTTTATGCCTAACCTGATTATGCTTTATGCAAAATGTGGCATGCAACCTATCATTGGCAAGCCTGTAATCCCCTGAATGTGCAGTTTAAGCCCATTGCTTCTTGTCCTAGCATCTAAGGCCAAGAGAACAATTTTTCACCCTCCTCCTTGTAACACTTCCTTGTAACTCCTGACCTGGGCAGAAAGGTGGGAGGGGAAAAGCAGCAGGTGAGGAGGAGGAGAGAAGGGGAGTGGATGGGTTGGAGCTCCAAGGGGAGAAGGTGGGGCAGGTGGGACTTTAGTGCAGTAGTTCTCAAAGTTCAGTCTTGCAAGTGGACTGTGGGCTATTGAGAATGCCAGTTGATCCATAAATAAAGGCCTTTTCGAACTTCTTTGCTTTGGACATACATTCATATTTTACTTCTGTGACAAAGCTCCTATCAAAACTTGGTGGGTTCTGTGCTTCCTGGAGGATTTTGCTTGCCTCGGAGGCTCACAGCAGCCTGTGAGGTCATCACACTATTTGTGGCTTAGCGTTGCACTCCAGCTTTTGTAGAGTGAATTGGGCTTCTTTCTTACTTGGGAAATGTTGCAGACCCGAGTTGAAAGGGATGTTTTTACTTGTAGTGCATGTCTAGCAATGCCACCTGAAACTAGGGTTGTGTTTTGCTAGACACTGTACATGTACCTGTCAATAGACAATCACCGCCCCCAACCCCAAATGTTTATTCTCAAAAGCTAAGGATGGGAAGGGAAATGACTAACTCAAGACTTCACATCTGAAGAGCGGTGTAAGGGAACAGAATCCACTTCTCTGGACTCCCGCATCAGTCCCACATCCATGAGATTATTCTGTCTGTTAGTGTCTGCTATCCAACCTTATGCATGAACTATTGGTGTCTATATGCCAAATTAGATGTTTAGGAAAGTTTTCTTATATAGCCTTGTGCCTGGAAGAAAATGAAATTAAGAAGGCAAAATCCATATGCATACTAATATTGTCAGCGTTATGGCATGATACATAGTAATCATGTGATTATCATTAAGAAAATCTTCCCCATGCTGCTCATCACTTCAGTCAGGAAAGATTATTGAGATCAGCTCTTGGATTTATTCAGTGCTCACAATAAGGTGTAGCAATTAAACTGATGAACAGTAGTGTTATCTCCAGATGTGTACGGTGAAGTATTCTACACTGATTAACATTTGCTTTAATATTTTCCATGGTTTCATATAGCTTTCTGTAACGGGCGAGCCCGTCCGGTTCCCCGCTGTCTCTGTTTCCCCCCACCTTCTACGTAGTCCCCCTTACCCCTGGTGCTACCCCACTTCCCCCCTTCCTGTGCTGCGTGCCTCCCCTTCTGTGTTCCGTGCCTCCTTCCCCCGTTGTTCTCTCCTCCTCCTCTATTCTTTCCTCCTCCTTCCTCTCCGCTCCTTCCTCCTTCTCTGTTCCTTCCTCCTCCGCTAGCTCTATGTCTCCTTCCTTCCTCCTCCTTGCTCCTCCGTCCTCCCCCTTCTCTCTGCTCCCTCCCCCTTTTGAACTTCCCGCCGGCGTCAAGCCGGGGCGACGCAACGCGCCACGTCATCAGGCTCCGCCCCCGCCGTGCGTCGGTGCCCGGCGACGTCAGCCGTCACGCCGCCAAGGCCCCGCCCCCGCCCTACGTCACTGCCCAGGCGTAGCCCCGCCTCCGCCGCGCCTCCTGTTATCCGGGCCGCGGCAAGGGAGCAGGCCCCGCAGTGCCGCCGCGCCCCCTGGGTGGCGCCCAGGAGGGACAGCGCGACCGCGGGCTGAGTGCGGGGCGAGCCGCCGGATGGGGTGCGGGGGCGACGTGCCCCGTCACACTTTCTCTTTTTAATTTATGTGTTTGTGATTTTTTATTAACTCCCATACAATGCTATAAGTGGAAATAATAAACCCTTCCTGACCCATGGAGGAAACCAGTTTACTCCCTGAAGCATGGGGATTAGATTGAATAACCATAAATATTCAGTAGTCTTGTCCAGCATAGCAGATGCCAAGTTTTTGCATAGTACAAAATTCCGCATTTACCGCAAGGCTTCATGCACTTATGAATTTATTATAATGCCTTGAGAGCTCATAGTAATATAGCCATTATGCCGCAGAATTTTAACTCAAGAACTGCTCCTGTAAAATACATTCAAACCATGGGTCGGGTACAAGAATGATTTGCTGAGGCTCAGATGGAGATTAAAGCTCCTCTGAGATAAAAAGAAATGCTGCACTATTTCAACTATTCCAGTTTCCAAAAGAGAATAGAAAATGTAGTAATTCACACAATGACAGTCAGCATAAATATTGAATAAATACTGCAATGGGTTTTATAAATAAACAGGAGGAAAATATACATTTGATTTAGTCATCCCCTCCTGGTACCAGCAGGTTACAAGAATTAGGCTGTCTAATATAGTGTAGCCTATCAAATCATTGTAATTCAAAAATTCCTCTTATTTTCTCCCAGCAAAACAAAGTAATAGTGATGAAAAACTGTGTTTAAATTTCAGAGGGGGAGCCGCCTTAGTCTGAAAATTTAAAAACAAGTGATCCTGTGGCACCTTGGCTCTGCTCTATACTAGAGTGTTATTTCAAAATAAACTCCCTTATTTCGAAATAATAAGTGGAGCATCCCCACTATCAAGCTCGTTACTTTGAAATAACAGGCCAGTTATTTAGAAATTTGTACTCCTGCTTTGCATGAGGACTAATGCTATTTTAGAAATAGTTACTTCGAAAGAGCGGTAGTTTACATGCACCGCTGCTATTTCAAAATTACGACTCTCCAGAGTCATTTGAAAGTACTTTCTCCCCAGTGCTTCCTGAGGCTTTAAGTTGAGGTAGCACGTCCAGAATAACGCAGCCTGCTTTGGATTCATTTCGAGGCTCCACACTAGTTCGATTTTGTTATTTCTAGAGTTATTAGTTTGAATTTAGTTATTTCGAAATAGTTTCCTAGTGTAGACCTGCCCTTAGAGACTAACCAAAAGATATGGAATCATGAGCTTTTGTGGGCAAAACCTACTTCCTCTGATGTTCTTCTCTACTCTAGACAAAGGGCTGAATCCGACCTGTGAGTAATTTTATGCGTACAAGTGTTCCTATTGATTAAAGTGTGATACAGTTACTCCCATGGATAAATTTTCCCATGATCAGGATTATAATGGTTCACATTATAAAATTCATTATTTTGATTAATAAAAATGATAAAATTAATCCCGGCTGTCACACCACGCACTTTAGCAAGGACACACCAGGAATGAATTTGGCCCAATGTTACATGAATTAAGTTAGGCATTGTCTAGGGCTGTGGTTCTCAACTGGTGGACCATGGACCACTGATGGTCTATGTGGATTTTTTTGGTGGTCCACAGGAACATTGTCCAAAGTCCATGAACATTTTTTGATTGGCCTCGTGGTTCGTGGACTGAAACGAGTTGAGAATCACTGGTCTAGGGAGATTTCTTAAGGCACAATGAAAATTAGATACCCATTTCCCATTGACTGTGTGGTGGGGTGAAGCAACTCCGCCACGATCCCGGGCCGAGGAAAGCCCAGGAGGGTGAAGACGCCAGCACCCGCATCGCAGAGAATGTGGCTGAGCGGACTCTGGAGCCACCAGGTGGGGAAGGAGATGGGGCCGCGTGGAGAACACGGACCCCGCAAGCCGACACAGACATGGCACAGGAAAATGACATCACGCCCCCCCGGGCGCGTGACATCAGCCAAGCACCTAGAGACTCCCGTAGGGTTGGGGGTAAGGCCGGGGAGAGTGGTGACATCACCAGCAGAAGCTGGGGGTGAGTATATAAGGGGTGCACATGGACATAGGATGGAGGAGGAAGAGGAGGGGTACAGGGTGGCAGAAGCGCAAGAAGGAAGGTGCGGTGGGGAAACATGGGGGCAGGGGCACAACGAGCGCCCAGCATACCGGTAAATTGAACCCGGGGAGCGGAGCTGAGCAGTGGCCCAGGGCGGGGTCACAAAGCCCGTGAGCAGACGTGTTTAGGGGCAGCACCCCCATCTGCTACCATAGGGAGTTTACCTCCCTATGTTAAGGCCCTGGGCCGGGGCCCGGGAGAGTGGGTGGGCCCGGGCCCCCCCCCACCGTCCGAAGGTGGCTAGCGAGACCCAGTCAAATCGGTGGATCGGCCCCAGGGCGATCAGCCAGAACCCTATCTCTAAAATATATGGTGATGGGGCGGGGGGCAGTGCATGATTAAATAAAAAGTTGTACAGTAATTGGCATAGACTACAAGTACGGACACCTGACAGACTGTCAATAGGAATTGGGCTCTAATTCCCTATGGCCCTTTGGAAACTCCTAAATAACGTCCACTGAATGTTGTTGTTATTATTGGTGAGGGGAGAGGGGGTTGCAGGAGTTCCTATTCGTGTGACATCCTGCCCTGGAGCACTGCGATAATTAAGCCTTTCCGTGGGACCAGATCCAACACAATGACCCAATCACCTCAGCTTGTGAGAACTACAGTGCAGAGTTCATCTCCATCGCCTCTCATGGCAAGTTGGCAAGATCAGGACCCTCACTGAGTGCAAGTACAGTCTGCTTCCTGATTTCAGGTCATTGCTCCTATGAGAGGGGCACATAAAGAAACCTGGACAGAACCCAAAATCCTTCCTCTTGCTCTATCATCATTAGTCATTTGGGGGGCTGTTTATTTCACAGACTCTTAATTTGTTGGCCCAAAGGTAGAAATAAGGGCAGCTCTACGGTAGGCATTATTTCTGTATAACAACTGAGTGAGCACAATCTGATTCTGAATAAGTTTGGGTTGTTAACCTTTTGGGATGGAGGAAGGTTTTGAAAAATGTATGTCCCTGTCCCCCACAACGTATCAATGTCTTTATTTTATGCAAAGGTATTTTGGTCTCTGGTTTACCAATGAACTCTGCGCTAGTTGGTACAGCTTTGAGAATATCCCACAAGAACTGTACTCCCTTGAGTTCTCTCTTAGGGGCTGCCCTGAGCAACCCTCCTATGGGGGGGTGAAGATCAGAGTGGTGTGCAAGGAGGAGGATGGGGGAGATGCCAGAGAAAGCACCGATCTCCCTGGCCCCATGATTCCTCTCATCTTCTCCAACCATGTGGAGACTTCGTGAGTCTTCATGACTCATCTTCACCAATCACATGGAATCTTCATGACTCATCTTTGCCAACCACGTGGAGTCTTTGTGAGTCTTCATGACTCAGCCTCACCAACCATGTGGAGACCCCACAAAAGGCTTCCATAGGATTGGAGGAAGATAAGAATGGTGCCACAGAAATGTGGATTCCTTCTTCCACATCTCCAGAGTAATGTGGGTCCTCTCCAGTAACAGAAGCAGAAAAGGTGATTCAGACCTTAGTATTTGGTAGGTTATAAGACTCATATCCTGCCTGTGGTTATGAGCACTGAACATCCACTGCCTGTCCATAAGAGATGTGCGAAAATACCTGAGAGCAGAAATTTCATCTAGGAAATCTAGAATCCAGATTATGCTGTATGAATACAGAAATACCTTTCCTGGTCTTCCTAGGGAAAACAAATCCTCCACTCTTAATAAATTCAAGCTAGGTAATTACCTGCCAGGTCTGAGTCTTGGGCTCTGAATTAATTTACTTGTGACGCCAGCAAGAGAAGTTATCATTAGCCATCTCCCAGGAAAACAGGGAGATGAAAAATTCTTATGAAAATTCTGGAAAAAAAATAACCTTGTTAGGGTTTGACCAACTCTGCCTAGCTGTTGCTGAAGGAAGAAAAAAGCTAGGAACATACCAAGGAGAAAGAGGCAAGAGGAGATCTTATTTGTATTAAACAATTTTCTTCAGCCAAGAAGAGGGCCTATGCTAAACTACCTGCAGGTGATGTGCCTATCTTTTTACTAATGGAAATACCCAATTATAGCTTCATTCACTTCAAGTGTTAACCTATCCCCACATGGTTGGCCAGCTCTCTAGGTGATGTGCATGGGCTGAGGCATCAGTTGAGGGCTGAGGCAAATTGTTTTGAAAAAGCTTCCACACAATTAGTCCCCTCCCCCACCCATGTGCACCCTAAAGCCAGGTCTATACTAGACAAAGCAGGTCGGCTAAGGCAAGCTACCATGGCATCCACACTGAGATATAGCCATGTTAGTCTAGTCCAGCGGAAACAAAAAATAGGACTATGGAGCACTTTAAAGACTAACAAGACGGTTTATTAGGTGATGAGCTTTCATGACCCAGACACAACATCTTCTGAGAAGGAAGTGAGTCTGGCCCACGAAAGCTCATCACCTAATAAACCGTCTTGTTAGTCTTTAAAGTGCTACATAGTCCTGTTTTTTGTTATGTCTATACTAGGAAGGCTTGGTGACAAAAGTGCTGTTGACATGCAAAAATTGCCAAAAGTGAAAACTGATCAAACCAGTTTTTCTGCCTCCCATTGTCAACATTTCTAGCCACATTGCTAGCTCGCTTCCCTGTCAACAGATAGAGCAAAGCATTATGGGTAAGCATCCCACTGTGCAGAGTTGTGAGAAGGCAGAGTTGATCTCTACACTTCTTGGAATTCTCTCATAGCTCTGTGAGCTCTCTGTGCTGAGGAATGTCAAAGTAGCACAGCAATCTCTCCAGCCCTCCCCCTGCAACAGAAGTCTGCCTCCTGCTGTGTTTCTAGTACAGGCAGAACAGATTTGTTCTTTGTAACCCAAATGGAGCAGCTCACTCAGCTGTCAGGCACTTCCTGGAGCTTTGAAAGGGGAGGGGCGCATGCCTGCAGGGGAGCAGAGATCACAAAAACACTGAGCACGACCATCAGGGCAGGCATTGTGGGATACTGGCAGAAAGGAGGGGAAAAGACAGAAGTCTCTTGCAAGGGTGGAAGTTTTTGGTCGCCGAAACTGGGTGTTCCGCACGACAAATCTTGCATTGTAGTGTGTGCGCTTTCAGTGTTTTGCCAACCAACAGGAGTTTTTGGTGACAAAACGTGCCAGCATCGACAAGGCCGTTGTCAGGCTCTGAAGACGGCGACAGAGGAGGCTATTTTTTCAGCTTTGCAGCATATAAGAGCTACCTCTACAAGGAGAGAATTCCTCAGTGGCAAGATACAATGGCTTTGGAGTACCCTTTCAGCACTGGCAACAGCATAAAGGGGTCCTAGCAAGATGATGTTGGGGAATAGGGATTAAGGAATCTGTGCCCTCTCGGCTCAATAAATGGGGAGAAGGAATGAAAGGGTGGCTAACAGAACTCCCCTTTTATCTTGATTTCTATTTTTAAGCCTTTCCAAAATAGAGTTTATGGCCAGAAGGGACAATTCCATCACCTAATCTGCGTAACACAGTCCATTAAATTCCACCCTACATCTGGATTGAGCCACAATCTACTTTGTTTGACTAAAGCACAACTTGCGTTTGGTGAAAGCAGCTCTTCCGGAGAGACATCCACGTTTGATCAGAACATTGCAAGAGATGGAGAAATCCGCCATTGGCCTTGCTACTGTGGGCCAGTCTTAATCAGCCTCCCCCTGCTTTTATAATCAGCTCTGCCTAAATCCAAAGCTGAATTCCGTCTGGCTTCAGCTTCCAACCATCAGCTGGTGTTGTGTCTCCCTCATCTAGAGGGAAGAGCCCCTGAGGACCCTGTATTTTCTCCCATGGAGCTATACATGAACTGGAATCAAATCGCCTCTCAGTCTTCATTTCGGTAAGCTAAACCAACTGAGCTCCTTGAGTCGCTCATTGGAAGGCATTTTCCCAGCCCCCGAAATGGGTTTGTGGCTCGTTTCTGTGCTTTCTCCGGGTTTTTAAACATCTTTTTTGTACACAGAATTGTACACGGCATTCAAGTATCTCATCCAGGGGGGCGGGCCCCGTGCTCCCAGAACAGGCAGGGCCTTGGGTGGAAGGGGTGGGACAGCCGGCCTTGAGTGCCACCTGGAGCATGGTGCACCACAATCCCCCACCAACCAGAGAGCCCGCCACATGATTTTAAGGGCCCTGGTCCCTTGCTGCTGCTTCCGCTACGATAGCCGTGGCAGTGGCTGGGAGCCCTAAGCCCTTTTGAATTGCTGGACCCTGGGGCAACTGCCACCTTTGCCTCCTCCCCCACATCAGTGAGCTGGTCTCACCAATGCTCTATGCAGAGGTAAAAATCATCTTGCTGCTGCCCTGTTTCATCCATCCAAAGATTGCAGGAGCTCCGTTTACTGCAGCATCACACGAGCTCATGTTCAGCTGCTGGGAAAGGATTTAGTGGGCATAGTGGACTGGATGTCCCAGCTTTCCATGATACAGTCCCTCATTCCATATGTATGGGCTACATTCCTTATGCAACTTTGCCTAGCTGACTGTATTAAGACACATTTTGTAACTAGATAACCAGGCCCAGTTTAGCAAGAAATTTGCCAACATCTATGCCAATGTTTTCTCTGTACCAGTGTTTCCATCCATGAGTGGATTGTTTCCATCCATGTGTGGAATAATTTTTAATATGCACCGAGGCAAATGTGAATGTGCACCACCAGTAAAATACAAATCTAGCTGTGGGTACTCTGCAAATCAGCTGGGAGGCATCTGAATCTTTTCTGAGTGGCTGCACACATACACAGCTTACAAGGAATACTGCTCTGTACTTTTCATTATTTACCATTCTGTCAATCTTTGTGTGTCACCTGCTATCGCCATTCCAATCCCTGTGGTCCCCCACTACAAATACTTCCATTCAACGATGCCACAATGAAATCTGTGACTTAGCACAAAATGTCTTGTGGTATGCAGAAGAATGCCTTACAAAGCTCATGATACTATTTATATATTTTCATTAGTCTCTAAGGGTATGTCTACACTAGCACTAGCGTGCAATGAGGTGTAACAGTTAATCTGAACTAAGGATTTAGTTCGGATTAATTTCTGACTGCCTTGTGTAGCCGCGGGCAGTCAGTTCGAACTAAAGGGATTTAAAAATGGCGCCCGCCCGGGAACATGCAAATGAAGCCTGGGATATTTAAATCCCGGGCTTCATTTGCAAGTTCGAATGCCTACATTAGCCACCGTAGTTCGAACTAGGGGGCTAGTGTAGACATACCCTAAGATGCTACAGGTGTGGGTTTTCAAAGTTTTGTTACTATATTACGCCTCTGAAGTTAACTTTATCAAACTGGCATGTAATTTTGTCAAAGAAGGAGCTTGGGTCGGGCTGCCAAGACCTATTTTCCATAAAACAAACTTGATTGGCCTTAATTATATTACTGTCCTTTAAACTTTATCCACTGAATTCCCTATTGGCTTTAATATTATTTTATCTGTGAATTATATAGGTTTACCTGGGTTAGACTGTGTGCCCTTTTGGAGTACTGGAACAGTGCTAACCCCGTTTCAGTCTATTGAATTTTCCCAAGTGCTTGAAGATTTTTTTTTAAATAAAATAACATCAGCAGGCCAGAGATGTTTGACAAGTAACTCTTTCAGGACTCTTGGGTGCATGTAACCCAGACCTGATCATTTAAAAATGTTTATTCCTAGCAGATAACCCCTAACATCCTTCTTAGTAGCTAATGGACTGGAAAGCACTTCCCCATCCTCAGATGAAATGCTTTCCAAATATGAAACGTAAATATTTATTGAACACTTCTACCTTTCCTGCGTCATTAACAATTTTACCACCTCCATCCAGTAATGGGCCTATGCTATGTAGAGACTTTAAGGGTTAAAGGAGGAAAAGGAAGAGCTGAATAAAAAGATTCACGGGGACAGATTATCAGCTGATGTAAATATCCCCCGCGGGATTCAAATAAACATGGCCGCCGCTTTTTTTCCGGCTTGGGGAAAAGCTGGAAAAAAGCGTCTAGACTGGCGTGATCCTCCGGAATAAAGCCCTTTTCCGGAGGATCTCTTATTCCTACTTCAAAGTACTTCAAAGTAGGAATAAGAGATCCTCCGGAAAAGGGCTTTATTCCGGAGGATCGCGCCAGTCTAGACGCTTTTTTCCGGCTTTTCCCCAAGCCGGAAAAAAAGCGGCAGCCATGTTTATTTAAATCCCGCGGGGGATATTTAAATCCCCCGCGGATTTCCCTATTCTGAAGTTGGAAATTAACATGCCTCTTCCGGAGAAGGGGCCAATGTAGACGTAGCCCTGATGTTTTACCCACAAAAGCTTATGCCCTAATAAATCTCTTAGTCTATAAGGTGCCACAGAACTCCACAAGGTTTGAAATGACACGTGACCCGTCTGTGAGTGGTCATAGTAAATGTCTCCAATGGCCACAGATGGGACGGTACATGTGGAGGATTCTCATTAACTACAGAAAATTCGTTCCAGGTGTCTTGCTGATTGACATACTCACAGTCTACTCTAACTGATTTGTCATGTTTGGGGTCAGGAGGGAATTTTCCTCCCAAGACAGATTGGCCAAGAAGGACTTATTGCCTTCCTCTGTTCGATTGGGGATGGGTCACTTGCTGGTTGAGTCTAAATGGTGGATTCTCTGTAACGTGATGTCTTTAAGTTACGATCTGAGGACTTCCATAACTTGGCCAGAGGTTAGGAATCTATGAGAGAAGTTGGGTGGGTGAGGTTCTGTGGCCCGTGAGATGCAAGAAGTCAGACTGGACGGTCACAGTGATCCCTTCTGGCCTTAAAGTCTGTGAGGATTAAATTATGAATTCACCGCCATGGACATTTTTTTGTACTTTGAAAGACACGTTCAGGAGAACCTCCGCAGTTCCCCTGCATTTGGTCAACTTTCCATGGTATCATGGAGCCAGGAAGGAAGCAAGCTTTGGCCCAACAGACAATGCTTCTAAATTCAGACCAAGTGCTGCTTTCTCACACAACCGGATGCAACTCAGAGGCAGCCAGGTCCGTGGAGGGTAGAAGGCCCCTCGGGATTCAGGTGAGTTGTGTTCGGAACCTGCACTGTGACCTTGTGTAAGTTACTTTGTTTCTCCTCACACTTGTTGTTTGCCTTATCTATTTAGATTTGAAGCTGTATAGAGCAGACTCTGTTACTTGGTGTATGTCCACTACTGAATGCAATTGGTTCTTTACATGCTACCAAACTACAGATACTGATTTATTCTTGTTGGTTTCTTTAGAATAAAGAGTTTTGCCAGAGCTGAAATGTTTGTCTATTGGGACAGAGGTTTGGATAATTTGAGTGAGACTATTGGTGTCTACATCATACACACAGACATAACAGATAGAAAGGTGTTTTAATCAAGTGGCCAACCTCCAATTAGATCCAAGTTAACACCTGAGGGAAATTACAGCAAGTAATTCAGAGAGACCGTATGACTCCTTGAATTCATTAGTAGCCCGCTGAGAATTAGGGAACATTACTAAAAATAATTACATAGAAATTATAGAGTTCAACCAGAACCTCTTCATACTAAGCTCTCAATACATGCAGAAATTCAGAGAAGAAAAATCAGACTTAATGAATGTTTCACTTTTTTCTTTTTTTATTAAGGCCTTTTTATTAATTTAAACTTTTAAATGTAACCATCACAAGCAAAATGAAAATGAAAGTAAAACATTTGAAATGACCATCTATAGCGTGGCGCATAGTCTTAACATCCATATTGCAAAACCAGTTTCTACTTTACTATTAAACTATACAATCAAAATAATTAGCACTTTACAGTTAATGAAGGGAACACCATGGCCAAGGCAGCATGGGGGAGTGTGAAAGAAGGTAGGGGAAAGAATCTAGAAAAAGGGGGGAGGAGGTCTTGAGCAGAAAATGGGTCACTGGATATTCCTTAAATGTTTCTAAAAATAGTTCTTCAGCTCATGGAGTTGATCCCTGGGGGAGGAGGTGAGCTGCTCTCTGGCAAAAGAGGTCTGAATACCCCTGATCTAACGTGCATGGATTTACTTCCCCACCCATGTGAAATCATTTGGATGGTGATCATAGGCTGTTCTCAGAAACCATGAATGCCAGGAGCCCAAATTCGTGGATAAGTCTCCTAATGTGTAGTTCTCAGCTGATGTTCGGCTGCTAAAGCCCCAAATCATTTTAATTCTCATGTCAGCTTCTTTCTGCAGATGTGCAACCAACATATGCAGGAATGCACTGTTATCACATCACCAACATCTGTCTGATAGAAGAGCTTTCATCTTAGTCTTTGCAGCGTCCAACACGTGCTAAGTGCATTTTTTACTTAAACATAAAGCTCTCGAGGCATTACGGAATGCAGTTGGCCCCAGTGCTGCCTTTAAAGGATGCTCCCAGGTTTTAGTAATACCTTCAAGCCACAGAATCCTGTTTCATTTGTGGATCATATGTATTATGCCCTGTTCTTCAGGGTCCCACGGTGCCCGGATTCAAGTGGTAGGTCGAGAGAGATTGTCACTGTGTTTGTTGTCATATTGCTGTGGCCAGGAGGTTGTCCTGATGTGAGAGGACATGGGATGAGAATTACCTCTGTTCCAACAACCATCTAATGCCTTCATACCTGCATTCCCTCTACATGATTGGCTGGTTGCTAATCTGCAAGTCACATTTTTCCCAGATAGTGGTTTTTATATGGTGTGTGGGGGGGAGGTCAAAATGAAATCTGTAGGCCAAAATGATCCTGACTGCCTGGTCTAACTTGTTGCACTATAAGGGTACATCTACGCTACGTGGAAGATCGACACTGCCGCGATCGATCTTCCGGGGTTCGATTTAGTGGGTCTAGTTAAGACTCGCTAAATCAAACTCAGAGGATGCCCCCCATCAGCACCTGTACTCCTGCTCCTCATGAGGAATAAGGATAGCCAACAGGTGCATCAATGCCAGCTATGTAGTTTACATAGTTGGAGTTGTGTACCTTACTTGGACCTTCCAATGTAGTGTAGACCCTGCTGATGCACATGAATCATTTGTGAAGGCAGACAAGCCCTTAATCTTTCTTGGGGGACTTTTGTATTAGGAGGGGAACTTGGAATCTCATACACGTGTTTAAGAACAGCGTATCAACTTGGTACGAAGAGCTCTCTTCTTAATCCACTGAGGTCAGTAAGAATTGTCTCGTTGACTGCAATGGGTATAGGATTGGGCCCTAGATGGAATTTAAACTACTTCTTTCCTGCTTAGGAAGCAGTCACTAAAACTCATTCTATCATGTGGCAAGATCAGTGCTTCAAGCAGAGTCCTCATAATGCAGCCGTCCCCATTAAACCTGTTCCATTGGAGTGGCGTGCACCCAAAGCCCCAGTAGATTTCCTCTTATATTGATATGACTATTTTTTAACTTGACCAGAATCACTGCTATGACATGCTATCATAATACATGTCTTTTACCTATGGTAATTATTATCTGAATAATAATAGGTCTGGCTCTCGCTGAAGTAGCAGGCTTGGGACTAATATATAATTATTAAGGGTTGTCACTGTTGGTAGAACATCTACTTATGTTATATTTAAATGGTCGGGGAGATTTCATTTTTAACTGCAATATTTACAACCCATTCAAAAGCTGACTACAATCAGAAGATATCACCATTCTCTTAGGTATACTAATGTTAATTAATGGCCTAACTCTGGCGTCAGTGAAGTTAATGGCAAAGGGCCTGGTCTAAAACTTAAAAAGGCAGATGGAATTTCCTCTGCTCGGCCAGGTACTGGACTGGGAATCTGGAGCTCTGTGTTCTAATCTCAATTCTAAAACTGAGCTGCTATGTAACTCTGGGCAAGTCACGTCACTTTTCCATACGTACTTTGTATTGTCTACTTAGCCTGTAAACTCATGGGAACAAGGACTGTCTCTTAGTAGTATGTTTGTACAGCCCCTAGCACAAAGTGATGTGTTGATGGAGGCCTGTAAGCGCTACCTTAATAATTATGATGATAATATTGAAGCAAAGTGGGCTTTTCTGTTGACTATTGCAGACTGAGTCAGGTCCAGAATTCAAGTGGTCTTCTGAGGCAACAGCAGAAGGTACTCAGTGAGGCCCGGTCAGCACTAGGACTTCAGTGTGAAATATCCCACCCTCCAAGTTCCAATTTGTAAGTGGTGCATCCACACTACCAAGCCCGTTATTCCAGAATATACGGAGTTTGAACTCTGTAGTTCTGCTTTTCACGAGGTGTGTAACTAATTCCAAAATAGTAATCTCAAAATAACGTTCGTGTGGATGCTCCAGTGCCACTAATTTAAACTAACGAACCCCCGGGAGGCCTCTCGCGCTCTTCAGAGTGCTTCTTGGGGCTCTGAATCTGAAGTAGTGCATTCACATTAATGGAGCCTGCCTTGGACTAATTTCAATTATTCCCCATAGTGAGGACATGCAAGTTCGAATCTCTTACATCGGGAGTTCATAAGTCGAATTTAGTAATTTTGACATAATTTCCTAGTGTAGACATGACCTGAATCTCCAGAATCTATCTTCAATATTTCCCTCCACATAGTCATCCCCCCACCCTGACCATTATTCATCTTCTGCATATTAGAAGTCTGCACATGTTATAAAACATTTACAGAGGTACAAACACCAAATAAAATCAGGGCACTTAGTGCTACAGGGAAAAAAAGTTTCAGGTCAGAAACAAAGAAATTAAACTAAACTCATTTCCCTGGCTTACTCTGTCTCTAAAGAGCCCAACATTCCTATGTAAATTCCCTTTTCATTAGTCTAATAATACTCTACAGGAGGCCCCCAACTTGCAACGTGATGAGTTCCGGGGGAGCATCGCAAGTCGGGGGGTGTCATAACCTGAACCCTCATTTACGATAGGCGCCATGCACCATCGTAAATGTGGGCTGAAGACATAAGTCGAGGGTTTCCAGCCCCTTCTGCATTTACAAAACTGGTTGTAAGTTCAGGGGGTTGGAACTCGGGCGGTTGCAAGTCGGGGGCCTCCTGTACTCTGTTCAGAATTACTGCATCCTTCAATAAACATTGTAGTATTTGTGCAAAGCATATGTATAAATCATTGCTGCCCTTCTTACTTCCTTAGTTACCTAGTTCTTCCAAGGTCACTAACCTGCCTTATAGCTTTCATCTGGTTTATATAGCCTGCTATTATTTTGTACACCTCCTTTCCTAGGTCAGTCCTGCTTCGATTTCTGCAGCTGCATCTTCTCAAGTAGCTATTGATCCCATGTCTCCTTGTGAAAGATTACTAACTTCATCTGCGGTAATGATAGAAATTACATCTGCTCGAGGTTCACTTTGATGTCTGCTGATGATTGGAAAGGGGCTAATGAATTCCTGTTTTAATGCTAGTCACCCTCCTTTAGACCAATGTTTCTGCAAGTAGAGACCATCTCTTCTGCTACTATCCCATTTCTGGTGCCCTGACACTCTCCGCTCCCAGATCAGAAAAGAAGAGGGTAATCAATCTCCATTGAATGCACAAAGACCTAAATACGATTAGATTGTGTCAAAAGCCAAAGAAGGGTCCATTTAACTACATGCTTAACTTTCAGCCTGTCCCATTTTTAGAGTGATTTTAGAGTCTGAGTACAGTAACTCAAAGGCTGAGGACTTCATAATTTTATAAGTGCTAGCCAGAACCAGTCTTAGGGGTGGGCAAGCTGGGCGGTCGCCTGGGGCCACCATTTTCAAGGGGCTGCTGACAGAGCTGGCCTTAGGGGCGTGCTGTGACTGCATTCTGGCCTGACCTCCCGGATCCTCCCCCTTTTTTTTTTTTGCTTTGTTTGACAAATTTTTGTCTGTTTTTTTTTAAACCATCTGCACAGCTGCAGAGTTACAGATCAATATGGCATCAGTGGCCCACCAGGGGCTAATCCTGGTAAATTGCTGATCTTTTATTGCCCACCCCTGGAGTAACACTACAGCCAACTGGTTGTAGAGGAAGAGCTGGGGGTTGTTCCTCCATGAAGCCCTGTTGCACAGGTGCTGGATTGCATGTTATGAAAATGAACACGACTCTGATTTCTTCTGATGACGTGCAACAATCCTGACCCCAAGGTAAATGTGATCAGTTACCCTTTTGCTTATCATGATGCACCTGTGCCATTATTTATAGAAGCTGTCCTGCATGGGTTATTTTAGAAACCCCAATGGACCCCCAATGCGGTCACCCCAAAGGAGTGCCAGCAGCAGCCCAAGATGGAACCGGCTTGCGAGACCTTGCCATGAGTTAGCCTTTTCTCTCACAAAGGGAACTGCTCTCTTCTGGGACTTCTAAAGGCATCATGAAGGGGAGCCGCATTTCTGACCCGGACAGTCAGGAACAAAATGCAACTCCCCTGATGGCTATTACGTGTGTTTCACGTGTTGATTGCTGGGTACGAAGTCTGCAGATGGAATGGAAAAACTTTGTACTTAATGTGGTCCGCTGTGCCCATGGTGTCAAGGTCGTATATTAGAATATTGTAAAGAGCGCTCAGAATGACTATCTGTAACCATAACCTTATTCTATCTTTTTTTAACATCAGAGTAATAGCACATAGGCTAGCATACTCTCAGTGGCGGGTGTATGTAACTAGAGTGTTTGTACAGGAATAAGGCGAGAGTGAAGAGTCCTGCGACACTAACAGAAACACCGCAGGGCCTTGGATGTATCAGGTGTGTTACAATGGAAACACATCACTGAGCCAGATGCTTTCTTTTGGGAGAGGGCTCATACTCTTTCAGAAGAGGAAACAGGGGCATGCTGATCTGTAGGCATTGAGTAGCATCACTTCTGTCTCGGGGTGGCAAGCTACAGTTTTAACAAGCTGTTCTTATCAAAGGGGCTTATTTTTTCTGCACAGTCCCCCAGTTGGCTCTGTGCATTGTCCATTGTCCAAAATAAATACAAGATAGCCTTGTCCTTTACCCAGCTTCTGTATCATCCAGGATAAAGAGTGCTTGGAGAGAAAGTCTAGTTCTTGCTACTTAGGAATGTGACTATGACCATGAAAATGTGACTTGTAAATGCAGTGGGGCCGACAGCCAATGCAGGCCTCTGGGCAAGATGTGGGAGACCTGGCTCCATTTCCTGAAAGGGGAGGAGCCAAGGGAGGAAGGGGTGGGACCAGGGAGGAAGGAGCAGGGCTAAGAGAGGAAGGGATGGGGCCAAGAGCAGTCAGCTCTTAGCATCACCCAGACTGTGGCATGTCCCCACCTCCAGCCAGCCGATAGTAATTCAAAGAGGTCTGGGGCAGGGTGGCCAGTGATTGCCCTCTTTGCCCGATTCCCCTCCATTAATGGGCCTGCGAATATGATGTAGGAAACATGCTCTTTAAAGCTTTACCATGCTACTGATTGATTACAATGGGGCTACTTGTGTGTGAATGGCAAGTGGCTTTGGCCCTGACAGTTAATTATTACAACGTGTCGTACTAAGGTTTAATTCTGCACCCCATCCTCAGACATAACTCCCTGACTTCAGCTGATCAGATTGAAATCCCTGAGAAGCAGGAAACATGAGGGCATTCCGTCTTTCTGGGTAACAGTCCAATGGACTCCAATGGGAACGTGGGAGGCCAAGGCTGCATGGCCAGATGCTGGCATAACTAACACCATGTATTTGCCATGATCAAACTGGGTTACGGAAATTCATGCTGGTCCTGTCCCTGCTTCCGGGAAGCTTTGCTAGCAGCTCCGCGCCACGTGTCAAACAGAACTAGCACAATCACTTCGCTGTTAGTGTAGGGAAATTCACAGTTCAGCTTCTTCCTTGCTCCATGGATTGAGTAAGGCAGGCTATGCCCATCCCTTTCCCTATCACAATTTGCTTCTCTCACAGCGTCATTGACCATTGTTGGAAGAGAGGATATTGCGCTAAATGAAGCCTGGGCAAAATTCGGCCCAAAGTCTGGATACGGCCCACCAAGCCACCGGATCCGGCCCACAGACACAGCGGGGAGCCTCAGGCAGAGTCTTTGCTTACTCCACATGGCCCCCCAACACCGCTCAGAAAAGCGGCTGCTGTGGATGTTTGTCTTTCTCAGTTGTAAGCCTGGGAGAGGGAGAAGCGCTGCTTCACACACTGCGCCGTCCCCACTGGCACAATCCCATTGGCCAATTTCTTGCCAGTAGGAGCGGTCTGTTTGAGATCAGGCAGTGTGCAAAGCATCACTCCCCCGCTCCCTTCAGGCTCTTATTCACCAGTGCAGGTGGCCCTGCAATCTGTGCAGGGGTGGGTCAGGCAGCGAAGCTCCTCCTACGCTCTACCCTCATCTGCCTATTTTCTGGAGCGTCAGGAGGTAGCCGAGTTAGTCGGTTACAGAAAAAAACATCAAGCAAATGGTCTGGTAGCACTTTATAGACTAACAAAACACATAGACAATCTCATGAGCTTTCGTGGGTACAGCCCACTTCCTCAGATGATTGGAGTTATAACTCCGGTCATCTGAAGAAGTGAGCTGTTCCCACGAAAGCTCATGATACCATCTACATGTTTTGTTAGTCTATAAAGTGCTACCAGACCATTTGCTTGCTGTTTTTTTCTGCCTATTTTCTGTTCACCTAGTCAGTGTGAGGGCCAGGACATAGGCAGTCTAGCCTAGCAGGCACAATTGGACTGGTCTCCACCTACTCAGTGAAATGAGATCAATAAGCGAGAATCAGGCTAGGTCTGGAGATCTGAACTGGAATTAGGGGGCCAGAATCAAGGTCAGATTGGGGTTAGCAACCAGAGCTCAGAAAGCAAGGTAGCATCCGGCAACTTCCCATGGCACCCTTCAAGGTTAAGTAGTGCTTGTGGGCCAATGAGAAGGCTGCAGGATGCTGTCACTCTGAACCTTTAGGGTGGTACTTCCTGTGGTTCTTTGTCTCAGTGCTCCTTAGAGTAGCTATATCAGGCCTCTGGGTAGCAATGTAGGAACATCAACTATCCCAGGCACTTGGGCCCTGAGTTCTAATCCCACAGGTCCTTATGCTCCAAAGGAACAGGGCGAACATTTGGGCTGTGTCTACATTGGCAAGATTTTGCGCAAAATCTTGCCGCCTGTCTACACTGGCCGTGAGTATTTGTTCAAGAACACTGACGTTGTAATGTACAAAATCAGTGCTTCTTGCGCAAATACTCTGACGCTCCCGCTCAGGGATAAGCCCTCTTGCGCAAGTATTTTTGTGCAAGAGGCCAGTGTAGACAAGCAACGTTAATTTCTTGCACAAGAAAGCCCGATGGCTAAAATGGCCATCAGAGATTTCTTGCACAAGAGAGCATCTACACTGGCATGGATGCTTTTGGGCAAAAGCACGTTTCTTGCACAAAAGCACATACCAGTGTAGACACGCTCTTGAGCAAATACTTTTAACAGAAAAACTCTTCCATTAAAAGTATTTGCGCAAAATCTTGCCGGTATAGACGTAGCCTTTATGTCTAATACTCCCTGCATAAGCACTGACACCAGCTCACAACTTGGCCCAGCTGCAGCAAAGCACTTAAGCGTATGCTTTATGTGGTTACATCAGCGCCATTAAAACAATGTGAAACAGATATGCTGTGATATCCCAGTGAAATGGATGTCAATCCAAACCCAAGTAGAGAGCACTTTTCCCTCGGCATTTTACAATGAAAAATCAGATGCAATAGAAATTATTAGATGTTCCCAATCAAAACTGAAACATTAAGGAATATTTATTGCCTTTAAAATATCCTAGAAGTTGGAGGAATATTTATCTAGAAGCGATTTGGAATCTTTCAAGCCCTGACATAAAATGTGTATGTAACTTCTCATTCAGCACAGACATAACCAATAGCCTGCTGATATAGAAAATGGTTAGGCTTCCCACTGATGAAAAACAATGATTTAAAGCCAAAATGGATTTGACATTAAATAGGAAAGGGCGATGGTTAATTTAAAAGTTGACAATATGATATAATCATCTCTCCAAGATGGGAAAACATTTCCTATTGGAGAGTGACTTGAATTGTAATCATCTTCCAATATCCATTGGTGAAAAAGTTTCCTAAGTGCCATTTTTAAAATCGATGTCAAGCAACAGCTTCTATTTTCCGAGAAGCTGGAAAATTCTGGACCCACCACAAATGACATTGTTTCACTTAAAGGCAAATGAGAATGAGAGCTTGATAGAAAGGAAAAGGAGACACTCTGAATATTTGCATGCTAGCTGTGCAAAAAAAGAAATAAAAGGTTAAATAGAAAAGCCGGGAGAGTAATTTTAAGGGTTTGACTTAAATCTAAGGCAACAATTCAGTTCAAAATGAACCTACACCTTGAAACTCCCATCGGGCTCCATTTCACAGTCATTATCTAGTCCTTCCTCCTTGGTTATGTGGGAGATCGACCTGATGAAGGACGACAGCATTTTGCCCACGGTGTAGCATGGACAAAGTGGCTTCTGTCTTGTAGAATTATATGGCCCCCTGCACATTACCATTGGAACACTTTTCGTTGTCACAACGCTCTGCTACAGACATGGTAGAACAGTGTTGTTCTCCTCATTGTACCCATGGGGAGGGTACGTCTACACCGAACTGTAAACCTGAGAGACCCAGGCTTGGGGACTGAGCAGGGGAGTCGACTACTTCTGTGGGCCCCCGGGCAAGGTGTGCATGGGGGGGGAAGCACCATGCTTTCAGAAGGGGCGGAGCATTGGGGGAAGGGGTGGGGCCTCAGAAGCCAGCCCCCCATGCTGCTTGGGGTGTGGCACCCCACCCCCACCAGCCCTCAGATCGGTGCTACAGTTTAAAGGGCCTGGAGCTTGTGGTACTGCCGTTGCCATAGTAACAGCAGTGGTGGCTAGGAACCCCAGGCCCTTCAGAATTGCCGGGCCGCAGGGCAACTATCCCTTTTGCCCCTCCTGTGGGAAGGCCTGGGACTAATTGTTTTCAAGCCCACGTGTCCACACTGCATTTGTGAGCTTAGGTCTCTCAGCCATGCTAATATGTCCACACCGCACCATGCGGCTGTTCTGACTCCGGTCTGTGGCTTGAGCTGCAGCCACATGGCAAACTATCAAGGCTTGGACATGAGTCACAGCAACCCCCAGGCTCTGAGCCACCTCCCAGCTGGGTCCTGTGAGGGCTTGCTGACCAGTCCGCTTGTGTGTGTGTGAGGGTGGTTTGGACTCCCAGGCTTGTTGCACAGTGTAGACAGACCCAGGGTGACTAAGTCAGTCTCTCCAAACTGTGTAACTAGGCAACCAAATGGCAGAGGAAATTCAATGAGGATAAATGTAAAGTAACGGCCACTGGAAAACACCCCAACTATACATATAAAAGGAAAGGGTCTAAATGAGCTCTTACCACTCCTGAGAGAGTCATCGTGGATAGTTCTCTGCACAGTGGCAGTCAAAAAAGCAAACAGACTGTTGGGACTCATTAGGAAAGGCATAGACAGAAAAGACCATAATGCCTCTGGTTTAATCTCTGGTGTGCCCCTGTCTTGCAGCACTGGTCCCCCATCTCAAAAAAGAAATATTGGAATTAGAAAAGGTACAGAGAAAGGCAACACAAATGATTAGCTGCCATATGAGGAATGAGGATGGGACTTTTCAGCTTGAAAACAGACGACTAAGGGGGGTTGTGATAGAGGTCTATGCAATCCTGACTGGTGTGGAGAACGTAAATAAGGATGTATGATTTACTCCACATAACACAAGAACTAGGGGTCACCAAATGAAGTTAATAGGCAGCAAGTTTAAACCAAACAAAATGACGCCTTTCTTCACACAATGAATGGTCAACCTAGAGGATTTTTTTTTGTCAGAGGATGTTGTGAAAGCCAAGACTATAAAAGGGTTCAGAAAACAAGAACTGGGTACGTTCATGGAGGATACACCCATCATTGGCTACTAGCCAGAATGGGCAGAGAGGCAAAATCATGCTCTAAAGTGTCTGTCCTCTATTGCCAGAAGCTGGGATCACTTCATGATTCCCTCTTCTGTTCAGTCCCTCTGAAGCACCTGGTGTTGCCCATCATCAGAAGACAGGATACTGGGAGAACTACTGGCTCACACAATAACTCAGAGGCTCACCAGGCTTTGTCATTTAAACTGAAGAAAGTCAGCTAAGAACACGGGGCAAGAGCAACCATGGACACAGTGGGATGGAGAAAAGTCAGTAGGTACTTAGATGTGGAGTGGAATGAAAATTCTGCAAATCATAGAACCATAGACTACTAGGACTGGAAGGGACCTTGAGAGGTCATCGAGTCCAGTCCCCTGCCCTCATGGCAGGACCCAGTAGTGTCTAGATCATCCCTGATAGACATTTATCTAACCTACTCTTAAATATCTCCAGAGATGGAGATTCCACAAGCACCCCAGGCGATTTATTCCAGTGTTTAACCACCCTGACAGTTAGGAACTTTTTCCTAATGGCCGATCTAAACCTCCCTTGCTGCAGTTTAAGCCCATTGCTTCTTGTTCTATCCTCAAAGGCCAGGAAGAACAAGTTTCCTCCCTTACCAGAGGGCATCACAAAGAACGTCGTGGTGCCATTTTCAGCCAGCTATATGATGTGCACAGCAACAACAAATGAGAGCATCAGTTGTAATTGTGTCATGCCAAAAATCTCCATAGGGTACATTACAGTGTAAACTAATTACAAAATAAGAGGCAGGCAAAATTGGACTCGATAAAACGAAATGTGATCCAACCTTTTGGCCAAATCTCTAAATAAACTCAGACCAAACCTTTGAAAGTTTGAAAATATTCAGTAGCCTCCCCCACACCAATTATTGTCTATTTCTCTGTACTTCTGCACAACTTAGTTCAGACTGAAGGCATGATGCAAAGGCCATTGAATTCAGTCGAAAAGTTCCTGTTGATTTTTGGTACCTTTTCCTCAGACCCCAAAGAGAGAGAATCATTTTTCATTGTTAAAAATATTTTGACTTGGAGCAAACAAAATATGAAAGGAAAAGTAAAAAATTAGAATATAAATTAATTTTCTAGCTAGCAGCACATGTTGTTTAATCTAGATCACGCCTGTATAATTGCCATGGATATACCATAATAATAATAATAAATTAAGTAAGTAAGTAAATGACAAGTCACAGGAAATGAGTAGAGAGCAAGTGGGGTAACAACTCACTACACTAGCTGTTTGCAACAACTTGAACGCTTAATGTTATTTCCCATCAGCTTGTGTTATAGAAGAAAACTGTGCTAGTTAACCAAGATTAATACCATACAGGGCTCGACAAATCGCTGTTTCTACTTGCCCGTGGTTAGTAGAATTCAGCCGGTCGCCCCGTTCACCGGTGGCACGCACATGCGCAATGGGGGTCTTGTGTATGCACAGTGCAGGGCTGGAGAGTAGATTTCACTGCCGTTTCTCAAGCCCTGAATACCAAGATAGCTGAAATTCCTTCTTTGCATGTCAGAGAACAGCAAATTCTTCTTATTACAACTAAAATGACAGATGACTAGCTCCTATGATTAATCTACCATTGATACCATGAATTTGCATTTACATCCAGGGTCACAACTTTCGCTGACTTGGGTTTTTTTGGGGTTTTTTTCCTGTGTGTGAAAAATATTGTGGTACCAGGAGCCTTCACTGGAACTGAGGCTTTATTGAGCATGGTGCTGTATAAACAGAAGAGGAGGCATTTTCTCCCTCGGAGAGTTACAGCCTCAAAGACAACAGCATAGATAGAGCGTGAGGCAGGAGGCCTAACATACAAGCTAAAATATGTGGGAGTGACTGGCACGTGTTGTGTTACTTGCATACTGTGTTGTAATTTTTGTTTGAATATAATTGTGTGCCAATATCAGATGTGCAGTCACACAATGGCCTTGTTTGTATTGGCAGTCCAGCATATGTGCGTTCCTATCAGGCAATTAAATGCCTAACTCTCTAATTTGCATATAAGGATGTGGCTTTTTTGTGCACAAACTGGCATGATGCACATGCATAAATGTAAGAGCCTTTTAGAAATTTAACTTGGTTGTGTGTGTGCGTATGTAAACACATACACGTTAATGGTGCTATATGTAATATGCAAATCAGTGAATATATATATATTTAATATTCACTGATTTGTGTGTGTGTATATCTTCACTGATTAGCATATTATATATATCACTATTAGTATTTATGTATAGATTTTACACCTAAGGGCACATCTTTACTCATCACACTGGAGGTCACTCTTCTGGCATTCAATTTAGCAGGTCTAGGTAAGACCTGTAAATCAAGCGCTGAGGGCAGCTCTAGCTGACGCCTGTACTCATCACAGTTGTGAAGACTAAGGGAAGATGATGGGAGCGTTTGCTCCCATCGGCTTCCCTTTGTGAAGATGGCACCAGGCTCGGCTTAAGGTAAACCAGCTCCAGCTACATATTTTACATCGCTGGAGTTATGCACCTTAACCCAGCCTTCCAATGTACGTAGCCCTGGCCTAATATTTTGGCATGACATGTTTATTCTCTTTTTAAAGAAGTAATTTATTACAGGCCTATACACAGGAATTTCTGTGGGGAGGGGGCAGGGGGCAAGCTGTGGGAGGGACTGGTGGCTGCCCCGCCCCCAGCCCTACCCCTACAGCCCCACTCTGCCCCTGGCTTCTCTCCCTGGGGGGAATCATCCCCAGGCTTGCCCCAGCCAGCCAGACCATGGGGGAGAGAGGCTGGCAATGTGCCACTTCTGCCTTTCCCAGATGGGCTGGAATCGACCTCATGGTGGACCACGAAGGACCATGGGGGGAGGGCAGGGAAGAGTTCGCACACTTCTCATCCCCCCGTATATGGGCCTGTATTGTGCTTCCTCTTTCAGTTCATTTTGCCTTTCTCTTTCCTTCCACTTACAGTGTTCCAGTTCTCTTCTGAAGCCCCCTCCAGTAACATAGCTGGACAGCTTAGTCTCTGCCAAACAGTGTGTGTGAGACATGTCTAACCAACGGCCTGACTGCTGTAACTGTATAGTCTCTATAAGAACCTCCAGGAGGCCACACTGAAAGGTCTTATAGTCCCCAGACCTCTTGCTGGGTGACTTTGTTATGTATATTGTGTCTAGGGCCAACAGTGTACTTGACTGAGTGTACAGTGTACTGTTCAATGACTAAAGACAGAGACTTCAGGGGGTGGCTGAGTTCATCTGTACAGGATAAACTTAAAAAACAACAAATGGTCTGGTAGCACTTTAGAGACTAACCAAACATGTCGATGGCATCACGAGCTTTGATTGGCACAGCCCACTTCTTCAGATGACTGGAGTTTTGAGTTTAGGATGTACAGACCCAAGCCAGAGAGGCAGTCCCTGACCTGAAGGCCTTGCCAACTGAAATACAGACAAATTAGCAGGTGAAGGCCCAGTCTCCAAACAACTCTGTGCTTTAGTTAAGGTCCTAATGCTAGTTAAGTTTTTTACAATTCCCTTGTAAGTCGTGTACCATGCATGCCGATTTCGCTCAGCAATCACTGCAGGAGACAACTATCTGCCTCTTCATCCAAGTGGGGGAAAGGATCCCTTCTCCAGACCATTTTAAGTATGTCCACACTGCAGGTGAAGCTATGAGTACAACACAGGTAAGCATACCATGCCAGCTTTAATCGACCTAGCATAGAGGCAGGGAAGACATGACAGCATGGGATTCAGAACGCATTCCTGCCACTGGACTATGCAGCAGTGTCCTTGATGGGCTTGTATGGCCTGTGCTGAGACTGATGCTCTCATGTCTTCACTAACCTTGTTCCCTTTGGTCCCACGCCTTTCACCTCTGGTCCCATGCCTCTTCTTACTAGTGAAACTGTTGTCGTCACAATTTTGGCTGAACGTGGGGGGAAAACTGCCCAATGGTAAGAGGGGGAATCCTTTTCCAAGGGAGGAAGCAGTGATTGCGAGATTAGGAAACCAGACTGTCCAAAATCCTAGGCTTGGCAGCAGCTGGAGCACGCTTGCAACTGGCAGAGAGCCTGCGAGGGCTCTTTCATAGGTAGCTTAGCTGATGCAAAAGAATTGCCATGTGGCTCCCTACTGACTTCATTGGGTCAATATTCTTTTTATATAGACCTCAGGAGCCACCCACTTGGCTCTGCTTGTAGGCTTGGGATCTTAGATTATATGTTTTTCAGGGCAGGAACCTTGTCTCAATTGTCTATGAAACACGACACAAATTAATAAAGCCATGGTATTAAAACAAACCAATAAACTTTCCTCTCTTCTCACTCTATGGAGTTTTCCCAGCCATGGTCAGGCCTGGATTGGACCTACTGTCAGCCCCAGAGCATTTTTCTCACTAGCAGCCTGCAGTTCCACTCCGGATTTCACGTTGCTTTGGGATTTTCTGGATGGTGTGTTGTTCTCTGGCTAGCAGGGCTACTTTTATCCTACTGTTATTGATAGGTGTGTATTGCTAAGCCACTGCAAGCATGTTGCAACTTCAGAGAAACCTCAGAAGGGCATCCACAGGTGCAGTTCAGAGGTTGCCAGAGACCGCTCTTATTGGCAGTTTTCCGTCAATCCTATTACTACAAGTTGTAGCCCAAGCAGCAAGTTTGGCACACTCCAGAATTTGCATGAAGTTCATATTAGTTCACTACAGTTCAAGTTCCCAGCAGTTTGGCATTTCCTTCAAACTGCTTGAATCTCAGTCAAAAGATTTAAACTAATCTAGCCATTTAACCTCTTAAGGAGGCATTTTAATGTGCATAAACTTTTACTTATGCCAACTATCATCACTTAAGCTGTTTTCATAATATCATCCCCACGGTGTAAAATATTTAAAATCCAATTGCCAGTTTGTTTTTAGTATCCCATAGAATAGTTTCCAAATTAACCCTGGCATCATATCAGGTATATACTAAGGAGGTTTATGGGGATATCCATTGATTTGCCAGCCACTTATTCAGTGAGGTCCTAGATAACATTAGATTAGGTTAGATAACACTTGAATTTCTTTAATCTGGCAGCCTTGGGAAATAAGATATGCCAGATTGTAGAATTTTTCAGACCATGGGTGTTTAATGGGTAGCAGGCTTAAAACTAATAAAAGAAAGTTCTTCTTCACACAGCGTGTAGTCAACCAGTGGAACTCCTTGCCAGAGGAGGCTGTGAAGGCTAGGACTATATTAGAGTTTAAAGAGAAGCTAGATAATTTCCTGGAGGTTAGGTCCATAAAAGGCTATTAGCCAGGGGAGAAAATGGTGTCCCTGGCCTCTGTTTGTCAGAGGCTGGAGAGAGATGGCAGGAGACAAATCGCTTGATCATTGTCTTTGGTCCACCTTCTCTGGGGCACCTGGTGCTGGCCACTGTCGGCAGACAGGATATTGGGCTAGAAGGACCTTTGGTCTGACCCAGTATGGCCGTTCTTATGTTCTTATGCGATAATGAAGGGTAAACAAAGTCTATTACTAAAGCTTTCGTATGTGCTAAGGATTACAGAGTTCTGTGCATGTGGAACATGTCATACAATACATCCTCACTGCACTGTATTTAAACTGTTATTGGGGCTGGGGGTGCAGTCAGAGAGGGAGGGAGGGCGCAGGAGCACGCTGGGGGGGTGCTGAATCTGGAAGGGGAGGGAGCATGTGTGAGGGGAATGGGGTGCAGGGTCTGGGCATGAGGGGAATGGGGGTGAAACACTTACCTAGTGCTCCTCTCCTAGGGGTACACATGCCTCTGTGTCCTCCTATTGCGCCCAGTAACCACCTCCTGCCACTCCCATTGGCCACGATTTGCAGCCAATGGGAGTGGCGGTGGAAAAGCCTCCAGACAAGTGTTTCCTCCAGCTGGAGGTTGGGGGAGCATCAGTTCCACCTCCCCTTGCCAGGCAGAACCCATGGGCTGAATCCCACCTGTGTAGCTCTGGCTCCTCCCAGCAGCAGGAATCCGGCACTGGTGCTCCAGTCAGGTGGGGGTCCAAACCGCAGGTATTCCCAGATTAAGACCGTTCAAGTGGACTTACCAAACCCCATTCCTGCAAACAATTTAACAAGCCATGACTTTATATCAATCAGGAGTATTAAGTATTATCTACAACATCATCGCCATGCACCCACCAAATGCACGATTCAATTCAAACATTTCCCCAAAATCAGCCCAACGAGCTAGGGAGTTCATCCTTCACGGGCTTCCACAATCTCCCACAAGTTTCTGCAGCTTGAAAACCAGACGCATTTACTGTTCAACTGGTCTGGCAAAATCCTTTGCGGTCCCGTTGCTTTTCATCCCTAGCGTACTTTACTGATACCTCGCTCACTTCTGCTAACGTTCCCTTTGGAGAGAGGAAGCAAACGCAGAGAACAGAACGTTGCTTTGAAATGAATTCCGTGGGAAGAGGCAGGCCATCGGGAATGAGAAACCAAACAAAGCGGCGCCTTTCTGTGCTCAAATCTACAGCCGTATATGTGACACTTAAAGTATGTAAATGGTGGGAGGTATCTCTCTGTTTTCCGGCTGCCCTCCTCAAACATTGTTTGGAATAAATGTAGACACGACATTTGGATTGAAAGATTGACTTGTTGTGATTTTTCACACCCCCAGAATTTCTTGGTGTTGACATTTTCTGGGCCTTTAATATTCCCCACTCCTTGGACTGATTTTTTTTTTTTAAAGGCTAAAGGCCTGCATTTTACCTATGTTCAAAACAGCATGCAAATTGGATGGCACGACACTTCAAACAAGACAGCTGTATCTAATGGTGCTTTAATGTTTAGAATACAAAACTGAGGGCAGCCCCTCGGCTCTTGTAAACTGTCAGCGTTGCCCTTAAGTCAGTGCAGCTGTAACAATTTACAGCAGCTGCACATCTGCCCTCTGCCTTATCGCCAAGCATCTAGCATAGATCAGTTATTGGTTGCTGTTCACTACACATGGGAGGTTGGGCATAGTGAAAGAAATGGGCGCATTAGAGTCAACGGCAGGAGAAATGGGCAAAATGAACAGCCTGGATGTATTCTGCACCAGGGAAAATTGTATACAGGCAGTCCCTGGGTTACATGGATCCAACTTACATTGGATCCCTACTTACAAACGGGGTGAGGCAACCCCGCACTAGCTGCTTCCCCCCATCAGACCAGGGAGACGTGGAGCGGCTTTTCTCAGCAGACACCTCAGCTGAGGTGTGGGAGAATAAAACTGAGCTCTGGAGAAATGTTTGGCTAGAGTTTCCCCTACAATATGTACCAGTTCCGACTTACATAGAAATTCAACTTAAGAACAAACCTACAGTCCCTATCTTGTACATAACCCGGGGACTGCCTGTACTATGTGAGATTTGATATCACCTACTTAGTCTCAATAATGCTAAGGTGGTTCCTTGTTTGTCAGAAATGGTTTGCAGACTGACTAGAATTGGACCAGCAATAACAATCAGACACTCAGTAACGTACATGGTTTCGTCAGTTGCTCTTGTTGATGTGTGCTAGGCATTTCCCAGATGGAAAAAAGAAATAAAGGAACTTACAAACTAAAGTTGTCAGGAGTTAGACAGGAATATTCCCCACTCCTTGGACTGATATTGAGACTAAGTAGGTTGCATCACCCCGTTTGTAAGTAGGGATCCGATGTAAGTCGGATCCATGTAACCCGGGGACTGCCTGTATACCAAAGGATACAATTATATTGTATATAAGGATACTTTTCATATGTGTTTTTTAACTGTATCCTTTTAAACCATCTTAAACCATCTTGTTAGTCTTTAAAGTGCTACACAGTCCTGTTTTTTGTTTCAGCTGCACCAGACTAACACGGCTACATTTCTACCGCTATTCTACATGTGAGTAACAACATGAATTTTGAATACCAAGGATAGAATATTTGCAGTGAACTGTTCGCAATCTGTCCATTGAGTAAATGTAAAACATCAAAAAATTAATCTTTTAATTAAAAAAAAAAAGCTAAATGCACTGGGTACGTTAATTGCTCACTCTCTCTGTAACCGATACGGAGGGGAGGGAAGAGAAAGCACTGTCTTACTTGCTGTGTCTTTCTTCCATATTTTGTTCAACAGGAGCATGGTTATTGGAAATAATCCATACAAAATAGTGTTCACTGCTAGCAAACTTTATCTGACCAAAAATGCAATGGGTCTGAGATTTTCCTTGGCTCAGATTTTCAAAAGTAAGTAGTAAGTTACATAATAAAACAACTGAATAATTAAGCTTAGGTTTAATGTTTATTTTGATACAAGAAACTACATTTTTATTGGAACTAAACTAGACATAGGTTTATGTTTGCTGTAGTCTCTGTGGACTTTTGTATTGCTTAATATCATAGTAATATTCATAAATCATGCCAGAGTTTTCAAATTTCCTCAGGAGTGACCTAGACCAGGGACCCATAACAACTTGCTGAGAGACTTAAAATTAAACTCAGCTGTAATATCACTGTGACTAATTTATGGTTAGTTTGGTTGCTATAAAAATACATTTAAAGGAACCAGAATGTATGGTCAGGATAAGACAGAACATTAATTTAGTAACATGTAATTATAACATTACCAAAATATATTTAATGGTTTGTTGGTTTATTTCCCATAGCAAAACAGTCTGTTTCCAAAAGGAGAGGAAAATCAAAATGCATAATAAAATGCAATCAGAAATCAAATGAAACTTGTTATTGCCATATTCTGTTTATTTTGTAGGCAGACCCTATGTAATTGAAAAGCACAGAATACTATCGGCTGTAAAATGAAAAGATGTACAATATTATATACATAGTCTACTAAACTAACACATGGTTTTGTGTGCTTTGAACTGTGTTCTTAAAATATATGCTCCCTTGCTGAAAAACTTTTTAATGTAAATGCAGCTTTAGAACTTCATTGTTTAGACTGAACAGAGATTAATGACAAAGCCCAACATTTTGGAGTTATTATAGGTATTTGGTTTTCCTTTAGTTTCCCTTACCACAGAAAGAAAAGATAAAAATGATTTTTTTCAGTAATTATAGGCCTGACCTTTTGGTCCCTATGCAGGCAAAACTTGCACAGAACTCACTCCGGCCTGATCTACAGCAGAAGGTTGAATTAAGATACTCTGCTCCAGCTACATTAATTATGTAGCTCCCATTGGCTTCCCTTACTCCTCGTCAGGAGCACTTACTGGTGCCGACAGGGGCACAATGAGTTTGATTTATCAGGTCTTTACTAGACCCACTAAATTGAGCCCCAGAAAATCAACCATGGCAGCATCAATCTTCTGCACAGTAAAGATGAGGTCTTTGTGTCTGGTCCCAGATCATACACATATTTCCTTAATTCCACTCCTGCCTTCAATTCTGAGGGCTAGATTTTGATCTCCATGACACCCAGTGGGGCTACATCAATGCCCTAGAGTTCAGGCTTTCAACCTAAAATTCTACAGTAGTTAGTTAACTCCAGCCAGAACTACTGATGACACACATCAAAAATGTATTTCCTTGAATGGCTTTTTCTAATTTAAGCTTACTTTTCATTTGCACAATCTACAAAGAAAATACAAGTTTTAGTTCATTTCTGCTTCACATCAAAATGACGCCTGTTTCCGATTATCATGTCCTTTTGTACTCCACTTTTTCAAACGATCCTCCCAAACACAAATGTGAAATTGCCACCCCATCACTCATCGCTACACTCAACCTAGAGAGGAAAAAAAAGAGGGACGGTCATTTGTGGTTAGAACAATCACAATAAAATGTGGTACGTGGTAGTGACGTTCCTCTTTAACCATGGTGGTGATGTTCCTCTTTAACCATAAGTTATTGTAACTGTTAAAATCTTAAGTGACCCTTTATCTATCGGAACTAGTAATCAGCCTTTTATTTCTATGGTTCTCACTCTTCTTGAGAATAATGGAATTTACTGAGCTCACCAACATGTGTTCTACAAATTGCTATATGCTTCAGACCATCATTATTAATTCATGTAGGAAAAGAAATTAGTCCTCTGAATATTTCCCCTTGCTGGATGTGTTCCCCAGGGCTCTTGAGCTTTAGGAACTATGCAGTAATCATCAGGAACACAAAAGTGGTCTCATTAATCCCTCCTTGCATCAACCATTAGGAGCCAAGGTTCCAAGAAAACATTCCGGCCCCAATCTCTTCTGTTCCTCCTCTTCCTTATCTGGCTATGAACAAAGGAACCTTTCCTCCATGCCCACAGAATCTCTCTTGGTTTTCACCCAGAAATCTCCGGTTTGTTCTGGTGGTTGAGACATTTGCAATAGATTCTTGGTAGCTGGGTAATTTGGGGTAGTTTCTTCAGCCTTCCCTAACTTGGATTTGGGGGTGAATCATTGGATTGGTTGTGGCGGCATCATATAAAAACCAAAAGACCTAGAGAAAAAGGATTTGTCTAAGGAGTGTGGTTTGTGCCCTTTCCATTCTCCCAAAGTTGGATGTACTTACTTGCTGTCTCAGAGAATGCCATTGGTTGCTTGGTACGTTGGCCTTTACACCATTGGCTTGAAAGGTCATAGTTGGGTCCAGGCCTTTCTTTTTGACTGAGATCTTTTCAAACAGGTAGGGCTTCTAGCACTAGGTAGGACTGGAGAAAGCTTTCATTGGCTCAGTGCCTTCTGAAATAAAAGCGTCCATGCCAAGCTTGGAATTATCATATAGTTCTGAGATGATGGCTCATTCTAGGACTACTCTGCAGCTACAGAAGCTGGCTGGTTCTGCTGTCTTGAGTGTCTCCATTCCAGGGCATTCTTGGTGCTAGGTACTGGTGCTTCCTCCCATAGAGGAACCAGTTAAGGCTGTTGCTTGAAGCCAGACACAGACTCCAGCTAAGCAGGTTCTTGTTGGTGCTGACCTTTCTTTGGGTTCAGATTCTCAGTTGAACTCAACGCAGGGAGACGCCTTGGCTCCATTTTCCTCTGTCCTCAAACATGAGGCTAAGAGTGGATCTCAGATAGAATTTCTAGACTGGGTGGCATCTTGAGGGAGAGAGGTAAGGGGAGGAAGAAACATCACCATGGATTCTGGAAAGATGTGATAGCTTGGAGGCTAGCCTGTCCTGTTTAGGACTGTAGATCTGCAGCTGACCAGCCCTGTACAATGAGCTCTGCTTGCCACTCCTGGGGTGGCATGTGGAATAGAACCAAATGTGTACTGGAGAGATGATTCTCCTATGTAGAGCTGCAGCAAAACAGGGTGGTGCTCAGTGAGAAAAAGACTGCAGAGTCTGCTGGGTAGGGAGGGGGGGAGCGGGAGTAGAGAGCCTGAGTTGTCGGAGGAAAAGGGTTTCAAACAGGGAGACCCCCAGTAGGCAAGAGACACAAAGTAGGTACGATGGGCATTTTTGAGCATTTGATTTCAGGAATGATTTTGATATGTTTATAAATCCATCTGCAAGGGGAGGTGCTATGCCTAAGAGAAGCGATGGTTGTGGTAGTTTGACTGAGATCCCTGAGAAATGGGGAAACTGAGGCAGGGTGACTACAGAGCCACCCGGGCCACAAGGGGGTGCTTGGGAGGTAGCCTGTCCTATGACAACGACTGTGACCAAATTCCTTGGTTCTGAAGACATCTCTGACTGCTCCATTGATCCTGATCCTTAGGACTCCATCTGGCCTTTATCCGCTCTGCAAATATTGCGAGGCCCTTAGTGCAAATGCATTTCCATCTTCTGCACAGGACCCGTTCCTTGCTGTAGGGATCTGAGGGAACCCACTTTGGAGTCTGGGAGATGGCTGAATCATCTTCTGACTCAAAGTCTCTGTGTTGCGGCCTGCCTTCTCGCTCCTCCATGCAATCCAAACTGGGCTTTGGGCTTCACCTAACCAGCCCCTATGACAAGGACATTGTAATTTCCAGCATCTCCCATTTCCCCTCAGGTTTCTCCAAGAGTGTCTTCTCCATGGCTTCTCAAATTGCCTGGGCAGAATCCATGCAGGCAGAATCTCCTCATTTCTCCTCCTTTAACCAAGGATTGTGGCAGGAATCTCTCATAGCAAAGGAGTTGTCAGGAGACCCTAAGAAGCCAGCTGAGAAATGTACTCCTTTAACTCAGTCTTCCCTCTCTCCCAAAGGGACTATGGTGCAACTGCCATCTTTAGCACCATAACCCCTCCCTCTTTAGCTGTTTCCGGCCAGAGTTCGCAATGATGTCTCAGAACCATATGAGGAGGCGGCCAGGGATGAACCAGTCCTCAACAGCTGACCACATGACTCCAGGATCTTCCTCTTTCCCAGTTGGGAGCCATAATGTCTGTAAGTTGGGAGCCACTATGGTTACACGGCAGCGTTATTTCGGAGTAACGGTCGTTATTCTGAAATAACACGAGCATCTACACAGCAATTCCGTTATTCTGAAATAAATTTGAAGTCACGGAAGACTAATACCGACTTCTGTAAACCTCATTCCATGAGGAATAACGCCTCTTCCGAAACAGCTATTTCGGAATAGCAGTCGTGTGGACGCTCCACTGCTGCTATTTTGAAATAGCTCCTCCCCAGGACCCTTCAGAGTAATTACTCCCCAGTATCTCCTGGGGCTCTATATTGAGGTAGCACGTCCACATTAGGGAAGCCTGCCTCGGACTAATGTTGAAGCTTCCCTGTAGTGTTGACGCGCTATTTTGAAATAAGCTATTTCAGAGTATTTCTTCTGGAATAGCTTATTCTGAAATAAGCCTGCAGTGTGGATGCACCCTAACTGTGTCATCATCGCCTGCTCTCTGCTGGCAGTTTCAGGAGTTACAGATCGAGATTGTCCAAACCAAATATCTTGTGTGAAACCAATGCCAAGCAGCAGAAAAAGCACGTAACACTGACCGTGTATGCTCCCGCAAGCAGATGCTGCAATATAAATTAATTTATTAGCTAGTTCATGTGGCAGCTGAAATGAAGCACAGCTCCACTCATGGCTCACATCCATTACCTCAGAGAAGTAGCTGTTCCCAGGTGGTGAATTCATGTGGGCTTTCAGTCCTGGCGAATAGTCTGGCGACTGGTGCAGATGAGCGCAATATAAAGTGATGTTGAGAATGTCACATGGTTCCTTTTAAAGCAATATTGCAATTGCTGATTGTCGATCTCTGCTGTCTTTGTGGAGCCTTTTCCCGTGCACCGTTACAACGTGCATGTCACAAAAGCATTACAGCTTGTTAGAACCTACTTAGCTACAATGCTCCCCAACCTTGAGTCGCTATCAAAGAAGCGAAGTAAAAGAAATAGACGGGATGTTAAAGCAATAAAAGAAACTCAGGTGTGATTTGGGAGAGCTGCTCTGAGAGACAAAGATATTGTATGTTTCTTTTCTGCATAAAGCAGTTAGTGGGGGAAAAAACCTTGGGGGCTCTTTTGAAGCAACATTTTCTAAATAGCTAAAGTAAGGGAAACAAAATGGGGTGTTTTCTTGTTGTTGTGGTTGTTTGTTTTTCTTTGCTTGCTTTTTCTCCTTGCAGTTGTCTGAGAAAAGCATCAGCATTCTTAGAGTTTGTGAAGATTCCCAGTTATTTCAAACCAGTGCTGAAGAATTAAAATCTTCTTTACTAGGGGGTCTCTTTCCCTGTTGGCTCACTTACATATGTTCTTTCCCATTGATCAGGCCTGTAGATGGATACCTTGAGGAGGAACTAGGCCTGTAAAAATAAAGAAAGTCATTTCTGGTAATAGATTAACCTTGCAAGAGTTGGAAATCTGACTCAGATGCCTATCTGAGTTTATCTCCACCTGTTTAGATTGGAAAGCTCACAAAAAAAACTTCCCATTGAGATTTCCAAAACTCCTTGACTGCAGATGGGTCACAATTACCATGAGAATGGTATTTTCTCAGAGAGTTTCTGTCCTCCTTCCAGGAAAAAGAAGGGCTGAGTTCTGCCATACAAATTGTTTATTTGAAAATTAGCCACATTTTAGAAGCTGAAAAAATAATTCTGGTTGCATCCAATCCCAATTCTGATGAAAGGGTCAAGTTATCCAGACTGGTTCATCCATCTCACTTATTTTAGAAGAAATATATTCTGGTAGAATGATGCTGTGGAAATTGACACAGAATCAGTTCCTATCAGTAATTTTTTGACTTACTTGCATTAAAGGTATGCTGGATTCTTATACCACCTGCCAAGGGTAGGAAAAACTGGTCAGTTTTCAGACTAGAGAGAGGTTATTAATGGGGTCTGTACAGTTCAACATACTCATAAATGATCTGGAGAATCATTTATGAGAATCAAACTGTTTGCATATGATACAAACTACTCAAGATAGTTAAATCAAAAGCAGACTGTGAAAAGCTTCAAAATGATATCCCAAAACTAGGTGACTGAGCAACAAAATGGCGGATGAATTTCAATGTTGATAAATGCAAAGTAATGCACTTTGGAAATCATAATCCCAACTATATAAAATGATCGGGACAAAATGAGCTATTACCACTCAAGAGAGAGACCCTTGGTGTCATTGTGGGTAGTTCTATGAAAACATCTACTCAGTGTGCAGTGGCAGTCAAAAAAGCAAACAGAATGTTAAGAATCATTTAAAATGGGATAGAGAATAAGACAGAGAATATTTTATTGCTGCCATATAAATCCGTTATACGCCCACATCTTGAATATTGCCTGCAAATCTGGTCACCTCCTCTAAAAAAAGATACCTTGGCAATGCAAAAAGTTCAGAAAAGGGCAACAAAAATGGTTAGGGATTTGGAACGGGTGACAAATGATAAGAGATTAATTAAATTGGGACTTTTCATCTTAGAAAAGAGAAGACTTAAGGTCGGGATATGATAGAGGTCTATAAAATCATGACTGGTGTGGAGAAAGTGAATAATAAAAAGTTTTTTACTTGTTCCCATAACACAAGAACTATGGGTCACCAAATGAAAATAATAGGTGGCAGGTTTAAAACCAACAAAAGGAAGTATTTCTTCACACAATGCATAGTCAACCTGTGGAACTCCTTGCCAGAGGATGTTGTGAATCCCAAGACTTTAACGGGATTCAAAAAAGAGCTAGATAAATACATGGAGCTTAGGTCTATCAATGGCTCCTAGCCAGGTGGGTAGGAATGATGTCCCTAACCACTATCTGTCAAAAGCTGGGAATGGGTGAGAGGAGAGGGATCACTTGATGATTATCTGGCGCTGGCCACTGTCTGAAGACAGGATACTGGGCTAGATGGACCTTTGGTCTGAAGCAGTATGGCCGTTCTTATGTTCTATAAGGATGAACAGCGGCGGATTTAGGGTAGGGCGAGCAGGGCGGCTGCCCCGGGCCCCGCACTTCCTGAGGCCCTGCGCATGCGCCGTGATGCCACGGTACATGCGCCGTGTCAAAGGGGGGGGGTCGAGAAATTTCGCTGCCCTGGGCCCCGCGGCACTCTCATCCGCCCCTGAGGATGAAGCTGCTATTGGAGAAGGGAAGATTGATTGTAACATCTGAGAATGGACATAGCTGATCACCTCCCTTCGCATTCCCCAATGCCCCAACAGCTGAAGTCCTAATAAAGCCAGCCTGGATGAAGTCCTGAAATCTATCGGTGACAGAAATATGAGGATTGCTGCTGCTGATAGTAAACTGTAAGACCTTTATTCAGTGGCCTTTGAACGAAATCTAGAAACAGCACGAAGTATGTGAGAGATACCTACTCCTTTCCTCCTTACGGTCACATCAGGAGCATAAAGAATGCAACATGACTGCCGCTGCACTGATGATTTGGGGCGATTTTTGTGGAACAGAGAAGTTTTTTGCGAGGGAAAGTTCATAAATGACCATGTTCTTTGGTTGTATTTGGCAGCAGTAGCCCCCCTGGTATTTATTAATCTTGCTTAACAAACAGGTGGGAGTGGGGATTCAGGTATGAACGAGAGAGAGAGAGAATTACAATTTCTTTTCTCCTCAGTCACTCAGTTGGATTTTCGTTTGACACATGGCTGGATTGCTAGAGATGAGACAGACCAAGAAATGGAAAAATAAATGTGAGTGACTGAGGTGATGGAAGCAGCCTTCATCAGGTGTTAATGAATCAATGTGCTTTAGCTAGCCACCCATTATCAAGAAAAATCCGCCCCCAGATGGACTTCACTACAGGGGAGGAATGTCAGAGAGTGATACAGATTTTCAGATGTCTACATCAGGGGTGGGGCTAAGACTTGGGGCTGGATTAGACCCCCAGCTTGTCTGGATCCAATCCGCAAGGCTTGGGGCTCTCCCCTATCATGCGTGTGTGTGTGGGGGGGGAAGGGCTGCATTATCCTTCCAGCCCCTCTACAGCTCTTCCTCAGAGGGCTGGAGCACCAGTACCGGCAATCCACTGTGGGAAGAGGAGCCTGAGTGTCACAGGCTAGAATCAGGCAAGCCACAGCTGGATCTGACACACAGGCTCTCCTGGTGAGGGGAAGAAGCGGCTCTGCAGGCTGCCTGTCCTCTCCCTGGCTGGCACAGTTAAGTGCTGCTTGGAGCCTTTTCCCCCCACGGAATCTGCTAGCCCAGGCCCCACGAGGGAACGTAGGCAAAGCGCCGAATCTGCTAGCCCAGGCCCCACGAGGGAACGTGGGCAAAGCACCGAATCTGCTAGCCCAGGCCCCACGAGGGAACGTGGGCAAAGCGCCGAATCTGCTAGCCCAGGCCCCACGAGGGAACGTGGGCAAAGCACCGAATCTGCTAGCCCAGGCCCCACTAGGCCCTGCTGTGTGAGGGGAATGTGGGGGAAATGCCTTTCTGCTTCACAGTTGGGGTGTGGAGGTGTGGTTTGAGGTGTGGTTTGGGTTTTTTTGCTTCCCCCTGCCTGCTTTTTTCTATGGGTCGGTGGCTCCCGAACCAAAAAAGGTTCCCTACCCCTGGTCTACGTCCACCAACAGGGACACTGTGGAAGCTGCAGCTGTGACCCATACTGGGGCAGATAGAAAATTAACAAGTATCATCGCAATGAGCTTGGATTAAGTGTGCTGGGTGTGGAAAATTCAACATTTGGTTTTCCAGGAGGAAAAAAGAGAATAAATCAGCTTAGCACCATTGAGATCACTGGACCTGCATCAGTGTATACCAGCCGGGGCTCTATCATGACGCTACCACAGGTTCTGGCTTCTGTTGGTTTTCATGCCTGTTCCGCAAAGGGTGAAAATGTGAGTTCTCCTTTCAAAACACATGTCCAATGTATCTTAAAATAAGTACTACAGGTTGAACCCCTCTAGCCCAGCACCCTCAAGACCTGACCGGTGCTGAACAGGATAATTTGCTGGATCACGGGAGGTCAGTATTGTCTAGTAGCATCACCAACACTTCCATTGCTTCCTGGGCTCTGAGAAGACATTGAGGGGTAAATTAGAGCTAAATAACAGCACAGAACACTAACAGCCAGGACTGGGGCCTGTAAACAAACTTTATAGGACTGTGGGAAACTTGGCCACACCCATGATAAGTAGACATCCGGCTAACTAACTTCATGCCGGGCCGCGGATGTTGCCGGACCAGAGCGTGCTGGACCAGAGAGGTTCAATCTGTAGATATTTGAAAACAGCTTTATGGTTAGATGAGAACATATTCCCATCTGTGGCATTTGCATTTTTATATTCATTCATAATTAACCTTCCTCTAAGAGAAATGAATGAATTTCTTCTATTGGCAGTGATTCTACTCCTGTTTCTTTTTGTAAACCTTATGTTCCTATTCAAAAAAAACCATACTCTGCTGATTAAAGTGATTTTTGTCTCAGACCTTAACTGGGTACTCAGATTATGTTACTAATATCCAATGATCTATTTAAGGAACACACCCTACTTGCCTTTCCAGATATCACATTTAATCATAGATCTTTTTTATCTGGTTATTTCCAGGCCATAGGGGAGTTTTTAATGTGCAGTAATCTATCTGTGCCAATATTTAGTTATGCAAAATAATAATTCATGGATTTTCCTTGTCAGATGGCACAATGTAATGAAAGGCTAAAAGGGGAAAAATAGCTATTTGTCTTTTAATGATATGGATTTGGGTCTGATTACAAGTTAGAAAGTCAAACTGCAAATGAAACTGATTTGCTTCACTTTAGCATCATGGAATCCCAGGGCTGGCAGAGGTCCAAAGCAAGACCAACCCCAAGTAAATCATCCCAGCCAGGGCTTTGTCAAGCCGGGACTCATAAACCTCTAGAGTGCCGGACAAGAGAGGTTCAATCTGTAGATATTGGAAAACCGCTTGATGGTTAGATTCCCATCTGTGGCATTTGCATTTTTATATTCATTCATAATTAACCTTCCTCTAAGAGGAATGAATGAATTTCTTCTATTGGCAGTGATTCTACTCTTGTTTCTTTTTGTAAACCTTATGTTCCTATTCAAAAAAAAAAACATACTCTGCTGATTAAAGTGATTCTTGTTTCAGAGCTTAACTGGGTACTCAGAGTCTACCACCTCTCTAGGGAACCCATTCCAATGCTTCCCCACTCTCCTAGGGAAATAGTTTTTACTAATATCCAACCTAGACCTCCCCTACTGAAACTTGAGACCATTGCTCCTCATTCTGCCATCTGTCACTACTGAGAACAGCCTCTCTCCAGCCTCTTTGGAACCCCCTTCAGGTAGTTAAAGGCTGCTATCAAATCCCCCTTGCTCTTCTCTTCCACAGACTAAGATTTTTTTAGGTTTTTATTTAACAAGAATGTCTTGTTTTCCTGGTAGCTGCTACTATGAGTATTATGGTAACACCTAGACTGGGGTTCTAGGTGTGGTACACATGCATAGCAAGGACAGGCCGTGCCTGAAATTATTTACAATCTAAATAGACGAGACAAAGGGTGGGGAGAGGGGGAAGGGGAGAAACAGAGCTCAGTGTTGGTCCACGCTGCCTTTCAGCTGATTTGGGTTACTATTAGCTATAACCCAGCTTGGAGATGTTAGGCAGTTATGGCAAAACCATCCTGCTCTTCTGTTTGGCCCTTCTGCATTCTGGAGGGCTTTATTGTACTGGCGGTACATCAGAGGCAGAATTGTTGTAAGCGCCCTTGGTTTGTAAATCTGGTTTGGTTCTCAAAAGTACAATAAGGAAAAGCATCTTCCCCCTTCTCTTTCTTATGGTTACGCTCAAAAAGGGTCTCCGGCTGACAGGTCTGAAATGTGCGAGTTATCCTTAAAAGAGGTACCGCCCAGGCAACTTCAATTCTGGCATTTCTTGGCGGTCGAGGGTGTAACTTTGTAACCTTCATTGATGTTCTTTTAGTGCAGGGGAGCTTTTGGTGTGAATTACGAGTCGTTATTCCCAATGGAAAGGTACCTGGCAGTGATGCAATTCCATCAGAAATTTATAAAGCTGATAGCGGCCAGCTGATGTACCGTCTCGCCCATTTATTTAGCACCATTTGGGAGAAGGAACTAGTCCTCCAGGACTTCAAAGATGCCTTGGTTATACATATCTATATGAGGAAAGGTGACCGTGCATGTTGCGATGATCATTGGGTCATCTCTTTATTGCTGGTTAGATCCTGGCCCACGTTCTTTACAATCGGCTCTCACTACATGTGTTTAAAAATGGTATTATTCCTGAAGGCCAGTGCAGATTTCTTGCCAGTCGAGGCATTGTCAATATGATATTTTTCGCCAGAGATGCAAGAGAAATGTAGAGAGCAACATCAGGACCTCTATGTGATTTTCATCGATTTGAGCAAGGTGTTCGACACAGTCAACAGAAATGAGCTCTGGAAAATACTTGGATGAATTGGTTGTCCTGAAAAATTTATCAACATTGTTCAGTCTTACCACGATGGCATGCTTGGTCACGTCTTTGACAATGGAGACACATCAGCACCTTTTGAAATATCTACCTGTACAAAGCAAGGATGTGTCCTTGCTTCTCTCCTATTTAACATCTTCTTTTCAGTGATGCTGTTAGTTGCATTTAAGGACTGCACATTGGGCATACCTCTTCAGTTCTGAACAGATGGCAGTATTTTCAATCTCCGGAGACTTCAGGCTCGCACGAAAGTGGTTACTACAACTATTCGTGCCCTTCTGTTTGCTGATGACTGTGCATTGCCAGCTCATTCAGTGAAGGATGCATAGGAGCTTTTTGATCACTTTGTTACTTCTGCTCACAGCTTTGGACTCACAGTGAGCCTCAAGAAGTTAGAAGTTATGGCTCAGCCTGTCTAGAAAGAGCCCAGCACTCCAGTGATTACAGCTGCTGGCACAATCCTTAAGGCTGTTGACAAGTTTTGCTCCCTGGGAAGTGTATTATCCTCTAGCATAAATGTGGATCATGATGTATCTGCTCGACTAGCCAAAACCAGGGCTGCCTTTGGAAAACTGACCAAACACCTATGGAATGACCACGGTATTAAACTCCGTACCAAGATAGTGGTTTATCAGGCAGTTGTCCTGAATGTTCTGCTGTATGGCTCGGAGTCATAGAATCATAGAATACTAGAACTGGAAGGGAACCTCAAGAGGTCATCAAGTCCAGTCTCCTGCCCTCATGACAGGACCCAGTACTGTCTAGACCATCCCTGATAGACATTTATCTAACCTACTCTTAAAGATATCCAGAGATGGAGATTCCACAACCTCCCTGAGCAATTTATTCCCGTGTTTAACCACCCTAACAGTTAGGAACATTTTCCTAATGTCCAACCTAAACCTCCCTTGCTGCAGTTTAAGCCCATTGCCTCTTGTTCTATCCTCAGAGGCCAGGAAGAACAAGTTTTCTCCCTCCTCCTTGTGACACTCTTTTAGATACCTGAAAACCGCTGTCATGTCCCCTTTCAACCGTCTCTTTTCCAAACTAAACAAGCCCAGTTCTTTCAATCTTCCTTCATGGGTTATGTTCTCTAGACCTTTAATCATTCTTGTTGCTCTTCTCTGGACCTTCTCCAATTTCTCCACATCTTTCTTGAAATGTGGCCCCCAGAACTGGACACAATACTCCAATACACTACAAACCTCTTTCAAAAAAGCCTCTTTCAAAAGAGAGCATCTAGACTGCAACCACTTCTTTCGAAAAAGCAAACCACTTTTTTGAAAGAGAGCACCTAGGCAGCCTGGATGCTCTCTTTTGAAAAAGCCCTGTTTGCATTCAAGAACACTTTTTCGAAAGAGCACTTTCAAAAAAAAGGCATTCGTCCTCGTAAAATGAGGTTTACCGTGGTCAAAAAAATCACGGCGTTCTTTCAATTTAATTTTGAAAGAACATGATGGCAGTCTAGATGCAGGGGAAGTTTTTTCGAAAAAAGGCTACTTTTTTCGAAAACCCCCTGTAGTCTAGACACACCCCAACTGAGGCCTAATCAGCGCAGAGTAGAGCGGAAGAATGACTTCTCATGTCTTTCTCATAACACACCTGTTAATGCATCCTAGAATCGTGTTTGCATTTTTTGCAACAGCATCACACTGTTGACTCATATTTAGCGTGTGGTCCACTATAACCCCTAGATCTCTTTCTGCTGCACTCCTTCCTAGACAGTCGCTTCCCATTCTGTATGTATGAAACTGATTGTTCCTTCCTAAGTGGAGCACTTTGCATTTGTCCTTATTAAACTTCACCTGTTTACCTCAGACCATTTATCCAATTTGTCCAAATCATTTTGAATTATGACCCAATCCTCCAAAGCAGTTGGAACCCCTCCTAACTTGGTATCCTCTGCAAACTTAATAAACATACTCTCTATGCTGATATCTCAATTGTTGATGAAGATATTGAACAGAACTGGTCCCAGAACAGACCCCTGTGGAACCCCATTAGTTATATCTTTCCAGCAGGATTCTGAACTGTTTATAACTACTCTCTGGGAACGGTTATCCAGCCAGTTATGTACCCACCTTTTAGTAGCCCCTTCTAAGTTCTATTTGCCTAGTTTATTGATAGGAATATCATGCAAGATCATATCAAATACCTTATTAAAGTCTAGGTATACCACATCCACTGCTTCTCCCTTATCCACAAGGCTCATTATCCTATCAAAGAAAGCTATCAGATTGGTTTGACATGATTTGTTCTTTACAAATCCATGGTGTCATGGACAATATATCGTTGCCATGCTTTGAAGCTTGATCAGTTCCATATGCGCTGTCTGAGGAAGATTGCCCATGTTAACTGTTGGGTTAAAAGTCCTAATATGGAAGTTTTTAAGCTGTGTGGTGTCATGGGCATGGTGGTGTCACTGCTTATGAACAAACTGTTTCACTGGATTGGTCATGTTATGAGGATGGATGATACACGGATACCAAAGATGGTCTTCTATGACCAGCTTGCTCATGGAAAGCGCTCTATCGGTGGTCAATATAAACGCTATAAAGACATCTTAAAGGCCAATATGAAGTCATGCGGCATATTTCCCAATGATCTGGAAACTCTAGTTCAGGACAGATTGTCCTGGTGACAAACCATTGTACAGGCTCTTAATTGCTTTGAGAGTCAGCGTATTCAGGCATTGCAGGGAAAGCGGAGGATCCGAAAAGAACATACAGTGCCTGCAGTTGGCGGCTTTTTATGTGACATCTGTAATCGGCTCTGCCAATCAAGTATTGGTTTAGTTGCTCATCAAAGGCGTCATAGAAGATGAGATCCATCGATCGATGGCTCAGTCCAAGATTACCTATGGCACTCATGAATATGGAGAAATTATATTTTGCAATGATCAGGATAAAGGAGCAGCTGCTTCTGCTCTCTCTCAACTAAAGGCCAAGGAATCCCTGTTGACCTAAGGGGGAGATTTTGAAAGGAACAAAGGGCTGTTAGGGCTGCACATCCTGGTAAATATCAATGGGATAGGAGCACCTTTGAAAATTTCCCTCTTAAATCGAAAACCATGTGTGTTGTCCAAAAAATCTTGGCTTCCTTTTCCTGTTTTCATGTCTTTAATTTGTACCTCATATTTATAGTCTGGGGACTTTGCTGCTCTTGGTAAGACAAATTTATTGACGCTACAGGCACTTAAGGTGCCAAGCTTGGGCATAACTAAAGGTCCCACCTTTGTTACTTTTACCTAGCTTGCTCCACAAATAGCCCCACTGACGTGCTCCTGGAGTAACTACTACTCAGCACGAGATAGGGTGGAACGTAGGGCCCAATAAAAGAACTATTTGCCGTGTTTCCCACCCCCTGGAGCAGCTTGAACTGCTGACCTGAACCTTTAATTTCCACGTTTTCCACTGATGTTGTTTAAAATGCTCTCCATTAGTGTAAATTCTCACCTATTTGTCACAGAGGGAAAACTGGAATTAACAAGAGCATTTTGCTTTGTGGCTTCAGTTCCTCATTAGGAAGATTTATGGGCAGGGCCCGGTAAAGCCTTCCTTGAATTCTACTGAAGTTCTAATGATAAAAACCTCAGGGAGGTCATGAACATGGGAGCTTTAATACCCTTTCAGAACCATCTGGCATTAGATTACATGCAGGGAAAGAATGAAATCTGGCAGCAATATTCATCTCCATTAACCTAGAATACAGGCTGATATGATTACAGAGAAGAAAATACTCCCACTCTTTTGACAGAAAAGCTCTTAATAGATGTGTGCTAAACTGGTTTATAAAATGGTGGACATCTTGAAACATGGTGTTGCCTTGTTACTGCGAATTTTGACTCTTGGTTGCAGTGGTTTCGTTTGTGCTTTTTATAAAATTGAAAATTAATCTATGCGAAAAGCAAAGATAAAATATTGTGAGAGTGCTTGCAAATCCTACACGAAGGGCTTGTTTCCAGTTACCGGGAGATCGATTTCCCAGGGTTTGACTGAGCGGGTCTAGTAAGGACCTGCAAAATCGACTGCTGATCGTGCCTCCATTGATACTCCACCGGGTCGTGCGGAATAAGGGAAGTCAAAGGGAGAGTTTCTCCTGTTGTCCTCAAATTTCTGCTGCAGAAATTCGACCTGAGTTGCATTGACTCCAGCTACAGTGTTCACATAACTGGAGTTGTGTGTCTTAACTCAACTTTCTTCCCTAGTGTGGGCCAGGAGTCTAAAGCATTAGGGTAGGTTGGTTCCCTAACAGATTCATGTTAAGTTGCTCTTCTGCATCTGGTAAAGAATATTGATGAAACCCAGGCTCCTCTGAAGTCAGTGGCAAAAATTCTCCAAAGCCCCAATGCAGCACAGCACTTAAGCAAGTCCTTGGCCTTACGCTCATTGACACATCTTCTGACTGGTCCCGTAGCTTATAGTGAGGCGTGTGCTTGAGTCCTTGTGTGGCGTTAGTGGGTTAGAGGAAAACACACCAGCAAATGTGTAGGCTGCGCCTAAAATCACAGCAGAGACAAGGTAATAGGGGACCTGTCTGGGGACATACAAATGGTGAGGAATGAGAAGAGGCCTGGGGAGAAGTGAAGAGGGACCTAACCAGGCAGCTGATCACAACATTCGATTTTCCCCTTCCCCCACAGCTTCCCGGATGTGCCTCGTAGCACTGAAAGTCACAGGGAGTAAATTAGGGGCCCCAGGCCAAAAAAGACTTTGTTGGTGAGGTTCAGAAGCAGCCACTCCCCCGCCTGCCAGCCTGTTGGCCCCCATGCCCACTGTCCTCTCCTCCCTCCTTGGCTTCCCTTTCCTTTTCCTCTTCTCTCCCCTTCTATTTTTATGCCCACATTCTCTCTCCTTTGCCATTGCCTTGCTCGCAGCAAACCCAGCAGGGCTGATCCTTTGCCCCATTATACCCATTTGACCCTGGTATTCCCACATGGAAATCAGTGGATTTACACCAGCAAGAAGCTGGTAGAGTGGGGGAAGAATCTGGCTACTAAGCGTTTATAGTGTATCGGCTAATAGTTATATACACACATACAAAACAGTCCCTTTCACTTAAAACCCCGGAGAGCTGGGCTCATGAACATCCTGATTCAGCAAAGCATCTAAGCATCACAGAATCTTCTGCTAACTCATATGCCACTAGATTTGAATTTGATTGCACCCCACCCCTTGCTCGAGTACGGATTTCCATTGTCCTTCTGAAAAGCAACTTGTGCCGTTCCACTCTCTCCGATCTCCATCCTGCCCCCAGATTCTGCGGCAGGTGGCTATGATCTTATTCTTAAAATATTTCCCAGAGAAAGGACGAGGGTTCAGTATAATGGACTGATCTATAGATCGGTCTCATTCTGTTGAAAGAGCTCTGTCAAAACGTTTTCTTTTCCACACTCCGATCAGTTCCAACAAGGCATCATAGGCCACGGTTAGTGGGGTTTTTCATAAAATATGCTTGTCCACAAATTGTCCTGTGCAAAACTCCAAAGCATGCCTTTGCACGTACAAATTTGTATGTGCAGTGAACAGTTTGTTTGATTTTCCAACAACTTTGAAAGGTGATTTCTTTCCAAAGCCCCTATGGATACTGGGCACTGAATGAATGTAATAGCATATCACTAGCCAATTTATTCTTCTTCTTTTGGAGAGGAGCCCTCTCTCCCACAAGATTCCTCCTTAGTCTAATTAAGCCACCACTGCACTCTGTGTATTCTGGGCCCTAACGGCTTGTCTTCATTTACTGGGAGATTGATCTCTTGGAGTTCTATTTAGGAGGTCTAGTAAAGACCCACTGCATCCACTGCTGATGGTGCCTCATCAACTCCAGTACGCCACCAGGTTGTGAGGAGTAAGGGAAATTGATGGGAAAGTTTCTCCCATCCACCTCCCATTGTGGGGATGCCATGGAAATTTGATCTAAGATACGTTGCCTCCAGCTATGCTATTCACGTAGCTGGAGCTGCATATCTTAAGTTGATTTTCTCCCCCAGTGTAGACCTGGCCTTAGAATCGCATGGTGCAGTCTATGTGCTCTAGAACTGCATAACGAGAGCAAGGTCTGTGTGTTAAGCCACACAGCAGCACTACTCAGCCCATGGAGGCCCTTAAGCAGAGGGGATTCTTGGGGGCTGTTTCCCCATCCAATAAGGGCTTGGTCAGAGTCATGGTAAGAATTCTTAGCCTAACTTGCCCCTTCATTTGTGCAGTGTCAATCTACTAAAACCATCTCAAAAGCAATGACCACTCTTTCTCTTTGGAGTGAAAACCTTTGCTGCAGACTGAAGGCAATAAAGGTTGAACCCCTCTAGTCCAGCACCCTCGGGATCTGACTGGTGCCAAGCCAGAGTATATCATCATGAGCTTTCATGGGAAAAACCCACTTCTTCAGATGAGATGATCCTCAGGATCGTCACTCTGGATCATCTCATCTGAGGGAGTGGGTTTTCCCCACAAAAACTCAAGATAGTGTGTGTGTGTGTGTGTGTGTGTGTATATATATATATATATATATATATATTTGTTAGTCTCCAGGGGTACGTCTAAACTACATGGCTCCGTCGATGGAGCCATGTAGATTTGTTTTTTTGGCAAAGGCAAATGAAGCCGCGATTTAAATGATCATGGCTTCATTTAAATTTACATGGCTGCCGCGCTGAGCCGACAAACAGCTGATCAGCTGTTTGTCCGCTCAGCACGCTAGTCTGGACGCTCCCCTGCCGATATCAAAGCCCTTTGTCGGCAGCCCCGTTATTCCTCGTGGGATGAGGTTTACCGGGGCTGCCGACAAAGGGCTTTGATGTCGGCAGGGGAGTGTCCAGACTAGCGCGCTGAGCGGACAAACAGCTGATCAGCTGTTTGTCGGCTCAGCGCGGCAGCCATGTAAATTTAAATGAAGCCGCGATCATTTAAATCGCAGCTTCATTTGCCTTTGCCTATCTGTCTAATCTGCATGGCTCCATCGATGGAGCCATGTAGTCTAGACACAGCCCAGGGTGCCAAAGGATTACTCATTGTTCTTGAAGTTACAGATTAACACAGCAATCTCTCTGAGACTTTTGAGCTCGTCGAAGATATTTAGGGGTGAACTAGAGCTAAATAACAGCACAGAACACTGAGAGCGACAACTGGTGGCAATAAACAAGCTTTATGGGACCATGGGAAACTTGGCCACAGCCCTGATAAGTGGATATCTGGCTAACTAAAGTAATGCTGGACCAGAAAGTGCTGAACTAGAGATGTTCAACATGTAGCTGAACCCTGGAAGGTGCTTGTACTGCCGAGTCTGCTGTTATAGTTTTGCTTTTTTCTCTGGAATTGTAACTTTTTGTTGGAGTGATTTATACTCTAGTTGGAAACCAGAACCCAGGACAGCCTGCTCCCTTGGTCTGGGTTGTTAGTGTAAATATGCACCTGCAACCATTTGGATCTGGCTCTTTCTATCTACAGAAGGGTTTTTATTATCCTTCTCTAAAGAAGACCTGAAAAGAGAGAGACTAGCAACAAAAGGAAGTGTTTTAACAGGAACAAGAATGAAAAGGGGCAAAGGGCAGGAAGTTGCTAAGAGACCATGTCGACCAAGAGCAGGGAATTAATGACAACTATCAAAGTGACGACTGGAAACTGCATGTTTTCCTACATGGGTTTAGTTACCAAATACGAACTGCGACTGGAAAGCTTCAGCTCGGTTTTAAGTTGAATTTCTGAGGCATTCAAACCTTGTCTTTGTTTCTTACCTCTCTCGCTTCATACTTCGGACGTCAAGCACTGAGCCAAGGACAAGCCTTAAACTTCATTGTTATGTGGTAGAAGCAGAGCTAGCAATGTGAATAAACTGCAAGTGATTACAGCAAAAAAAAAAAAAAGAACCTACACCGAGCACTATTAAAAGGCGTATGAGATAAGATTTCAAAATCTTTCCAGTTAGTTGAACCAGAGACCTTTTCAAATTGATAAGTCCACATTTAAATTTGTAATTAACTGAAAACTGATTTTTGGTGAAAGCTAGAATTTCCAAAAATGCCCAAGTGAATTAGGCACATCGACCTTATGCCCCATTGAAAACCCCAGGCAAAGTTCTTATTTTCTGGTATTATTCTTGCCAATCATATGCCACATGGATAGCCTGCTAAGATATATCTTCCCTATCCTATCCCTTTCTTGAAATATTGTAATAACATGACAGTAATGCAAGGCCTACAGGACTTAAGTTATCCTGTATGAATTAGCTTTAGCAATAGTATTGTGATAAAGTATAGGGTTAAAATATATTTTTTTATTTTTCTTGTTATTTTTGAGATAAGTATTGTGTAAGGATGATGAAAGACTTCTGTGGTAAAACTTACAGCTGGGTTTTGGACACAGATGGACCATTACTTAATATTGCATGAGTAGAGATAAGTTCAAATCTGCAGATTCCAGCAAAACGTAAGAGATCAGATTTCCTGGTACCTAACCACAAGATTTCCCACCTTTTCTTTGTTCTGGGAATCGGTCCAAGAAGATATCAAGTGGTTCTCTTATGCGTATTCATAGACTCCCTGTTATCTCTCCCAACCAGCTGCAGGTACCCTCCCAAATCTCAGGGTGCCAGGTCCAACTTTGGTTAGGAGGTTGGACATCCTGGCATTAGAAAGGGGACAAAGGTCTAGAAATGAAGGAAGTCAGGGCTATGCGGCTGTTGCTGCTAAAGCTGTTTGCTGTCGAGGTCAGAGAACAAGCTCTATTCTCTTTTCAATCTTTATATCTCTGTCTTGCTTCTCCGTATTTCATACTCCACATGCACCAAGGTGCCTCAAGCGGAGGGAAGCTGGTCCTCCCACGGTTGGCCTTTGGGAAGAAGATGCTGTGAGCATGAAATTCTATTAGGCAATTAATTCTGCATACTTAGATAAATCCAGTTTATAACAGAGATTTTGTTAATGTTATCCACAGAGGAGATTCAGTTAATCTGTATACTCAGTGCTATATTCTTTGTTGTGTTTGCCACCGTAATCCCTGTAATAATAAAACTTGTTTTAATTGCATATGCTGATTATAAGTGTGACTGTTGTTCTGTACCTGTAGTCCCTCCTGAGGTGGAACCGTGCCGTTTCACCATCTTGTAATCTGGGATAGGGAGGACGAATTTAGAATCTCTGATCAGATTGGAGAGCCTTCCCCACCTCAATTTCACTATACAGCCTTCCCCGGCTACACATGCTTTTCAGCTTTGACAAAAAAACCTCATAGTCTCTGCCCCAAAGAGCATACATTCCATAAAAGAAAAAGCAGACATTCAGCCATCAAGGGATGGGGGGAAAGGAGACTCAAAGAAATAAGATTGACAGATGGTCATTAACTATGTCCTGAAAATGTCAAGTTAGCGTTGTCTCCAGAAAGCAGCTCTAAAAGGTGTGGTACTGATTTTGGCCCCAGCAGAGGCTAAACATATGTCACACGTTCCCTGATGGAGCCATAAACACGGCGGTTCCCTGTCCATCGCATCTGAGGAAGTGGGTTGCGCCCATGGAAACTCATGATATGACAGGGCTACTTGTTTTTAAAGTTACAGACTAACACAGCGATCCCCCGAGACTGCTAGTGTGTTTACCTGACCTTATTTGCAGAAGCAAAGCTTATGATCAAGATGATGCTCTTGAAGAGCTATTTATGTCTTGTCGGTCTCTCAGATGACTTCTCCATTCTCCCATGGCTGTTGAGTTATTACCAGAAAGCTGAGTTATTACCTTACACTGAGCGTGGGATATCAAGAGGTATGGAAGATCGCCAGATGATTGATAAAACTCATGGGACAGCACAAATACACCCAGAAAGATGTCAGTAATTCCATATCCGAGACAGACATTATCTCCGCCTAAAAGAGTTGACCGTACATTGATTCCCTTAGGGGAAGGCTATTGAGCTTTCACTTTGACGCAAGTAACTAGGCATTGCTTTCATTGCTAAAGCGTCAGTAAGAAGGTGCTACATATCAATATCTAGCACAGGCAGCTGACCAAGAGAGATGGAAGCAGGCACCATAAAGGAATCGGAAGCCAGGATGGATAATGATTTAGGGGAGAAAATCTACTTATATACAAAAAAGCACCTATCCTAGGCTACCTTTGTCACATGTTAAAACTATGGAGCCTATGTCTCCATTGCATTTCAGTCTCCTTGGTGATGCAAAGTGTCTGGTAAGCAGCTGAATTTTGCCGGCTGAGAATTCTTCAGGAACAATCAGATGACTCGGTCCACACATCTATACAAGCGACAACATCACAGGACCTAACCACGTAACCTACAACGTAAGGGGCTCATAGAACCACACATCCTCTAGTGTGATCCATGCCATCAAGTGCCAGCAATGCCCCTCTGCCGTGTGTATTGGCCAAACGGGACAGCGTCTGTGCCAAAAGATAAATAGATACAAATCAGACATCATGAATGGTAACACTCATAAACCTGTAGGGGAACATTTTAACCCACCTGGTCACTCAATCATGGATTTGAAAGTAGCCATTCTTCTACAAAGGAATTTCACCCACCAATTAGAGAGAGAGAGAGTCTGCAGAATTGGCATTCATCTACAAATTTAACACTGTTACCCAGGGCTTGAATGTTGCATTATAAAACCAGTCTCCCCTGCCTTTAACACCGCATTTTTTACATCAATACTAAGCATGGAACACTTCCAGCCCACTTAATTAAACCTATTAGCACTGGTCCTACAATTGACAGGTACTTTTTTTTTTGCTGTTATATATTTCTGTTTCCATTATTTCTCTCCAGCTCATCTGATGAAGTGGATTTTGTCCACGGAAGCTTGTGATCTATATGTTAGTCTTCCTAAGGTGCCACAGGACTACTCGTTTTTTTTTTTTTTTAAAGTTACAGACTAACATGGCAACCCCCTTTTAGTCTACAACTTGTAAATCATGCCATGCCTTACAAATATTTGTCTTGCATTGTGGCGCAACATACTGGACCATAGCAAGCTGAGCATTTCCCATGATCTTCAGATATAGTCTATTACCTGTTGTTACACCCTCCATTTCTTGAACGCGATGCAAACCAGATGTATGCAGTGGTTTGACAGTACAATCCCCCAACGCTTGTGATGAACAGCACCCTGAGGCAATTGGCTTTGAAATTTAAGGCAATCTAAAAGGAAGAGGGAGGGGAAAAAAACCCAACCCAAACAAAATCGTCTTCCAGATACCCAGCCCAGCCATCAGCGTGGATGTACACTGCCTCTGGGAGCAGCTGGGTACGTTTGCTGCACGTACAGTGTGCTTCTGCAGGACCACACAAGTGTACTTCTGAACGTCTCGCCTCACTGCAGCGAAGCTTCTGCCAACTTGTTGGAGAGAATGGCACCTGGGAGCCAGTGTGTGAAACCAGGATCACGCCATGAGAATCCGATTTGCATTTACTTACAAGTGGTTGTTTCCCCTCAGACGACAAGCAATTGGATTCCCTCGCTCTGGAGTGAGAAGGCAGCAGCAGGTTTGCAAGTAGCGTCCGGCAGATGGTGTGACTGAGCAAACGGCTCTGATATGGGCAAGTGATCCTCTTGCTGAGATACATAACATAGGGATGTGAAAGGTTAACTGGTAAAGTGGTGGGGGCTGGAACAGCCCCCCACACCACCTCCCATCATGGACAGGGGACTAGTCCAGCCCCACAGGGCCCACCATGAGCAGTAGCCTTGCTCCAGCCTGGCTGAGGTGGGTGGGTGGGGTTCTCTTGCCCAGTGCTTGGAGCATCCCCTCCCACTGCCTGCCAACCATTCAATCAGTTAGCCAGTTAAACATAAAGGCTACGTCTGCACTGGCACCCTTTTCCGGAAATGCTTAAAACGGAACAGTTTTCCGTGATAAGTATTTCCGGAAAAAGCGCCTCGACATTGGCAGGATGCTTTTCCAGAAAAGCACTTTTTCTGGAAAAGCATCCGTGGCCAATCTAGACGCGCTTTTCCACAAATAAGCCCCGATTGTCATTTTCACGATCGGGCTTTTTTGCGGAAAACACTACTGTGCTGTCTACACTGGCCCTTTTCCAGAACAGTTTTCCGGAAAAAGGACTTTTGCCCGAACGGGAGCAGCATAGTACTTCTGGAAAAGCGGCTGATTTCTTACAGTAGATCGTCAGTGCTTTTCCGGAAATTCAAGGGGCCAGTGTAGACAGCTGGCAAGTTATTCCGGAAAAGCGGCTGATTTTCCGGAATAAGTGGCCAGTGTAGACACAGCCAATGTGTAACCGGGTTAACTAATTAAATGGGATTTTAGATCTCTAGCATAAAGGAACGAATCTGCACTACTTTAACTCCATTTCGAAATTTTCAGCTTTTGCCATTCAAATGCCCCCTCACCCTGAACTCCCTTCCCATCTAGTTGGGATCTAACCTAGCAATATGGGAAGAGGGGCAAAATCCCTTGATATATCTTTGCGCCCCCTCCCATGACCCCCAGCATGAGAACCTATGCTTTAGCTATAACAGAACTGTGGAGGTGTGTTCCCATTGTGTTGAAAAATCTCAGAGGGGTCTCTGTATTAGCCTGTAATTTTACAAACAACAAGTGTGGTACCTTAGGGTATGTCTACACTACAGCACTAATTCGAACTACTTAATTTGAACTAGGCATTAGTCCTCATAGAATGAGGTTTACCTAGGTCGAATTAAGCGCTCCGCTAGTTCAAATTAAGTTCGAACTAGCAGTTTGCATGTGTAGTGCCTATGAAAGTTAATTCGAACTAACGGCTGTTAGTTCGAATTAACTTTGTAGTGTAGACATACTAGAGACTAATCAAAAGATATGGAATCATGCGCTTTCGTGGGTAAAACCCACTTCATCAGATGAGCTAGAGTGGAAATAACAGAAACCAAGATATACATAACTACATGCATTCTGCTTCAAAGAGACTTTAACACCAGACTACAAAGAGACGCCTCAGAACTGTCATTCATGCTTAAATCGGACACTTTACGAATGGGCCTTAACAAAGATGCTAATTATCTTACCCATTACAAAAATAGCTTCCCCAATTATCACCCCTAATATCATTATCTCACCCCCTCACCCTCCCTCTGTTCTAAAATCTGATTTGTCATTTTTATGCGTGTTCACTTTTCTTGTTTGTATCCCTTTGGTATATATGGTCGTGCCAATTTTCTTCCACAATCTGAGGAAGTGGGTCTGGCCCAGGAAAGCTCATCATCTAGTAAACCGTCTTGTTAGTCTTTAAAGTGCTGCATAGTCCTGTCTTTTGTTTCAGCAGAAGAAGTACTGTTAGTTGTAGGATTCGTGTTAATTGGACCCATCTTTAACATCTGTATTTCCACTTCAAAAGCTATGAATGGGCCACATCCAACCCACTTAATTAGCCTTATTAACACAGGTCCGACAATTGACAGGCACTTCTGCTGCTGTTATATATATATATATATATATATCTTGGTTCCTGTTATTTCCACTCCAGTTCATCTGATGAAGTAGGCTTTACCCACCAAACCTCATGATTCTTCATATTTTAGTTAGTCTCTAAGCCCTGGTCTTCACTAGGGTATTATTTCGAAATAATTCCTCTTAAATTTAATAAGCAGAGCGTTCACACTACCAATACCATTATTTCAAAATAACAGAACAGTGAGGGTATGTCTACACTGCAAAGTTAATTCACAATAACAGACGTTATTTCGAATTAACTTTAATAGCGTCTATACATGCAAACCGCTATTTCAAAATTAATTTGAAATAGCGGCGCGCTTAATTTGAATGTGGTAAACCTCATTCTATGAGGAGTAATGCCAAATTCAAAATAGCTATTTCGAATCAAGTGCTGTGTATACACTTAATTTGACATAGGGGGCCTCCAGCCCTTCCCAGGAAGCTCTGGTGGCCACTCTGGGCACAACCAGGAAAACTTACTCTCCTCTCCCTCAGTCCAAGAGCCAAAAAAGGGGTAGACCCTGCCAGCCCAGAGCCAGCAGTGGCCACTGTGGCCCCTGACCCAGGGCCCCAAAACATGAGCCAGCAAGCCACTGGCAGCCAGCCCTCCACTGCTCCCCAGGAGCCTGACAGGGGCTGGAGAAGGCAGGCACCTTCCTGGTCCAGGGTGGAGATCATGGACCTTATTCAGATTTGGGGGAGATTCCCCCAACGTCCATGATCTTCACACTAGATGGAGGAATATGGCCGTCTACGGCAGAATAGCGGCCAGCCTGGCCACCAAAGGCCACATGCGAACCCAGGAGCAGGTCTGCATGAAAATCAGGTGGGTCCAGCGAGACCCCCCAACCCTGGGCTTTAAGCTTCCCCTCCCCCTTCTTCCGCTTGCTTCCCCCTTCCAGCTCCCTCCTCCCAGGTTTCCCCCTCCCTTCTCCCACCTCCTTTTCCCAGTCTCTCCAGGGGTTCACTCTTCCCGCCCCGTTTTGTTCAATAAACCCAGTTTCTATTTTTGAACATACGTGTTTTTTGTTTGACATCAGGAAGGGGGGCTAGGGAGGGGTAAGTGGAAGGACGTGAGGGAGGAATGAGGCACAAGCCCCTGGTGGTGAGGACCGGGGTGGGTCTGAGGGCTCCTCGGGGTGGACACTCTCCCGCAGGGCCTCCTGGATCCTGACAGCCCCCTGATGGACTTCCCAGATGGCAGCCTGCAGCAAGTGCAGCTGGGCTAATGGCAACGACCCCATGAGACATACCGGCATGCCCAGGGGCAGCTCTGGCTCCATGTGGCCAAGTGCTGTGGTGTCCTGAGTGCAGGCACTCAGGGCACTCCAAGACAGGACTGCTTTGCTGTCCCTCATCGAGGTAGACAAGCAAGAGGGGAACCCTGAGAACTGTCTGTCCGGGGTGGGGTAGGGTCCCTTTAAGCACAGAGCTCAGTTAGCCTCAGGCAACAGCCCCACACACTAAGTCCTAACCTGATGCCCTGCCAGCACTGGTTCTGGCCAGCCTTAACTTTGGTTCAGGGTCCACTCAGTGTGCATGCGATATTTTGAAATAGCAAAACATTATTTCGAAATAGTTTTTGTGTGTAGATTCATTAATTCGAATTAGCTTAATTCGAATTAACTATTTTGAATTAAGTTAACTCGAATTAATTCTGTAGTGTAGACGTACCCTTATTTGAAATCTGTACTCCTGCTTTCCTCGGGGGATAACGTTAATTTTGAAATAGTTATTTCAAAATAGCAGTAGTGTGAACATTCCGCCGCTGCTATTTCAAAATAACGACTCCCTCGTGTCGTTCAAAGTAATTATTCCTCAGTGCTCAGCATGTCCCATGCTTGTTCAAGCTGCCATTCTGCAAAGCCCTTGCAAGCATCAACCCATGGGACAGATTGGTGCAGCTGTGAAGTAGGGGTGGTGAGATGATGGGACTAGCACAGCTGACAAAAATAACCTTGGTCCCCATCGTAATGTAACTCCTGTGACTGTTGATCATGACTGAGACTGCGGCACTCGAGTGTAAGTGGATATCTGTCAAAGTCAATGGAGCAATACCCAGGTAGCCCAGCCTAACATGTTTACTTTGCCAAAAGTGACTGGCCCACGATGTTGAAACCGCAATGTGGGATAAAGCTTCCCAAAGAGCCTCCCTCTTATCTAGAGACTGTTCTTGCGATGCTCCTCACGGGAAGTTCTGCTTTGGAACGTTAAACCTTCAGCGGAACAGCTCTAACTTGGACACCTGACTTTTTCGAAAATGGGTCTAAGTTTTCCATGTAGAACTGACAGCATTTTGTTCTTTTGAGCTGAATTCTACCTTCGATGCTCCCCCTCTTAGCCTGGTCAAATCCCTTCTCATCCTCCTCCATGAAATCTTGGGTAGGAAGTAGCCTTTGTGTACAGCTGAGACCAATGGGTGGTGTCTGGACTCATTCTGATCAAATTAAAAGAGAATCTCATGGCAGTGTGTGAAGCATGATTCTAGTCTAATGGTCATGCATATATGGGAGCTGCCTTGTTGTAGGTATTCTCCTTCCACACAATGCTAGATTTTGGAAGAATGCAAAGTCAGTTTTGCAATTCCTCGGTAGATCATATTTGCTCATGCACATTCCAATATTTGTTCATCCCCATCCTTCAGTTATATAGCTTTTATAACAGTGATTCGGGGAGGAAGCTACTTTTAACTGAAGTTGTATAGCCAGATAAAATAAAGTATTGTATTGAGGATTCATTTCATTTGGCTACGATACACTGCAATGCAATGCAATACAATACAATACGATCTTAAATTGCAGCAAGGGATTTTAGGTTGGTCATTAGGAAAATCTTCCTAACTGTCAGGGTGGTTGAGCACTGGAATAAGTTGCCGAGAGAGTTTGTGGAATCTCCATCACTGGAGCTATTTATGATCAGGTTAGACAAACACTTCTCAGGGATGATCTAGATGGTGCTTGCTCCTATGTGAGTGCATGGGACTGGACTTGATGACCTCATGAAGTCCCTTCCAGTTCTAGTATCCTATGATTCTATATTCTCACTACACATGGGGGAGAAGGGGAGTTAGGAAAAATCAAGATACAATTCATATGTTTCCCTTGCTTGATAATTACGTAAATAGCCAATATTGTCTTGGTTAACGATGCACAGCACGTCCACTTCTGTATCGACTTAGTCCCTATTCAGTTTTACTGATCAACAGCATTGTATGAGACATCAGTGAATGCAGAATTTCATCTCAGGTTTTTTACTATACAATACATATGCATAGATGCTTTTCATGCAACTTCTGAAATGTTTCCATTTGACAAGGTGTATGAATAGATCAATCATTTACTTAGACGTGCTTTTGATTTAGAAATGGGAGGATGATATTAGTATAAGCAAATATACATTATCAGGCTGTATTTGTAACTTACAATCACTTGGGTTTAGATGCAGGATATTAGATAAATTAACTCTTTGTAATAATCATTAAAAATCAGTTGCAGTATTGTGTAATGGGGCACAAGAATAGATATCAGGAAATTTTAAAGAAGGGCACTTTTTTAGAGGCTTTCATGTTTAATTAGTTCTGCAAATTAAGCATTTTCCCCCTCTAACTAGGAATCTAAGCCAGCTGGTATCTTGCCTATTTGGCACAAACAGGAAATATACATGTCTAGCTTTGCAAATAAGATGGTGAGTCACTGTTGCAACTTAACTTAAATTTTATAAACAGAGAAATACTTTATAAAACAAAAGGGCTGTTCATACAGCAATATATATTTTATAGTCTTTGACATTAAAATATTTCTCTAATTAAATTCTCAAAGAATTTCCTCTCTGTAAAATAAGTTATTCCATTTTCACTTTTTTTGAATATACTGCAGAATGTAATGACAGTGTGTTTTCCATCAATGTTATTTAACCTCCGCACTTTAAAATGGTTAACATGGATTGATTCTGCTCCAGGTCTTTTCTGTCACATGACCCATGATCAGGTTTCTTGGCAAAACAATAGCTCAGTTTTCATCCTATACTGGAAAAAAGTAGACTATAAAGATGAATTAGGACCATCATTTATAGTATTATTTTTCAATCTGCTCTATAATATAGAAAATTAGACAGTAAGGAGATGTTTCCATTACTATTTCAGAATTAGAAAACTAGTCAATTTTTTTTCAGATTTCAAGACTCTAATTTGCTCATGTACCACCCATCTGTTTGTTTAAAGATTTGATACATTGGCCTAGGAAAGTTAGAATTGCCATAAAATAACTGCTGTCTGACTACTCCAACCCCAGGTATCTAGAATCAACAGTGCATTTGTCAGAACTATCTTGCAGTTTGCATCAAGCTTACTAAAATGCATGAATCTGGAAAGTAACAGTTCAATTGATAATGAATGCAAGAGCAAAATCACTTACATTACTGACCCTAGGTTTTGTGGAGCCAAGTTCCAGGAAGTACTTGAGATTTGACCCTAAAACACAAGGGCTGTGTCTACACTGGGCCACTTATTCCGGAAAATCAGCCGCTTTTCCGGAATAACTTGCCAGCTGTCTACACTGGCCGCTTGCTTTTCCGGAAAAGCAATGACTATCTACTGTAAAATTGTCAGTGTTTTTCCGGAAAAACTATGCTGCTCCCGTTCAGGCAAAAGTCCTTTTCCGGAAAAACTATTTCGTGAAAGGGCCAGTGTAGACAGCACAGTAGTCTTTTCCACAAAAAAAGCCCCGATCGCGAAAATGGCGATTGGGGCTTTTTTGCAGAAAAGCGCATCTACATTGGCCACGGACGCTTTTCCGGAAAAAGTGCTTTTCCGGAAAAGCATCCTGCCAATGTCGAGGCGCTTTTTCCGGAAATACTTATAACGGAAAACGGTTCCGTTTTAAGCATTTCTGGAAAAGGGTGCCAGTGTAGACGTAGCCAAGACTTAGCAGAGGTCAGCTTTTCAGCTTTTACATAACAGGCAAGGGGCAAATATGAGAACGCCCTTCAAAGATGTAGTGGATTGAGTTTATGGAAAATTGTTAGAATCATGTTGCAATTCAAACACGTAAGGTGTCGCTTTGCTTTTTTAAACAAGACATCGATGGCAAATATGTATACATGTCTGAATTGACTGCGTTGTGCAATTTGAAATTTCATTGAGTTTTATTCCAGAATGAGCATTTCCTGTTTCTAGCCTGTTTAGCCATTGAGCAAATAAGCAATGGTTTGACTAGGGCTGTCAATTGACATGCATTAATGCCTGGGATAAACGCAGTCCAGGATTAAAGCATTACATTTTTTTAACACGTTCATTGCATGCGATAATGCTGCGCTGCCACTTTGAAGTGCCACTGCCGTGTTACCGCTGCCCCTTTAAAATGCTGCCTTCGTGCGCATTTCAAAGGGGCAGCGCTGGAGCCCGGGGTCGGCTGGGGACTCCCCAGCTGATCCTTGACTCCGCACCGCATTTCCCCAGCTGATTTCGGGTTCCGCTGCCGTGCAGAGCCCAGGATCAGCTGGGCAGTCCCCAGCTGATCCCGGGCTCCTAATGTGCTTCCCCTTTGAGGCACCATGGTGGTGTTTCCAAGGGGCAGTGCAAAGTGGAACCCTGGGTCAGCTGGCCACTCCAGCTGATCCCGGACTCCATGTTGCACTGCCCTGGTGCTTCAAAGGAGCAGTGCTCCATGGAGCCTGGGGTCAGCTGGGGACTCTAGCTGATCCGGGGCTCCATGCAGCACTGCCCCGTTGAAACAATGCCTCGGCATTCAAAGGGGAGGCGCACATGATTAAACACAATTATTTTTGTAATCACTTGCCAGCTCTACTTGTGACTACTCCCATGCTTAAAGTTATGAATGTACCTAAGGATTTTGTTGAGTAAGCGTCTGGGAATACAGATGCATTTCCACTGGCCATCCAGGAAGACACATCTTTCCACTCTCCTCCCTGGTGAAACATACTTTGTTTTTTTGTCTGAGAGCAACGTACCCTCAGAAGTGAAAGACATACTTCCTGGTTCAACTCTAGACACATCACACCGTGCAGAGATGCCGCACGTGGGAGGCAATGGACCATCGGACGCCCGTCAGAGACCCTCATTCTGGCCAAACTTGCAAGCCACCCAGCTTGCAAACCACCACTTCCAAAATGCCAAATAGCCCTCTTAAACAGTGCCCAGGGTGCATTCACAGCGTAAGGCTAGATCGTAACTTTCTAGGCTCCTCTGAGCTGCTCTGGCAGCAGACCTGACTCACGGGCACCCTTCCTACCCTGCTCCTCACTTGCTCAAGAGAAGTGAGTAAATTACTTCATCCCGGCTCAACCCCACCTCGCTATTCTGACTGGAGCGTGCGGCCAGAGCACCTCTCAGGCTTCAACCTTTCCCATGCCGCTTGCTTAGAGTGGGAGTGCTGGTTTGTGACCCCACTGTCGCCCCTGCAGCCAAGCAAAGGGGTAAGGCCCAGACCCACAAAATGACAACGCTAAGCATCACAAGGCCTCGCTTTTGGGAGCCTAGAAAAGCACTGGAACAACGCCGGGATCCACAGAGTCTGAGTTAGGTGCCTATAATGATAATGAATGGAGAGAGGCAGGAGCCTTAGCATGTGAGCCACAAGAGCCATGGTAGGTGGGGAACTACCTAAATTGGCCAATGGGAGAAGCTGATGATTCTATGGTTGGGAACCCTGATGTTCACAATTGCAACACTCACGCTATAGGAGCTCCTGTATAATCACAAATATTTTGTATTAATACATTTGGCACAGTCACAAACACCTCAACTTCATAAGCTAGATGGGCAATGTACATGTCTATTTACATATCATATATTCACACTAGTCCTTCTAGAACAACCCGAGGTGTTAGCCATCATCTTCCTCATCACTTGCACCTTCCCCATCATCCCCCGTGGCCTCATTCTGGAGCCTCCCAAGGACGACATCTCCTTCCCTTACCGCCCCTAGGCTGGGATGCTGCTTTGTAGGTTACGCTGATGCTGTTATGTTTGACACATATTCAGTCGGGGATGTTCCCTCTTCTCCTTCTTTGTATTTCCTCACCCTACTGATGGTGAAGTGTCTTTTTTACTATCATTGCTCTCCCCTTATTATTGTATACGTCAGTTCGTTACCATGGGCCTTTTGTGGTTGTCTCTCACGTTTGTTATTTCTGTCCTGCCCCGTTACTCAGACTAGTCTGAACCGGTTGTTTCAGCTATGTCTAAGCAATGATGGACCTGCTAAGTTTGAGGGTATTTTTGGGACGCTTCTGGGCCACTGAAAGTTGCATTATTTAGGTGAAAGGTCCAGAATAGATGCACTTTGACTTTGCGATCTGGGTGAAAGGTCTCAGTCATGTGCCTCAGCTCAACGTACCGGATGTGGCCTGGACTCCCTTGTGCTACAGCCAAAATGACAATAGAAGCCTACCGCAACTTCTTATAATCAACAACGAATCTAAACCATAAGGAAATACTACATCCCTCTATCTATAGGCAAGCAGGCAGGTTAGCCCTGTAGGCGACACGGCCCAGACCCAGAGGGAATCTGCTGGGCTCACTTTCTTGTTCAGGCAGCAACGCCGAAGCTACGGCTTTGCCCTGGGGAGAGGGGCAGGCTCAGACGTTTCAAGGGGCAGAACGTTGCGCTGACCACGGTTTTTGTAGCACACTCACCAGCGGCATCCTGGCTCCATCTCCCCCCATGCCCTAGGAGGAGAAGGAATTTGAACAGGGAAGAGGCAATGCTTGGCTGAGTGCTGTATAGACGCTTCTCCCTCTGTCTCTGGCCCAGTCATTTAGTGGAAGAGGAACAAGCGGAAGAGGGAGCGAACTCTCGCACCAGACTAGTCCTTTTTTCTCCTCGTCAGCTGCAGGGGAACTTGGTCCAGGTATCTCCCCGCTGTCCCCTGATGCAGGTGAGTACCAGAGCAGCAGGTGGCCTCTGAACATGCTGACTAGTTTGGACACCACAGGTGAGACCTATCTTCCCTTGGTTTGTGGACCATGCTGGGCCATATCTGTCTGGAAACCAGGAATGGAGTTACAGCATACACCCCCAGAGGGAGAAATGAAAGTACTCAGGGAGCTTCTGCAGGGAAAACTTAGTTAGTTTACACACCTATAGGATTAGGTGGCACCTGTGCAGGGGTTTTGTGGATGGCAGTGGGGCCTCAAAATGGCTCATAAGCACCTAAATCTAGGGTTAGGTGTCTAAGTACCTTTGTGGATCCAGGCCAAGGGGGCTTTATTTCCATGTAAGGATAGGGACAACCTAACCTCTAGTGAAGAAAACAAGAATTCCCATTTACTCCCTTACTAGAAGTCACCGGAGTACACCACATGCCCTGAGCCTACTTGCAAAGGATATCTGCTTCCTCCGCATTCGTACATTTGTTGTTTTATACATGTCAGGAAAATGGATCTGTTCACGTAATGTGCTCGGCCGGTCTCACGGCAGATCCACAGAAGGGCTTTCTGTTGCCTGAGGCCCTGGCCTGTAACTGGATCTATCCCGGGGACTCTAATACCCGCTTGATTCTGCGCTAATTGCCTGGGCCTGAAGGCATCCAAGCTTTTCAGGGCCAGGTGGATCAAAGGCTGTGTCACTGAAGTAGAATCAGCTGTTGTTAAATCATTTCTAGAAGAGGCCAGAGCCCAGGTTTCATGGTGTGTTTCTAGATAGAAAACGCATTAGCTGTCCCCAGAGGACAACATGTGTAAGCTGACTCCTGACTTATGTGGTCAGATCTGGGGCCTAAAGTTGTACAACAGTTTCCATGGTAACCTCATAAAGTCCACAACCCCTTCGTTTTCTGAAGGTTTGACCTTTCAAGTCTGAAGTTGACTATGTGAAAGTGAATCTTTCAGAAAAATTGAAGGGGAAAACTCTCTAATTTTGACTGAGGGGAGAATTAAAAGCCATTTCTTTTATCCAGGACAAGCCAAATGTTTTGAAGAGCAAAAATCAGCTAACATGTTAAACTTGCAACATGGAATAGACATAGTCCTCATTAAGAAATAACACCTTGGCAGACGTTTTGTGGTCAGACTTACCCTGTTTAGCTTGCACCTGCACACGTACTATAAGCATTTTAAATCAGATTAGAAGTGTCCATACAGGACTTTACATGGATTTAATGATATAAGGGTGGGGTTTTTTATGTACACCAGGTAAATTCTTTTCTTTTTTCCTTTTAAAAGGAAATTAAATTGAAAACCTATCCATGCCTAAAGTTTCAAAAGGAGTTAAGAAATGCAGGAATCAAGCTTTCAAGTCAGTTGCATAGTTGTATGCTTTTAGCAATATCTGTGGTGGTGGTGGAGTTTTTTTGTTCAATGTATAGCTGTTTAGTTTTTCATAAAATATATAACTACAATACACACAAGAACAACATGGCTGAGTTAAATTTCTGTTGGAAACTTCATGGTTTTTTCGGATTTCTTCTCTCTTTAACCATTCATTAATATAAATACTTATTCGTATTTAATATTTTATATACATGCGTTTTTCAGTGTGGATTCATTTTGATTTTTTTTCTTTTACTTCTTACCCTAACCTGTTGTGTTGCTGTGTGGTGCTAAACAACTGCCAGTAATCAGATGGTATAAGCATAGCTAGACCTTTTTTATCTGGATGGTTCTGAGGGTTTCTAATAATTCTACAAAAATATAAACAGAATCCGGTCAACTTGTCCATCAAAGGTCCATCCACAAAGGTGTTTATGGTGATATTTTCAAAGAGCATGTTGAGGTTTCTAAATGACCAATGACCGTTTCTTCCATTTAAGTCTGGTGTGGGGTTCAGGATTCTGTGCTTTTATTATTAAGAAGTTCTTAGCAAATGTGATGATCGTCTCCAGTGGTCAAGATCTACGTTAACTGCAGTAGGAAAATTCTCCTTTTGTGACCTTCCCTTCATTGTCTGTTTTTATCTGTAGTTAAAACAAACAACACCAAAATATTTGAGATTAATAAAACAAACTGCAGTTTGGTGTTTGTAGGTTAACAAATGCAAAACCCTTCATTGGTAACTCAGGTTTTTCAGATCCACATTAACAGCCAAAGCCAGGCAAAAGATGTCAGTGAACCTCCAGCAGAGATGAAATGGCATGACTAATTCCATTGGGTTTGTTGATTTGGGATTCAATCAGCAATGAGCCCAAGCCACAAAGTTCACATATAGACTTATTCGTTATTTTGGGTATTCATTATTTTGAATATCTAAGAACATGAGAATGGCCATACTGAGTCAGACAAAAGGTCCATCTAGCCCAGTGTCCTATCTTCTGACAGTGGCCAGTGCAGGTGCCCCAGAGAGAATGAACAGAACAGGTAATTATCAAATGCTCCCTCCCATCACCCACCCCAGCTTCTGACAAACAGGCTAGGGACACCGTTCCTACCCATCCTGGCTAATAGCCATTGATGGACCTAACCTCCATGAATTTATCTAGCTCTTTTTTATTGAACCCTGTTCAAGTTCTGGTCTTCTCAACCTCCTCTAGCAAGGAGTTCCACAGGTTGACTGTGCATGATGTGAAGAAATATTTCCTTATGGTTGTTTTACACCAGCTATCTATTAATTTCAGTCAATAACCCCACCCATTTTTGTGTTATGGGAAGAAGTAAATAGCTTTTCCTTATGTAATTTCTCCACACCAGCCATGATTTTATAGACCTCTATCATATTCCTCCTTAGTCATCTCTTTTCCAAGCTGAAAAATCCCAGTTTTATTAATGTCTCCTCATATGGCAGCCATGTTGGTTTGGTCCATTACTGATGGATTCCAAGTTTTTCCAACTTTGGGAGCTTAGGAAAGGCCTTTCTTTTGGGCCCATCTCCAATTTTTATTTTGGTGAGAGCTGATCCTCCATATCACTTCTTAAATTTCCAGTTCCAGAGAATGGAAGGAAGAGCTCTTCAGGCTCCAATCACCAATAGAATGTCACCATCTTCCAAAATTAACATTGTAAGGCCAGCTCTTCAGAGGTACCAGCCTAGTGCCATTTAAGTCGGTCGCAGCTGCGAGCCCCCAGAACAGGAAGAGTGGACAAGCAGCAATCGAAACGTTTAAAAACCCCAAACCCTGTACCTAAATGAGTGCTATCAGCCACCGGCCCCAACTCGCACCTCTGGATGGGCACTGCTCTGTTGGAACCTACGTGCTGGGTGGGCCGTATGATGGGGTAATGACTAGTCCCTGTTTGTAGCTCTGTGTGAGGCCCCTACAGGTTTAAAACACAGGTCTGTAGAGCTACCAAGCAGCTGGCCCCTCCAGGATGCCACCCAGCAGAACTTGTAACCAACTTGTGCTCCACTTCCTATGGACACAGACCATGGGAAGTTCCGCCTCAAGAGTTTGACAGACAGCAGTTCTTGGCTCCTGATTGGCTCCTTGCCGTACATGAATCTAAGGGGCATTCCAAGAAGTGTCCAGATAACAGTGTGGATCTTTTGTAGCTGCCATGAGCAGTCCTGCTCCTTGCTCTTGAAATTCCTAGTCTGACTTTGGCTTGATTTGGTCTTTGCCTCCCAACTTGGCCCCTGGCGCTTGGTATCAACCTCTTCCAGGACCTGACTACGAACTCCTCTACAACCCCCAGCCTCAGGTTTGCTCCTGTGGTGACCTTGGCCCTGAGTGTCCTTTCTGGGATCCTGATGCTCTGGGGGGTCTTGGGCACATTCCCAAGTGAAAGGATAGGAAAAGTCTGTGTGGAGCTTGCTTCAGAAAGCCCTGGAAGGTGACAGAGGCAAATTGTGCCAGGCATGGACAGTTCGCAAGCAGCTCCCCCTCCTTGTTTCAGTTTGCCAAGAGCTTGGGTGCTGGATAATCTCTGTCCAGACAAGGAGTGCATATTGCAGGGATCTGTTTATCTTCTGTGTGCGCAAAATGGCAGCCCCCAAAGGCTTTTGCAATCTGAGACCAGCTCAAGAGCGTTGGCCCATCCTTCGATGTAGCCTTTGTGTCGTCAACATCGCCTGGGAGATGCAAACAAAAGGCAATGCAGTTGTATGAATCCTTCCCCCTGCCTGCCCCTCTGGGCAGAAATGGAGACTGCTACCTCTCGCCTGCCAGCTACCCACATTGTTTTGTCACGGTTTAACTCTGAGCTGGGCTCTGCAGCTCTGCTTTCGCTTTACCCCTCGTTCATCAGCACAAACAGCAAGATGAAAGGGGCCGTGTAATGCATAGATGTTTTCATCCAGGAACGAAATCCAGGGATGCTGACAAATGGGAGCAAAGTTTCCATTGGTGGGGGGGAGCCAGCCCCTGGGATCGATGAAGGGAAAAATAGAGAGGAAATCTGGAAAGCCCTATGTGCCAATGGCCACATGTTGTGTTGCCATGTGGGAAGACTCAGATAAAGACGTTGGCTTCCTGCACAGGGGAGGGGGTTATACACCATTGCTAGAGCCTCTTCTGTGATGGGTCTCAGCTTGGGACCCAGTCTCTGCCCTCGTTCATTAATAGTGCAGGACTGGTGACGTTCAGAACCCATCTGGCATTTGGAGAAGGCTCTAGTCTAGAGGGAACTGCCTTCTGAAAACAGACTTCGGCTGGGCTGGCTCCCCTTACCCATTTTGGGTGGGGTGAATTATTCTTTTTGAAATGGTGTCAAAGGCACGTGTGGTAGATGGCTGCCTCTTTTGTTACAAATACATTCTTGTTGAGTGAGGGCGTTAGAATTTGCCAGGTGGAGCACGCTGAGCAGCTGCCACGGACGATTTTCAATCATCTTCCCATTCAGATAACATCTCTGATGGGTTCAAGAGAGCGCTGAGTACATCCCAGAGCGGTTTGTTGACGTGCTGCTCCTGCCGTATCGCCGGGTCAGTGCGGCTATTGGTTCATCCTGTGGTCATGTGGAATGGCTCCTTCTGTCAGGACGAGGCAAATCCCACCAAACTCTGGTTGTGTAGGCCCCAATTCAGCCCCCCTCACTCACATTGTGTGGGCACTTTCTCTGCAGTTGACTTCTGTGTGGCTGTTTACAACATATGGGACAGCTCACCGTGAGTAAGACAGCCTGCTGACTCTAACCCATAACGAGCAGGAGGGGAAGATCAAGGGTATTGGTGTCATATTATGTTACACAATAGACAAAGCTGAAGGCCAGAAAGGACCATTAGACCCGGCCTACACTAAAAGGGACGGTCAAATTAAGATATGCAACACCAGCTACGTTAATTACATAGCGAGAGTTGATGTACCTTAATTTGAGTTTCCCTGCCATCCCCACAGTGGGAGGCTGATGGAAGCAAATGCTTCTGTCTGCTTCCCTTACTCCTCACAGGTGCAGGAGGATTAGCCGTAGATGGGAGTGCACTCTGAGTTCTATTGAGCAGGTCTTAACTAGACCTGTTAAATCAAGCTCTGGAAGATAGAGTGCAGAAGCATCAATCTTCCCTCAAGTGAAGACATAGCCCCAACCTAAGTTATTGGCTGACTATAGTGGTAACTGGATATAATTTATTGTCCTCTCTCATACAGGAGATCAGACTGAGGCCAACAACATGAAAGGCAGCCAGGAAGATTTCAAGGGACGGTGACCTAACCTCCATGAAATTATCTAGCTTCGCTTTAAACTCTATTATAGTCCTAGCCTTCACAGCCTCCTCTGGCAAGGAGTTCCACAGGTTGACATTCCTCTTTAGTTTCTCTCGATGCATCAGCTGTGTCTTTATCCGTTTCACACCTCCTTGCCCAGAGAGTAGCTCTACCTCCATCTGGGGCTGGGCATACGGTTGTGGGAATTACTCATTGATTCGGTTTATGTAGCTCTCTTGAAAGGGGCTTGTTTAGTTTAAATATATGCCAGATAGGCGACAGTTGAATGTGATACTGATACTCAGTGAAGCATGGCCCTGCATATCTCAAGTTGCTCAGCAGAACAGGTCATATTCAGAGAGGCATCAGTTTTACTGCAGTGAACGTTCAGCATGGGGTATGGTGGGGGTAGGGTTTTACCCGCTTGGAGATACAGGGGTGTTGTGTCCCTGGTATTTCAGTGCTAGGCGCCCTTACAAAGTGCCGACACCTAAGCTGAAATGAGTATCGCACCCCCAGCAGCCACTGTACAAAACATGCTGCTCTGTTCTGTTCTCACTGGCCAAGATCCTGATGCACTCGCTCACCCCTCCTTGGCGAAGAGCAAGAAATGACTGGAGCTGGTGGAGAGATGCAAAACAAAACCCTGAGTTTTCAAATCATCCTAACCAGCACCTCAAAACATTGCAAACTGTTTTCAGCATGCATAGGAAAAAGCTTGGTCCCCTCCTCCCCCAAGCACACAGGTGGCCTGAGCTGTTATTTTACTCACAATAATCCAGGTACTTTCCACATTCCGGTGACATAAGTGATTGGAGAATGTTTAGAGAAGGAAAGAAAGGCCAGCGGCAGGCACGGTGCCGTGACGGGAGGGCCAAGTACCTGAAGAGACTGACTGGGCTTTCATTGAGGTGCTGCCTTCTCCTTTCTTCAGGGTGATCACAGTCCAAGTAGACACATGTAGGAACCAGACTTTGTTGTCAGAGGCCACTGATGACTGCATTAGATAAGCCCATGAAGGCAGCACTCTCTTGATATGCCAGGTATAACTCTGCCCAAACATCGTTACCACAAAGGTTCAGAGAGAGGCTACAAAAATGAGTAGGCCTTTGGAACAGCTGCCATATGAAGAGAGATTAAAAAGATTGGGACTTTTCAGATGAGAAAAGAGGAGACCAAGTGGAGGATACGATAGAGATCTATAAAATCATGAGTGGTGTGGAGACAGTGAACAAGGAAACGTTATTTACTTGTTCTTGTTATGGGAACTAGGGGTCACCAAATGAAATTAATAGGCAGCAGATTTCAAACAAACAAAAGGAAGTATTTCTTCACACAGCCCACAGTCAACCTGTGGAACTCCTTGCCAGAGGGTGTTGTGAAGACCAGGATTTTAACAGGGTTAAAAAAAAGAGCTAGATAAATTTATGAAGGATAGAGCTATCAATGACTATTAGCTAGGATGGGTAGGAATGGTGTCCCTAGCCTCTGTTTGTCAGAAGCTGGGAATGGGCTACAGGAGATGAATAGCTTGATGATTAGCTCTTCTGTTCATTCCATCTGAGGCACCTGGTATTGGTCACTGTGAGAAGACAGGATACTGGGCTAGATGGGCCTTTGGTCTGACCCAATTTGGCAGTTCTTATGTTTTTCTGTCCTTACCTCTACACTAGTATGATTTAAAAGTTAAATGTCCCTGCTGTTTTTTTCTTTAGATGCCAGCAATGATTAGCCATTTCCACAGTCTAACAGCTTGCAGGAGTCCTGTTTTTCCTTGCAGCTGCTTAAAATTGACAAAAACAGGCTTAACCCTGCCCACATGCCCCTTTCCCAATACAAATCAGTTTTAAAAACTCCATTCTTTTGTCTTTCTTTAGCTAAACACTGGAGATCTATTTACTTTGCATTTTCCTCAAATTAATAAGAAACAGAAATAATCCTGGGCAAGGTTCTTGTGTAGCCAGAATCAGCCCAGAACATGTTTTGGACCCAATCCTACAAAGCATATAGAATATTTTCCAGGGCTGAGCCTTCAAGTAGGGGCCTTGCAAAGCCCTGATAATGCAGCCTGATAATGGAGACCTTCAGGCAGATCCCAGCTGTGTAATATTTTAAATATTACAAGTGGCAGCATGGTCATATCAAGATTCACTTGTAACAGAGGGCCTGATTCTGCAATGCAGGTGCGTAGGCACTCAAAGTTGTAAATGCTTCTGGAGCAACTGACTCTTATTGCATATCTGCCCAGCTCCAAGCTGCAGCATTTAATCACTCCTGTAATATACTAATAATCAAAAGTGTTGTATGCAAATAGTGTTTGGAAATCCCTCTTTGGAGCAAACCTCTTTGGGGCAGTATTGTCCAAGGGATGTGTCTAGATTGTCTCATTTTTCAGAAGGCTCATTTCATGATGAACTGAAATGGCCCCACTAAGATGGGAAGAACCCATCTTGTTCTTTTCAGATGGTAGTGAGCCCTTCTTGGACTCAGCTGCAGAAAAAATGGCGCACACTGACAACTCTAAACCATTTCTAATAACCGTTTCTTGCTAATCCATAATGGTAGAGCCTTTCTGGTTTTACCCAAACGTCAAAGCTCATTTTGCACCGATCGGGAAATTACAAAGAGATATAACACAGCAGATAAAGGAGGAGGGTCTTTTACAGGAGGGAATGTTAGGAGGTGAAAATGAAAGTTAATATTATAAAGAGTTTGGGACTTGAGAAAATTCCAGCATTCATTTATACCTCACTACCCATTTTTCTATCTACATGTTCTCTACTCTTCCCCCTCTACCTCTGCTGAAGAGAGAGTCCATTCAATTTAGATTTGTGGTCTGGTTTTTGGTTTTTGTTTTGGTCTCTCCTGGCTCCCCATCAATATGTTTCCCGTTCTGGTGAACTTAGATTCTTCACTGACACTGGTGAGCGTCTGCTCTGTTAGCAACTCGTCGGGTAATATTCGTACGTATGGCCAAGCAATTCTCCTGCATGCATTCTCCCAGGTAGGGGGTTCAAATCCCCAAAGGCAAAGCAGTGCACACCTTGCAATTTCTGTGATGAAATAGAAAGCGGCAACTGGCTTTCTAACCGACCCTGAACTCATCCAGAGCTACCCTAGGAAACCTGACTTCCCAACGCTTTCATTTGATTAAACAGAAATATATCAGGTAATGTCCCAGGTCTGTTTCCGCAGAAGACACAATTTTGCTACAAAATGAGTCGTGGCTATTTACTAGACCAAGCATAAAGTGTGCAGTGAATAGGACTGTTGGACAGGATGGGTCTGACGTCGCGAGCAAGGTTTCCCAACCTATGGGTCGAGACCCAAATATGGGTCGCCATTACACTTCAAAACGGTCGCCAAGTGTCTCCCCAAGTGGCTCTACCCCCTCTCCTTCCTCTGTTTTTGAATTGCCTTGGGTCACCAAGTCTTCCTGAATTGTCAAAATGGATCTCCATCTGGGAAAGGTTGGGAGCTGCTGGATAGAGGTTGGGCTGTTCCTCTTTGCGTGATCCGGCTCACACCGATGAGATTGGTACCACTGCTGTCCAGGAGAGAAGGACCCGGGTGGGGCTCGTTGGGATGGTTGGACCTAAGTGGTCACCCAAGCTCCATCATAAAAGAGTACCTGAAAGTTCCTAGCATATTACGGGGACAATGAAAAATGGGTCAAGTTGTTTATACTGAGGAACATAAGTGCAGGAAAACCAAACCAGCTAGATTAGTCCATAGAAGCCTCGTCAATGACTCTGTGAGGTGAAGACAATGCAGCTATCTCTACCCTTGGCCCTATGGAGATGGATTTAATTGGTGGATGAAATAGTGAGGGGACCAGCAGTTCTACCCATCACTCCCTTTTGGGGTCCTGTTAGGAAGAGACTCGGGACGGGCGGAGGGGGGAGAGGAATCACACAAAGAACAGCCAGAGGGGAAGACCAGACCGGAGACTGAAGAAGTTTCACCATGATGGCTGTTCCCCCCCCCCCCCCCGCCCCACTATTTGCTGGGACTCTGGAGTTTCGTCAGCCTGATCCTGAGAGATGTCCCGAGAAAAGCAGGCCAGAGAGAGGCTCCGGTGACAATACCACCTCTGTGAGCTCCCGCTGAATCTCAAACACCTCCTGGGATGAATCAGCAGCTGCTCTAGCTCCCCAGAGACAGTTAGTGCCATCGGACACCATCTACTTGGCACACCCTTCGGATGGGCAGCCAAAAGCTCAGGCATGCAGCTGGGCTTTGAATGGGCAACCTGGATCAGAAGGCATGCCCTGATACTTGTCTGTGAACGTGTTTTAGGCCCTGTTCATGCTACTGTAACCCACACACCTAGCGTGGGTCCCTGTCCCATGCAGTGGCACTTAGACCACTTACATCGAGAGAGAAGAACAGGGGAGCTCTACAGCCTGAGCTGAGCGCCAGATGGTTTTATAGCTCAAGTGGTAGTGTCTCCAGAGGTCCCCGGTTCAAATCCGCCCAGTGGAACCAGCTTGCATGTGTAACTGTAGCAGGGCCGAGTGGCCAACCACTGACGTAGAGGGAGAAGAGCCCCTCTCAGAGCCCCGGTGGGCTACAGTCTCAGTAAATAGCAGTAGAGCAAGGCTTCATTCTGTCCCTCCGCCCCCACCCTCCAAATAAACAAAGGTCACGGTGCTGGACTGTACCTCCTCAGCCTTCCTCAAGAGCCAGAGGCCAGAGCAAGGAGTCAGGCCGAAAGGTCAACACGCTGTGGCTGCATCAGTCCACCGAGATCACTGATTCCAGAGCCAGGGGCCCTCCACGGAGAGGGTCACATCTCCAGGCACATCTCTTGCTGCCCTGACAGTACAGGTGGCAAGGCAGTGTCCCAGACAAGCCTTCAGCCATAGGGAGCAGATGCCCTGAGACGTTCGCGGTCGTGAGAGGTGATAGGCTCATTTGGGGAACATTGGGGTGTGATATGACAGGGGTGTTTGATTGTGCAGGATCTGCCATGTAAGCCTCTTGTGACACTTGTCCCCCTTCCATCAATCTCTGTGTGTGTGTGTGTGTGTGTGTGTGAGAGAGAGAGAGAGAGAGAGAGAGAGAGAGAGACAACACGCTAGCACAGCACGTGTGGTGCACTCTCTGGTGGCTGCGCTGCTACAGGATAAGAGCCTACAACTGCTACTAGCTAATGGAATTATCCCTTTTAATCAAGTGCTAGAGCTCTGGGCTGTGCTCCAGAGGGGCCTGGTTTCCACCCTGGCAAAGGCGCTGGTTCAGCAGCATTTTGAGGACACGGGCTAGTCTATATTAATCTGCCTTTTTCATGAATGAGTGTCCTTTCCCCCACTTACTTCATTAAGGCTCTAATAACTGCTAGCACATTTTTGGCATCTAAAGTTGGCAAGAGTCAGGAATTAAAAAAAAAAACCAAACCCCAAACCAAAAACATGTCTGAACTATTTCAGCCTTGACAATAAAGGCTTAAAAAAAAGTTAAAAGGGTTGGGGGGAGGGGGAGAGGAAGCTCTCAATGCTGTTGTGTAACCTCCCCAAAAGTGCTAATTAACTTTCTTTAAAATAGGGACATTTTTTTAAAAAGCCTCCATTTTTTTTCCAGCACTGTTTTCGGCGATGCACCACAACTGCAAGACCAGTTGTCCATCTTCCTGGGGAATAAGTTAGTGCCGACTGTCTACCAGCCACGTCCCACGGTTCCGTAGCTGCAGGAGCTCACAAGGATGGTTCATTGTGGTCTTCTCAGATGTCAGAGTGAGCAAAAAGCAGTAAGGGAAGAAACGAGACCATTTTCAATCCCTCCCGGTGCTAGCAGCTCTGTGGGAAGCCTGGCGTGGCAGACGAAAAGTAACTGGTCTCAGGAGAAGGTGCCTGGGACTGGATGCCGAGGGCCTTGCTTCATGCAAACCTCCCATTGGCGTCAGTGCCACTGCTGCTTGTCAAGGCTGATTCCCCACTCTGGCATGATGAATGCAGAAGTGGGGGCCCACAAAAATCCCCCAAAACCTTATTTCCCCAGGCTTTAGTATAAAACTTCCCCCCAAAATCCCAAAAACCTAGATTTGGGGGTTAAAAAATCCGCTGCCACCACTCAAGTAATTGGAAGAAAACCCAGGAAGAGATCACTTGGGAAATCTCAGTACTAAAGTAAAACCAGGACACAAAAATTAACCAATACCAGGTTAATAAAAAAGAAAGAACTTTCATTATCACCACAACACTCCTGTTACAGGCATAGTTGGATTGGCTAGATGATAAGAGCCACCAATTAATAAACTCATGGGGAATTTTCCCATGGGAACAAAACTTACTTACAAAAGAGAGGAAACCCCATTTCTAAATGCACAGACATCAGATTGCCATTCCCAAACCATAAAACCTAACGGATTTATCTAGACTTTGCCCTACTTACAGATGGTGAAGAGTCTTTTCTTGGAGACAGACATGCTGTCTGTCCCCCTCAGTATCTGGAGAGTCAACTGCCCAGGGACAAAGGAGGGAAAAAAAATTTCTTTGTCCACTTTTGAAATTCCTACCTGCATTTCTATTGGCTAACTGCTACCTGGCTAGATACAGTTAACCCCTTAGTCCCCAGGCTGCTGGCCATCCCTCATGGTCAGGACACTCCCGTTGGCGTTCATGGAACTGCTGCTGGGGTAAAGTCTTGCAGGATTCAGAATGGAGTGCAGAGTCCTTGAAATAGGCTCTGTAGAGTGATACTCCAAATGCTAGAGAGGGCTTCAGTCCTGCTCCGGTTGGTGGTGGCTGTCCTGGTGTTCGCTCATTGGAAGAGGGGAGTTTTTAGTGGGAGCTGCTGGCAGGGATAATCCATACCAGGAAGCCTGCAGTACAGAAGCAATCAGAACTTTGCGTGGGCTGGGCGTTTTCAAATGAGATGACTTGCTTGCTCCGAGCACGTCCAGAGGTAGGGGCAGAACCTACGACCTTGGGTCTCATTCACACCTGGCACAGAAAGGTTGCAAAGCAGCCATGCTGTCTCCCTCCCCCCACAGGAGCCTACAAGACACCTGCAGTAAGTGTCTCAAAGCAGCAATGTCCTTTTTTCAAGAGACATTGGGGGGGGAGGGGGAGTAGCAGGGGCAGAGTGGCTGGGCTGTTCTCAGACCCTGGTGATTTTGTGCCACTGCAGTTCCAGCTGCCTTCTCCTCCCCCCCCCCCCCCCCCCCCCCATGGACGGCCAGTGGGGCCAGCACAGGCTGGGTTCACGGGGCTGTGTGCAGAGTGCTGTAAGCAACTAAGTACTGTGTAAACAAAACAAGTGAATCCCAGCAGGGGGCCCAGGTTAGCCCCTGTGTAATGCCATGGAAGCCAGCGGCGGTGCCATTGGCTCTTGGTGGTCTCAGACTGTGGTTTAAGGCTCCCATGATGCCTCACAGAACAGTGTCTCTCTCACTGCCCTCTGACCTGGCGGAACAATGTAGGTCTTGTACATTCAGGCTGCTGCGCTTGACCTGCAGTAGAACCTCAGAGTTACGAACCCCTCAGGACCGGTATTGTTCGTAACTGTGAACAAGACGTTGCAGTTGGTCTTTCAAAAGTTTGCAGCTGAAACTTGACTTACCACAGCCTTGACACTTTACTATGCAGGAGAAAACCACAACTCTCCCTTTATTTGTCAGCAGTTTCTATTTCACATCACACAACACCATCGTCGTCTTTTTGTCTCAGCTGCCTGGTTGCGTGCTTCCAGTTCCAAACGAGGGGTCTGGTTGGCGGGTTACTCTGTCACTCTAGCGTTTGTAACTCTGCAGTTCGACTGTCTAACCCGAAAGAGGTTTTGGCACAATGAACATGTCCAAGATTGGGCTGTGATGGGCTCTGTTTTTCCAGGCACAACATCAGAATCTGGCTACTGTCAACATGGCTGTTGGCGCTTTGGAAATACTTGCAGTGAGAGGGCCAAATTCTGCTGTAGGCACAATGAGGTAAATCCATTACTACAGATAGAGTCCATCGAGGCCAGCCCCAGACAAAATGGCACACCTGGTGAGGAGCAACTGTGGTGCGCCCACTCCTCCATTTGTTAAACTTTGGAATACCTTACCGCACCTCTAGCCCAGTGCCCCATGGTTGCTTGGGTCAGCTGCCCCTAACCCTGGCCTTCATCCTCATGTTACCCAAAGTACAATCTGGCCTACTGTATTTCCAGCTCAATCCCACCTCCAAATCTATTAACTCTTTGAAACGGCAGCATTGTTCTAGACCAGAACAAATCTCTTGTGTCAGTGTAGAGGCTCAAAGGACAGACTCAAAGGATGCCCTTCCAACTTTCATATTTATCATTTCATTATTCAATTTTAAAATGTTCAATCCAAGTAAACCTGCCAAGTGCTCAGAGAAGCTGGGAAGCAGCTGCCCACCTTCGCTGCACGGAGTAGGTACAAAATCCCAAGGACTATGGGGGGGAGGGGTAAATGCTGTGGTAAAATGAACAGCCACTCCCTTGCTGCTGGCTTGGGTAAAGAAAGAACACTTTAAGCCTACGGCAGCGATGAAAATCAACCCCTCGTGAGCTGCAAATATTTCTCCTCAGTTTATGTTCAACTAGACCTCTCCTTCTTTTCCCCCACTCCCCTCTTTTCCTGTGCTGTTACTGCAAAGTCTGGTCATGCCCCTGCACTGCGAAGGAGGGGAGAGACACGTCTGCTCTGAAAAGTTTACACTCTGTTGCCTGGAGACAGAAGGAGGCTCCTCAGGGCCGTGAGCCAAGCCTTTGGCAGCGTTAAATAGACTGAGTCGGATGCTGCAGCAGATCTGCAGGGCTGGAGCAGGACTGACACTGTCCCATGAAGGGGAGGGCAGAATGCCATAGGCCGAGCTCTCGGGCATTGTAAGTCTGTGCCAATTCAGCCATAAGAAAACAACCAGAATGCTCATTATTGCTGAGAGTGGACTGGGAACAGTGCTGTGAGCAATCAGGTGGTGAGATATTCAAAGGGAGTTGAGGGCTGGTGTTTCAAGTTGTCTCTCCACTGGGAAGGTTTGGCGACAAAAGTGCTGTCGCCATGCAAAAGTTACTAAAAGTGAAAACCGGTCAAACCAGTTTTTCTGCCTCCCCGTGTTTCATAGCCACATTGCTAGCTCCTCAGTTGACCCACAGAGTGAAACAATGGGGGGTAAGCACCCCACAGTGCCGTGTTGTGGGAAGGCAGAGCAGATCCCTGTGCTTCTTTGGATTCTCTCTGAGTTCTCCCACAGCCTCCTCAGCTGCTGGGAGCAGCATCATGAGTAGCTCTGTGAGCTCTCCGTACTGAGGAATGTCAAAGCAGCACAGCAGTTTTTCCGGCCCTCCTTCTGCAGCAGCAGCCTGCTTGCCGCTGTGTTTCTAACAGGCAGAACAGGAGCTGTCCAATTATTTATTTTTTGTTTGTTCCTCAAAGAGAGCAGCTCACTCAGCTGTCAGACACTTCCCAGAGCTTTGAAAGGGGAGGGGGCGCATGCCTGCAGGGCAGCAGAGATCACAAAATGCTGAGCATAGCCATCAGGGCAGGCATGGTGGGATACCAGCAGAAGCCAATTCTCTAGACAAAACAAACAACAGAGTCCTCACTGGCTCTTTATCGACAATAAAGGGAGGGGAAAAGACAAAAGTCTTTGGCGGTGGGTGGGTGGGTTGGGGGAAGTTTTTTGTTGCCAAAACTGGATGTTTTTCCACGACAAAAGTTGCATTGTAGTGCATACGCACTCATTGTTTTGATAACAAAAGGCAGGTTTTGGTGACAAAACATGCCAGTGTAGACAAGGCCTAAGTCTCTTAGGCCCATTTGAAAATTACCATGTGAGCTTCCAAAGTGGCTGGGTGGTTTCTGCAGCCTCTCGGATGTTCTTGCTCCCTGAATGCTTAAAGAACAAGAGAAGCCCTAGGCCACCTTAGAAATGGACTTTGAAGGAAGAGGACCAAGCAGATACACTGGATTCCAACAGGAATATATTTTCCCACAGGCGTTGGAGCAGGAGGGGTGATCTCAGCTCCATAGACATACCCACACTGGCTCTCCTCGTGCACTAAACACAGTAGCAGAGCTGCGGTAGCACAAGAGCAGTGAGCAGCAGCAGGGTACTGAGTGCCCTGAGTACCTACCCATGGCAGGTTTGTCATTGGGGCAGCTAGACCGTACCACCGCTCGTTGCTGGGAGTGCTCCGGAGGCCGCGCTACAGAGATAGCATGATCCTGTGTACGCGAGTGGAGAATCTCGCACTTATCTGCAAATGTAATCCTAGCCACCAACTTGAGCGGCTTCTCAGGCAGGACGTGCTAAGGCTGGGCCGCGCTTTCTCTGATGGCGCCTTCCACATTGTGAGCCCTTCCTCAGTGCAGTGCTTGCCTTGCTGGAGGCCTGTAGTCCTATGTGGGTGGACATCTCTGGATAGTCCCCATCATGATGGCCAGCTAGGTCTCATGAGCACATGCTGTAAAAGAGGCAGCAGACAATCTTCTTAGATCCTAGGAGAGAATACCAACCAGACAGGGAAACCCTGGCTGTAGCCACTTGGCCATGGTTATTCTCTCACAGAAACCTGTTGAACAGAGCACCAGGAACCTCTGTCAGATGATTCAGATAGTTTAGCCTCATAATCATCTAGTTCAGGGATGGGTAATAGGGGCCAGGCATGGTTCATAGCCCCTGGCAGGCGGCCAGATGCTTTATTTACCTGCATGTTTGCAGGAACAGACACTTTCAGCTCCAGTTGGCCGCCAGGCACTGCTTCTTGCAGCTCCTATTGGTCAGAAATGGCAAACTGCAGCCAATAGGAGCTACTAGCAGCCATTGCTACAGGCGTGCAGGTTAAAAAAAAGCACCAGCAGCCCCCTGGTGAACTACACCGGGCTGCTTATTGCCCCCCTCCCGACTTACTGCAGACCACACGCCGGAGAATTTCTCCCACCAGTTCCTGCATCATTATTGTTGCCAACACTTGTGACTTGAGTACAAGTCTCACCGTAGGTGGTGGGGTTCTCAAAATCCTCACTGCTGATTTCAAGTAGCTCTCGTGAGAATCTTGACTTTCATTTAAATAAAGAGCAAGTTTCTAGTGGTTGTGGAGAGCAATTTGGAAATATCAACCTCAGAGGCTTAAAACTCAGCGGCTGTGTCTACACTGGGCCACTTATTCCGGAAAATCAGCCGCTTTTCCGGAATAAGCTGTGAGCTGTCTACACTGGCCCTTGAATTTCCGGAAAAGCAAGGATGCTCTACTTTACAAAATCAGCCGCTATTCCGGAAAAACTATTCTGCTCCCGCTCGGGCATAAGTCCTTATTCCGGAACACTGTTCCAGAAAAGAGCCAGTGTAGACAGCCCAGTAGTCTTTTCCGGAAAAAAGCCCCGATCGCGAAAATGGCGATTGGGGCTCTTTTCCGGAAAAGCGCGTCTACATTGGCCACAGATGCTTTTCCGGAAAAAGGGCTTTTCCGGAAAAGCAGCCTGCCAATGTAGACGCTCCTTTTCCGGAAAAACTGAAAACGGAATAGTATTCCGTTTTAAGCAGTTCCGGAAATTCATGCCAGTGTAGACACAGCCAGAAAGTCCATATAAAGAATCCCCTCCCCCCCCACCAAGACATCACGGTTTTGGAGGAGCCGGGCTCCTGTTGATTGAAGGATAGAGGTTGCCAAGACTGCATTATTTGTACAGCCCGGGAATTAAGGAGGAGCACTAATGGCAGCAAAGCTCATAACTTTCCAAACACTTTAAGACCACCCTTAAAGATAGGAAGAACAATGCCAGGGTAAACACAGTTCATCAGATCCTCAAAGGTCTGTAATTCCAGGATATTAGGTATCTATAGATCAGTGGAAATCTGGACCCAAGTCCTTATATGTTTTGTATCTAATTACTGCAAGCAGAAAGACAAAGCTTAGCCAAGAGGCCCACAAAGAGTAGGGCAGGCTCACGGATATGTAGGTGATTGACTGCAATCTTAGGGTTAAGGGCATCTCAATTTTGATCTTAATATTCAATGCAGAGGTAACCAGCATAATGGCCCCTATGAAGCAATGATCTCGGAGAGATTGGCTCCGGGGGGGCGGAAATGGTGCCACCGTCTATCGAGTAGGCACGTGCAAGGGGCTAGCAATTTGGAAGTCTCCGAAGTTTCTTAGCAATCATTTGGAATGGCTGCAGTCACCCGCATGATATGCTATTCAGCATTGTTCCCTTTGAAAACAAAGGCACAACTCTTGTTGGTGTAATGGAAAGAGTTGCCTGCCTGGTGCGACAAATTTTACTAAGAGCTTGTTCCTCTTTTCTTTCCCATTTCTTGTTTAGTTAATTTTAACTTCCTGCAAACTCCCACGGAGAACTGGGATTTTAGCTTTTTTTTTTTTAAATGAAGGCTTTTTTTAGTAGACTCCATTGTCTTGCGTCTTCCTTGTTTTATCAAACAGATCATTGTTTTTGTTGTTTTGAGCAGTTTTTGTTTGCAGTCTCTTTCATGGCCCTCTCTTGCTCACCGGGAGTCTGATTTCAACCTAAGGCAAGGTGACTCAGTGCTCAGCTGCTCTCTAGCTCTGGCAGACTCTGCCATTTCCTTACTTTTCTAAAAAGACTCCTTCACGTCTCCCCCAACTTGGGATCCTTTACTGAAAGGTCAAGCAAATCAGGCTGTAATTCATGTCAGAATGCAGAGAAGAAAAACAACAAATTCTTCTCGTTTCTTAGGATATGGCCAAAATATCCCTCTTCAAATCTATAGCCATCCTCAGCGACTGTCAGTCATTGTTGTTTTTTTTTTTCCAAATTACGTACAAGTTCAAAGGAAGTGGCCCTCAAATGAACAGCTTCCTTCACATTGTACTTCCATGACAACTATAGTAGATGTGGCATATTCTGTAACTACTCATGTTGAGCAGTAAGGAGATAATTAACTCTTTGCAAAACTGTAGACATTTGCCTTTGAAGTATTCACACAATCTTTGCTGACCCTTTCTAGGTCATCGAGGATTTAACCAGTAATAATTGATGTCCAAGAAAGAACCGACAATGTATCTTGTCCTTGTGTAACGCCAACACACCCCTATCATCTGCAGGGGGGATTGAACCTGGGCACTCTAGAGCTTAATGCATGAACTAAAAGTTAACATGTTATTAGCTAAGGCTGGAGAGCAAATTCATTAGTCTATTGGTAAGTGGTCTCAATATCCCTACATAGGTACTTAACAGGTAGCAGGTTTAAAGCAAACAAAAGGAAGTTTTTCTTCACACAACACACGGTCAACCCATGGAACTCCTTGCCAGAGGATGTTATAAAGACCAGGACCTTAACAGGGTTCAAAAAAGAACTACATAAATTCACGGAGGTTAGGTCCATCAATGGCTATTAGCCAGGATGGGTAGGAATGGTGTCCCTAGCCTCTGTTTGTCAGAGGCCGGAGAATGGTGACAGGATGTGGATCACTTGATGATTCTTTGTTCTGTTCATTTCCTTTGGGGCATCTGGCATTGGCCACTGTCTGAAGACAGGACACAGGGCTAGATGGACCTTTGGTCTGACCCAGTACGGCCGTTCTTATGCACATGGGACAATACACCACACCTAGACGGTGTGTGGTTTACATACTTCCCTTAGCTGAGGAAGAGCATCCCATGCTTCAAAGACAGTCCAGATAAAATCCTGCACAAGCCCCCACTTGTAACGCTGACAAGTGGAACCAAACCTGGGGCCTCGGGAGCTTAGTGTTTGAGCCTCTTCCACTTGAGCTAAAAGCCAGCTGGCTCTCAGCTAAGGCTGTAGAGCAAAATTCACTCTCCCTTGTCAGTGGTCTCGGTGCCTCTGAGTTCCATGTGCCTAGTGCCCAATGACAGTGAGGTGTGTATGCATGTGTTGGGAGGGAGAAAATGGAACCGGAAAGTGCATGAGGCTGAGTAGTTCTAGCACACACCGCACCTGCTAGAGCTGAAATACAGTATTAAGGAAACTCTTCATTTGAAGGCTGTGGTCTTCTAACAAGAATGCCTTGAACTATGCCACGAAGCGAATTTCAGTTTATTTCCCAATGTGCTTCTTTAAAATTAGGGCCAAGTATATATTTTTTTTAGTCCAGAAAGACAATGGGCCCAACACGGGACCCAGTAGAATGAAAAGGGTTTGCGCCATGGTCACACAAACCTGATGGGTTTTTCCCACTGGCCTGCCAGTGTAGAGACTAGGACAGGGCACTCGGAGGGAGGCTGATTACTGGGAAGTCCTACTCTGCGGAGCTCTTTCCGATCCTCCAAGGAAAAGCCCAAGGAAGTGCTGGGGCCATGCTGGTGGTGTATTCCTCTCTCATGTGCAGCTGCCTCTGGCGTCTGTGGAAACGTGGAGTTGGGAGCACCTCAGGCTGCTGGGTTATGAATTGGGCCCTTTGTCATATAAAGCCAGATCAGATCTTGGAGCGTTCACAGGCATCTATTCTGATGGCAGGAGGTGGTGAGATTGTGCAATCCGCCGGCTGTTCGTGGAAACCCAGCACCTGACTTTGTGCTATTACGTATTTTTTTCTGGGCTCAGTAAATTACCACTGGACATCTGTAAAACACATTTGTGTGACTAAAAGGGTTATAAAGACATGATGGGTGAGCTCCAGCTACCCTCCCACTTTAGCTCAAGGGTAGATTTCTGTGATGGATCATCTCCAGTGACGAATGGCATTCCAGAACTCCCAAGAGAGGAAAGAAGCATTTTTCACTGGGCTGCCCATTAGTTACTTGAAGTTTATGCCAAACAAACTCTCTTATTGCTCAAGTTGTTTTGTAAGTGAATAGCACTGGTGATCCCTCTGAGAACAAGGCAATTCTGAGTGTGGGGAAGCTGTCTCCGATGGCTGTCATTTTTATGGCCTTGTATGTATCAGCACAGCACACTTTTATTAATCAACGTGCTTTCTGATTGAGAATCCCCATCAGGCTGAATTTTTGTTTTCCCTCCTTCCCTGGAGCTGCAAAACCCTTTTCACGTGCTTAATTTGTACACTGCAAGGAACTCCAATGCTGTCCATTGCACAACTCACATTGTAAAATGGTACGCTCATCGGTCTTTGCAAAACCGGGAGGTTTTTTTAGGGACCTTGAGAGGTCATCAAGTCCAGTCTCCTGCCCTCATGAAAGGATGAAGCACCATCTACATCATCCCTGACCGATGTCTGTCTAACCTGCTCTTGAATGTCTCCAATAATGGAGATTCCACAATCTCCCTAGGCAATTTATTCCAGTGTTTAACCACCCTGACAGTTAGGAAGTTTTTCTTAATGTCCAACCTAAACCTCCCTTGCTGCAGTATAAGCTCCTTGCTTCTTGTCCTAGCATCAGTGGCCAAGGAGAACAATTTTTCTCCCTCCTCCTTGTGACACCCTTTTAGATATTTGAAAACTGCTATCATGTCCCCCTCAGTCTTCTCTTTTCTAAACTAAACAAACCCAGTTCTTTCAGTCTACCCTCATTGGCTATGTTTTTCTAGATTTTTAATCTTTTTTTTTACTCTTCTCTTGACCTTCTGGACCTTATTTTGCACTGTTAAAAATTTGTGTTAAGCAAAGAAAAATAAAGACAATTTTATCCAAAGAATGTAAAACACAAATTGTTCTCCCTTTCAACTGAGTTACATCTAGAGTCAATCCATTGACCCACAGTGAAATTGCTCCGGAGTCAATCTGGCATAACAGAATGAAATCTGACCATGATGTATCTGCCTGACGTCTCAACAGAGTAGTAATACTTTTTCCACATAGCTCTGAATACCAACATCAGGGAAATCGATGCAAACGGAATTGCGTCCACCCCAGGAGATTGCACTGATTCAGTTCAAACTGGGGAATCTGTTCAGTTCATTTCCCGCTTCAACAAAAGCTCCCACATACAACCAGAATCGAGACGGGAGTCGGACGTCCCTTGACAAACCACCGTCTAGCAATTCCTTTGGCTGGCACTGTTTAGACTGTTCTTTGTCAGTAGCCTGGATAGAGTTCTAGATGATAATGTTCTCGAGAGAGGGCAGGGGTGCGGACCTTGTGGGGAGGGAAGATAGAGGTACGGTTCAGGCATGTTAATCTTAAAAAAATCTGAGATTTGGTACCATTTGGGCCACTCCAAAGGAGCAGGGAAAAACAAACAACGCTCTCTTGAGAAGTATTTTTATGAATTTCTCAGGGTGTAACCCTAGGGATGGGGCAGTAGCAACCAGAAAAGGTTCACCCCACCACAGGCAGGGAATCCAGCTCAACGCTGTAGTCGGTTTGATGGCAAAATATTGCTTTGGCCCTTCCAGAGTGCCTGAGTTCTGACTGAGCCGACATTTTAGGGTGCTGCAGGATCCCTGTAAAAACAAAGCGCTAATGGCATTTTTAGTGACTAGCTTCTTATTACAGCGCTATGGGATTTGGAACCACATTCCATTCGTGGCTAGAGCCACGAGGGCGATGGAAGCGAAAGGGAAAGGAAGGCAGCGGAGTGGAGTCACTCTAGCTGAGGCAGGAAGGACACACCTAGTCACAATCAATTATAGCTAATAGGGATTCAGCCAGCTCACCCGTCCTCTTATGGCTCAGTGGTTGGACTCTTCCAGCCACATTTCTGAACCTTTTCAGATGGAAGGGATCTGTGGCCAGTTCTGAGCTGAGATTGCTAATTGATAGTCACGTTATATGTAAATGCGCGGGGTCAGGATTGCTGCCCTGCCAGCTCGGGGAAAGAGGGGGGGCCAGTTAAGAGGCTTGGGAAGTTGGGACAGCCCCAGCCAGAGATGCCCTAAATTGCATCTATGCTGCCATTATCACGGGTTGTGCTTCGGTAATATCCAGGCATCCTCGCCGTGGGCTGAACTCCATGGATGCGGCTCTGCCAGGTGCTAGATTGCTGGCAGATACGTCTCACTTGGCCACTCCTCTCCCATTCTCCTACTCTGGCTAGTCCTCTCCTGTGCTGGCCTCTTGCTGCAGCAAGTACTGCTGCAGCTATGGTGTGACAGGGCATTTGCCCTGCACAAGCCCTATAAGGGCAAAACCCCAGCCCTGAGTGAGGGCTGCGAGCAAAGCCTCAGCTGAGGCCGTTCTGGCTAACGAGGCCCAGCTGGGGCTATATAAAGAAGGGCTTCGGGAGGGAGGAAGATTCACTCTTGCTCTGGCTAGAGAGCAGGAGGGACCTGACTGCCAGGGAAGCAGGCGGCCTCCTGGAGGTAGAGCAAGGCTGGGGAAGGAAGGCAGGGCTGGGGAGGCTCTGGCCAAGCAAGCTCCCAGGCTGCAGGGCCTGAAGCAGCCAGGTTAGGCAAAGGCAGCAGGTCCACACCCCTTTGCCAGTGATGAGTGGCCATTTCAGATGGCAGTTTGCCCCTGAGGCAGGAGTTAGATGAAGACTAAGGCAAGGTGGGGACAGGGGAACTGGATGCCCCCTGAGAGAAGAACTGGGTGCCCTGGGGAAGGGAGGACCCTGGAATGCAAGCAGGATAAACACCAACCCCCGGAAGAGGGCTCCGAGACACTGGAGTGGGCACTGCCGGAGGGCAGTGTCCTGGAGAGGATGCCGAGGCCCATGAATGACACACGTTTGGACTAGAGAGGGCTGTGAGAACACGGGGAGACACCAGCTAGAGGGAGGCGTCCAGCGAGTCGTCAAGCTAATTCCCAGAGCAGCCAGCTGGAGGCGCCGTGGGGGTGAGTCTGCTCCGTGAGGTATGCCTTTAGCTGATGGGACCCCCTTGGGCTCTGGGCAAAGGGGGCAGCCGCAGGGAGGGTACTGCGTGGGGAGAGGGCGGTGTTCTGTCTGCCCTACATTGTGCTGCCAAGCAAGGGCAAAGGGAGCACAGGACAACTTTGATTTGACCAAGCAGTCCCCAGCCTGGCTCTCGTTCACAGCAGGCAATCCCAGAACCAGGGGACTTGGCCAGGCTGCAGGCAGAACAGGTAAATAGTTGGGCCCAAGCCCAAGCTCAGGGTGGGGCAACAACCAGTTCAGGGGCTCAGGTCTATTCTCAAGCCAAGCAAACGGTCAATAGGCCCAGGCCCTAGCGCAGAACAGAGCAGCATTCGAGTCTCCTGGCTCTGGTGGAGAGCCGACAAATGCAGGCGTTTGGCTCAGAAATGGGACCCATGGATTGCGGTGGTGGGGGAGGGAGGGAGTGTGGGCCCGCGCTGCATCCCAGCCCAGGGCCCTAACTCTGAGGATCCTGGGCGCAATACGCTGACTCATTCACTAGCATTACTTCAGCCAGGCCAGGGTCGGCTCCCCCTGGGCTATTTCCTCCTCCCCGCCCCCTCCGGGCATACCTGACTTGCCAGCAGGTCCCCCAGGTCTTCAGGGAACAGCGCTTCCATCAGGGCTTTCGGTTTCTCTGGGTCTGGGTTCATCGGTGGTCCTGGCCAGTCCTCTGCTTCTGTGAGATGTGTAGCAACATCCCATTTCAGCCGCTCAGGGCAGGCGTCTGACTCCTCCAGTGGCTAGGCCTCAACTAAGCTCAGTTCCAGACTTTATACTTCTAGCTCCGCCCCTCTGCTTCCAGGGGGCGGGGCAATATTGATCTGGCCCTGCCCACCAGGGTACATTGGGGTGGTTTTCCCTTCCCAGGTCAGAGGGAAGTCAACCCGCCTCCCTATAAGGCCTGATTCTGTTCTTACGCTGGTGCAATGATTGGTTTTCGTCAGCAGTAATCCCACAAGCCACTGGGTGTAACGGGGAGCCAGGAGCTTTGATGCCAATCTTCAGTGCACAGCTGTGGAACACATCTAAAGGGCACAAAAGAGAGACCCGACGTGTGTAACGGATCCAAGGAACTAAGCAGTGACACACCATATAAAATGTTATTGTTCAACAAACACTGCATCTAATAAACTCCGTTGAGTAGCGTTAGCAGCTCAGCAACTTGGAAATCCCAACGCCAGCTAAGTAAAGAAACACAAACCCGAGCCACATGATGAGATCCATAAAGCAAGCAGTGCAGCTGGTTTTATTTTATAAGATATTCAACTTTCCACATTACACCAGGCTGCTGCGAGTGTATAAAACACATGGCTTTGGGGAAAAGGAGAACAAAGTTCCAACATCAAATCTCCCTGGAGCTTTATAAATAAGGGGTGTCCCTACACCTCTAACTAGCTACTGTCACATGAGAGCAGAACCCACCTCGCAGGATAGGGCAGAAGAAAAAGCTGTCACTACTATACCAATTGCACAGCAAGGCCGAGATCTTGAAAAATGCTGCTAAAGGCCACAATTTGCCATGGACTTCAACTGGAGATGAACGGCTCTAAAGGCGTGTCCATAAGGCTTCCTCTGGGGAAGGATGCATTGGGGCCACGAAGTTCGGAATGTTTTCACGGACTTCAGTGGTAGCTGAAGGTGCTTCACACCTTAGAGCACGTCTAGACTACGTTCTATTTTCGAAATTCCTGTGGAATTTGCATATCTGCTTCTGATCGCTTTTTCGAAAGCAGGTCGTTCGAAAGTGAAAGTAGTCTGGATACATTTTTTTTCGAAAAAAACCCGCTCTTCCTAAAAAAAAGGAGGTTTATGCGGGTTTTTGAAAAAGGGTTTTTCCCCGAAAAAACCGTGTCCAGACTACTTTCACTTTCGAAAGACCCACTTTCAAAAAAGCAATCGGAATAAGATATGCAAATTCCCATGGAATTTGCATATCCTCTTTTGAAAATAGAACGTAGTCTAGATGTGCCCTCAAAGGATTAAGTCCTTAATCTTCTGTCGCAAGGAGAACCGCTCTCCAATCTTCCCCAATGCCCATTGGCCAATGAAACACATTCCTGACCATATTCAAAGAGCTCTGAGCCAATCTCCTCTAGCAAACCCCTAGGACATCTTGATAAACGTAGACAATGACTCAAGTGAATGCTCAGGGGAGATGTTGGAAACTGGCATCTCATTTGAGCTCAGATTTGGTTGCTAATAGCTGCAGAAGTCCCTGCTACTGATTTTATAAGACTGGATGGCCCACTCTTAGGAAGTTTAGGCCAGGCTTTCTTTTTGTACTTGTGATGAATACTATCTATCTATTAGTCCTTTGGGCTCCTAAGGGAGCATAGGGCCTCCACAGTTATTCTCTGTCTCTTGCAATCCTTAGCGATAGTCTTGATTTGATCCCACGTTAAGCCAGCTGCTTTTGCTTCGTCCAGGCAGCTTCGTCACCATGTTTGTTTGGGACGTCCCCTTTTCCTCTTTCCCTTTGGATTCCATTCTAACACTTGTCTCATGATACATTCCTCTCAGTCCTTACGCAGGATGTGGCCTGCCCATTGCCATTTTCTCTTCTTAATCTGGACCTCCATTGGTTTCTGACATGTTTTAGTCCACAAGGTTTCATTTGGCACGCTATCGTACCACATTAGCTGGAGAATGTGTCTAAGGCATTTATTGACAAACATCTGTGCGTGGTGTATAAAACTCCCAAGACATCTGGCCTGCCTCCAGGGCTGGATTTAGTCCATTGGCCTCTAGGTGGAAGCAGTTGAGAGAATGAAGTCAAAGCATTGGCCTACCCATGTGGTCAAAAGCTAGAAAGTCGTGTTTGGGTAGATTGAGTTCAGAAGCGCAACTTCTAGGACTAGTGACACTCACTAAAGGTGGCACCATTTGTTAGTCTCTAAGGTGCCATGAGACTACTTGTTTTTAAAATTACAGATTAACACGAAGACCCCTCTGAGACTATAGACCATCATGTTAGGGGAAAAAACCATCTGAATACAAAGGTGGCTCTTTGTTAAATCCGTCTACTCCCAAAATATCCTTGTGTGTTTTGGAAATAAGCCCTTGCCGAAAAAATTGGATTCTGTTTCAGATTTTGTTCACTCGAGAGTTTTAGACTGTCTGCATGCAGGAGTTTGATGTTACCCGTTATCTATACAGTGTCCACATACAAAATTTCACACCTGCTTGAGTGGAGATTTTGAATATCTCGAAAGTTGGAGGAGGGTTTGAATCTAACACTTTTTTTTTTAATCTAACACTTTTTTTGCTTCAAGTCCTGCTCTCCTGAGTAGGGTAACTGTAGTTCCCTATGCTGAGTATGGGACTCCTGGTGAAATTGCTCATATTCAAGTGAATTAGTGGCTATTACTCAGTACTAGGCAGCACTAATGTTCGAAGTAACACCCAGTTGACTGAGCCCCTGTTAAAAAGTAATGCAGCATTGTTGGATTCTTCTTATTGATCTTGTCTGTAAGGCTTTCGGGTTCACAAGGGGAAGGGTGGCACACACGCCCTCACCCCTACGCACGTATATGGGGAGAGATGACACACTCCTGTACACCCCTCTCACTCGGGGGAAGAGGGGGCGGTAGGAGTGATCAGCCAACTCAACTTTTGCTACCTGGCACTCTCTGCCCTCCGTGTCCCCCCAGGACAGACTGGCCTCTCCTGGCACTCGGTGCGGCCACTTCCCCAGGCAACACGTGGGTGGGCACAGGGGTCACGTGCCCCGCCCTCAGATTTCTGGCATGATTCCCACCAGAATGTAGCCTTTTGGCACTGTGAAGGAGGGGAGGGGGGACAGCTGCTTCCAGCTGAGGTTGGGGTGGGGAGGGGAGGGACGACCTGGGTCGTGGCTTTGCAAAGCTCAGGGCTTCCTGCCCAGTGTCAAAAGGCAGCTCGCACCTCCAGGCTGCTGCTGGCCACCGACGTAACCCACTTGCCTCCCATCTCCCAGCTAGAGGACGAGCAGTAAGCCCTAGATATGCACGGTACCAAGGCACCTAACCCCAGGGGCTACCAGGAACCCAGCCAGAGAAAAGGCTCAGCAGGGGAGGGTGCTTAGGGGATGGAGCAGCTGTGTTCCCTGGGGGCAGGACCCTGGGTGGGGTGAAGGGGGTACAAAGCTCTTGCCCCAGAGGCTTCTGTGGGGCCTGCAGGCTCAGGAGATGAACAGGCGGGAAATGGCTTCCCCCTCCCCCAGAGCTTGGCTGAGGGGCAGAAGGGACTGGCATGCACGGGGCTTGGCTCCTTCTAACCAGTGCTCCCGGGCCGGAGGCTTTCCCAGGGCACCTGCCCATCCAGAGGCAGTGGAGGGAGGAAGGAGTCTGTGGGCCAGGGAGTTAGCGAGCTCAGTGCTTCGACTAAGGGCTGACTTTCCACCCAGTGCGGGGAGAGGACGGTGAGAAGGGGAGCCCATAAAGGGCCAATGGGTGGGTAACACATAAAGGGCTGGCACCTGGCTGCATTCACCAGCCACCCCAGCTCACAGTGCACAGCCAATCCTGCTAGCAATGGGACAAGGGGGCATCGCTAGCCAAGAGGCATCAGGCAATGGAGAGCCATGCTGAGGGCACTGCATCTTCACCACAGCACCCCATCATCGGGCACTGGACCCCCCCCTCACACACACACTCACCGATGATGGGCGGGCCCTGGCAAGTAGGGATCCAGCCAGTGGCAGGACCCACCAGTGCTGATAAGGAGGAGACAGAAAATATGGGACCATTCACCCAGTTTAAAGATAAGCTCAGGACACCTGCAGCGGGGCTTAAATACGGGGCTGTCCCTTTAAAAACGGGACGTTTGGTCACCCTACTCCTAAGCAACTCAGCATTCCCCAAGGATGGCTTGAGGATCATACCGTTTTCGTCTCCGACCTATTGTTTCCTTCTGGTGACTTTTCCCTGTACGTGCAGCTGTGCTCGAGGCAGCTGTCAACAGTTTTTAAAATATCGAAATGATGTTTTAGTGTACATTTCTTTTTGTCCTGAATGTAGACCGTGATTTTCTCTGGCAAACCCCGCTGCTAGTAGCCTTTGATGAATAACAAAACAATTTAAACAGCAGCAGTTGGCTTAAATTTTTCAAGAATTTTTGGCACACTGAATAGTTATAAAAAGAAATTTTTTTCTATAGCTTGAACGTAAGTAATAACACATTCCTACAGATGTGGCTTAATATGGCAGAGACAAGTTAATTCTATGGAGGATGTTATACATGCATGACGCCAATTCGCGTGTTAATTAGCCAGTATATCTTTGATGCTGGGTTGAACGCTTTACCAAAATAATCGCAAACTCCTGCAGTGATCAAATTATCATTGATTCTGTCCTTAGAAACTTCTGCTCTCCAGATAGCTGTCAACAGATGAAACCCACAAAGAGAGCAGCTTCTTCGATAGGGTGATGACATAAGTGAAAGATGATGGTGATTTACATTGCACACCGCTAATAAAACAAGGCATAACGAGTTAATGCCTCCCGAAGATGAAATGTAGTTTGGCTGTGCAGGATCAGTGAGAAGGACAAAGGTAGGTGAGGTGATATTGTTTATTGCAGCGTTTTTCAAACTTTTTTTCTCATGGCCCAGTTGAAGAAAATTGTTGATGTCCATGTAGAGATGTTAAATATCGGTTCATTGAATAGTCGATACACCTCATGAATTCTTATTGGTTACTCAACTATTCGATGGTTTCCAGGTGTGGAGCTGGCACCCAGTTCACTCCAGCCCAAGCGGGAGCTGGTCCATGAAGGGAGCCAGTTTAAAAACCAGGTCCCCTCGCAGACCGGCTGCCTGTCAACACATGCTGTTGCCTCTGATTCAGAGGCAGCAGTACGGGGTGGCAATAGCCTCTGTTTGGGGCGACTCTGTGTTCCCAGGCCCAGCACGAGCTGGAACTGAGCCCGGCGACCTGGCCGGCCTGTTCCTAATATATAGGAGCATAAGAACTGCCATACTGGGTCAGACCAAAGGTCCATCTAGCCTAGTGTCCTGTCTGCTGACAGTGGCCAATACCAGATGCTCCAGAGAGAGGGAACACAGCAGGTAATCCCTCTCCTGTCACCCATTTCCAGACAGACAGTGGCTAGGGACACCATTCCTACCCATCTTGGCTAATAGCCATTGATGAACCTAACCTCCATGACTCTATCTAGCTCTTTTTTGAACCCCATTAAAGTCCTAGTCTTCAACACATCCTCTGGCAAGGAGTTCCACAGGTTGCCTGTGCTCTTAATGAAGAAAAACTTCCTTTTGTTTGTTTTAAACAAACTTAAAAAGCAGAACTGCAGCAGGGGTTATTCCCAAACACAGCACAAGCTGGGACTGAGTCAGGCTGCAGGCCAGACTGCTAAAAAATTTACTGGCGGGGGTGGGGGAGTGGTTAAATGCGTGTAGTCTATAGCCTTAAACTATAAGCTTTTGCTTATTGGTTAATTGACTATACTTTTACCTTAAATTGCAACAAGGGAAGTTTAATTTAGACAATAGGAAAAAACTTCCTAACTGTCAGGGTGGTGAAATGCTGGAATAAATTGCCTAGGGACGTTGTGGAATCCCCAACCCTGGAGATATTTAAGAGCAGGTTGGATAGATGTAGGAGGGGGCTCCGGTTCTGGGGAATGGGGGGTGCCAGGCTGGGGCAGGAGGGGCTTACCTCAAGCAGCTCCCAGTCAGTGGTGCAACAGGGGTGCTAAGGCAGCTTCCAGCCTCTCCCAGCACTGCAGATCATGTTGCCTCCCACCTAGAAGCCGGGCCGGCTGCTGGCTACTTCTGGGGTGCAGCGCAATCTGTGGTGCAGGACAGGCAGGGAGCTGCCTTAGCTCCCCCGCTGGTCACCTGATCCCCCTGCAGCAACGAGACCTAGAGCCCGACATTCCATGACCTGTAATTTGAAAGCCCCTGGTTGATTGGATCAGCCTTGGTTGGCGTGAGAGAGAAGCTTCTGAGCTTACCCAGAGTTCTTTGCAGCATAGCGCACCAGTGAGAACAGCCAGACAGTGAGGGATAGAAAAGTAGTTATGGCTTGAACATTTGATGCATTTGAGCCAAAACTAGATTGTCACCGATAGGGGTGAGGTTAGTTTAATCAGTATAAAGCTTTCCTAATTCCATTAAAGTCAACAATTACATCTCTTAAGTGAAAACTGGCTTCCTAGATGCGTTCTTCTCCCCCACACTAGACACGCTTGAAAATCCCACCCTGAAAGTCATGTGGGATTAGAGGCAGGCACAGAAAGTGTAATGTTAAGTCCAGCTTGCTAAGCAAAAGGGCTAGACTTAAGAACGGGGGAGTTCTTTCCTCGTTCTCACACAGTCTTGTATTGGAAGGCCTTCAGTTTGTCGCACGAACTTGGGATACGACTTTTTAAAGTAAGAGGTGACTATGAAGTGTTCATAATACCTCTGCCAGGCCCTTACAGTACTACTTTGACCGTCACGAAAGGCCAAAGGAATCGGTCACGGTCATTGAAAGTATGCGGCCCAGCCCCTTCTCTGGGGCTAATCTGTGGGAATGCAGAGTGGATGTAGACAGCTGCCATCCTGTTTTTAGGTGGATGCTTTTCAATGCCCTGCTGCACTGGGGTAGGTTATTGGAGGCGGGCAGGCCCTGAGAGCTAAAAGCAAGTACCTGCCCTTTGGCCAGCATCAGAAAACCCATGTAGGGCTGTGAGTCTAAGGCATCCTTTGGCGAATGGCAGTGGATTCTGCTTGTTAGCAGCATGGGGTACCAGCAAAGAGTTGCCGTTTTCTGGAAGTTGCTAAGAGACATCAGCAGGTTTCCTGCCTGAGGAGGGGGGCTGCAGTGGAGTTGAGGGGCTTTCTATGGGGTTCAGAGTGCTGGGGTTGCACCACACCACTCCCTGGACGCTTGGTGCATCAGGGTTCAACATGTTCCGGCCCTTGTTTTCCAGGCTGCTGGCCCCGGAGAGCAGAGGGGGAGGTCCCAGGCAGCCCTGCCCACAGCCTCCCTCCCCATGAGGCAGCCTCTCCCCTCAGGGGCAGACCCTGTGCAAAGGTAGGCCCAGACCTGTATTTCCTTCCCAGGCAGCGGCCTCACAGATTTCCCTGTAGGAGGGGCCTGTCCCCCCCCCCCCCCCCCCAAGTTGCTTGTAAGTGGCAAGCCGCTGCCAGGAGCCGAATCCTGTTACCGTTGGAGTTAACGAGAAAGGAGTGTTCCCAGCCAAATGGCGACGTTGCCAGAAGTTGCTAATCGCAGGACTGCTATCAAGCATCATTTCCTATGTGTTGCAATGGCAGTTAGGGAAATAGGCACCTGGATTTTGACATTCACCTCCTCCCCCGGGAATTGCCTAAACACCTCTTCTGATTTGCGCCTCGTCATAGAAACACCGCACAGTGCTTCCTTTTCAGTCCCACCATCGGACACAAGAAAACTCAGCTCTGCCCCTGAGCTAATCCCTCACCTGTCAGCTCTGTCTGTTCCTGGGTTTGGCAGCTGGGGAGCGGAGAACATGCTGAGGGTTGCCTGTGGCCACGGTGCCAACCTGAGCTCTTAGGGTCAGAATTCCCCCTTCAGCACGTTGGCAGGGTGCCAGCTGCAGGATGGCTGGCAGGAGTCATTCCTCAAACAGACCGAGACCACAGAAGATCCTCAATGCTGAAATGCTTATTAGAAAATGAAGGCAAAACCCACATCAAATAAAAATGAATGTTATAAAAGCAAGGGCTGTTTAACCTGGCTAGTGGCCTAGCTAGATTAATTCCAGTCTAGTAAATAATTCAGAGAATAAGACTCTTTTGTTCTGCATTCAGCCGTGTCTGTCCTCTGCCCTCCAATATGAAACTCCCAGGCTCTTCAGCATCGCTACCTGGGGCTTCCCAGACTCTGAGCCTCACTTTTTCTCCCGGTCTCCCCATGCTACCTCCCATTACTGACGCACCATGGCAACAGTTCCCACCTCAGTTACGGTGCTTAACTGATTGCTGACCACGTCCACGAGTCATAAAGCTCCCCTCCCTTGTTGGGCATTCCTTTCCGCATGTGGAGACTATGGCCATGTTTCAGCTAATCATTTGCTGAGGCTGCCCTCAGTATAACACACGGGGGGGAGGGGGAGGCATGCATTGTCTGGAGCTGGTAGGGTTTTGTCATAGAATCATAGAATAATAGGACTGGAAGGGACCTCGAGAGGTCATCGAGTCCAGCCCTCCGCCCTCAAGGCAGGACCAAGCTCCGTCTACACCATCCATGACAGATGTCTATCTAACCTGTTCTTAAATATCTCCAGAGAGGGAGATTCCACCACCTCCCTTGGCAATTTATTCCAATATTTGACCACCCTGACAGTTAGGAATTTTTTCCTAATGTCCAATCTAAACCTCCCCTGCTGCACTTTAAGCCCATTACTCCTTGTCCTGTCCTCAGAAACCAAGAGGAACACATTTTCTCCTTCCTCCTTGTGACACCCTTTTAGATATTTGAAAACCGCTATCATGTCCCCCCTTCATCTTCTTTTTTCCAAACTAAACACGCCCAGTTCATGAAGCCTGGCTTCATAAGTCATGTTCTCTAGACCTTTAATCGTTCTTGTCGCTCTTCTCTGTACCCTTTCCAATTTCTCCACATCTTTCTTGAAATGTGGCGCCCAGAACTGGACACAGTACTCCAGCTGAGGCCTAACTAGTGCAGAGTAGAGCGGCAGGATGACTTCACGAGTTTTGCTTACAACACACCTGTTGATACAACCTAGAACCATATTTGTTTTTTTTGCAACAGCATCACACTGTTGACTCATATTCAACTTGTGGTCCACTATGACCCCTAGATCCCTTTCCGCCATGCTCCTTCCTAGACAGTTGCTTCCCATCTTGTATGTATGGAACTGATTGTTCCTTCCTAAGTGGAGCACTTTGCATTTCTCTTTATTAAACTTCATCCTGTTTACCTCTGACCATTTCTCTAACTTGCTACGGTCATTTTGAATTATGTCCCTATCCTCCAAAGAAGTCGCAACCCCACCCAGTTTGGTATCATCTGCATTGTCACTTAGTAATAGTGAGGTGAACAGTTATAAAATGGTCTCCCACACCACAAAATTGTCTAGCCTGTCCTTGCCCAATAGGTTTTCTTCAAAGGCTACCCAATGGGGCATCTCTTGAGGCTATCTGCTCCACAGGTCCCCACACCATTACTACAGCGACCTGTAAAACACTGGGGCTACGTCTACACTGGCATGATTTTCCAAAAATGCTTTTAATGGAAAACTTTTCCGTTAAAAGCATTTTCAGAAAAGCACATCTAGATTGGCAGGATGATTTTCCGCAAAAGCACTTTTTGCAGAAAAGCGTCCGTGGCCAATCTAGAAGCGGTTTTCCGCAGAAAAGCCCTGATCGTCATTTTCGCAATTGGGGCTTTTTTGCAGAAAACACTATTGTGCTGTTCACACTGGCCCTTTTGCGCAAGTCTTTCGGAAAAAGAATTTTACCCAAACGGGAGCAGCATAGTATTTCCGGGAAAGCACTGACGATCTTACATGAGATCGTCAGGGCTTTTCCGGAAATTCAAGCGGCCAGTGTAGACAGCTGGCAAGTTTTTCCGCAAAATCATGTGATTTTGCGGAAAAACTTGCCAGTCTAGACACAGCCTGTGGGTGGATTACTGCCTTTTTTTTTGCTCTAGAGAATTGACAGGGTAAATCTATTGCACGTAACTTATTGGTTAAACTAGATACTTGCTCCGCTAGGAAGGGAAGAACTGGTGCAAGCAAAAAAACAAAATAAATAGGAAACAGTCCACACCCCAACCCATAACTCAAAAAGAAGTGAGCCCAGCTTCTTCGCAGGTCTGAGACAGCCTATATAAATCGTCCCCTTTCCCTGACCCGCAGAAAACTCACCTCTGCTCTGAAATCCATGGGAGAGTTCCTGACACTGGCTAGAGTCTCCAGATCTCAGGAGTGCTGGCCCTTCCCTGAGGTCAGAAGAGAATCTGAAGCCCAGATCATTGAAGCCCTAGAGACTTTGAGGACTGAGTACAGCACCTGGCCCCAAGAGTACCAGACCAGTGGAGACACCCCATCACCAAACGTAGTGGAACTGCTGGGCCCCAGAGAGTCTGCTAAGGAGCAAAGAAAGAGGCGGGGCAGAGGAGGCAAGTAGTGTTGGGCAAAGGAGTCAGCTGAAGTGGGAGAGAGGTAGGGGGATGGAGGGCAGGAGGGGACTTTGGGGAGGTCTGGTGCGTGCTTTCCAATGGTTAGAGCCTGTCAGAGCCAACGCTCCATCGCCAAGTGAGCTGCACCCTGGTTCCCAGATTAAAGGGGTCAAATATCAAGTGAACCCAATGTAGACGGTATTTATGGTCCGGTTTTCCAAAGGGTGAGCATGCAAACGCAGAGGTGCTTCATTTTCAGCCACCATTCAGCGCAGTTGCATGTATAATCACGGTAACAGCATAAGCCAAGGAAGTCTCCATTTTAGGATGCCTGGTTTGTTGCACACACAAACCCTCCGGAGTATCCGTCCCCTCTGCTCTGCGACACGTTGGGTGTTACGGCAAAGCAGCATATAGCAATGCCACAAAAATACCTTTTCATCACTCAGTTGATCTCCAACACAACACTTATCATGGGGGAGCGAGCGTCGTATCTTTGATCAGTGTTCATAGTGAGCTTTTTCTCTTGCCGATCACTTGAACCTCCCGTCTCATCTCTGGTATCACGCAGGCAAGGGTACGCAAAGGTACCTTGTCTCTGCAATATTCTAACCACGTAGCATCCATCAGCATTAACAGAAGCGAGTGTAATTCCCTGCTCTGGGAACGCCATGATTAAAAGACCACCGTGCTGTGGGCATCCAAACAAACATGATCAGAAGGGAGAGACATGGCGAATACCAGGGTTCTGGAGAGAAGATTTGAGTGTCTGAAACACCTTTGATTCTGCCTTGCCTGTGCTTTCTGCCTTGCTCTCTCCAGTGTGTATTGTCTGCAGTCTTCATTCTGTGATGCTGGCAATGTTGCCTCAGCATTTGGGTACTGAAAGAAAGGCTCAGCTGGGTATTAACATGTTATTTAGAAACTGATGTGTACACATGTTGGTCTTTAAAAACACCAACGAGTCATTTAGTTCAAAGCTTACAAAACAAACTGTGGATTTTGCTAGCGGAGCCCTGTTTTTAAAATAAATATTAGAGCCTCGATTTCGAAAAGGGATGGCACATGTGCTTAACATCCACTCACTTCAATGCAGGTTGACAGGCATCCAATTCCTACTGCCAAAAGTCCCGGGCAGTGAAAGTTTGGGGTGTTTTTCCTAACTCAGGAACACTTCGGCCACCTTGATTTAAGCATAACATTTCAGCAACCCCCTTCCCCCCGCTAAAAGCATAGAACACCTGCATGAGCTTTTTTTCTTCTTCTTTTAGTTGTTGAATACAGCTTTGTGTGATAGTTTCTCTCTTTTCCCTCCCCAGTGATACTATCACGGCTTAATTGGCACCACCACAGATGTTCACAGCTGCGTGCAAAATGTTGGTGAGTGCACCGTGTCAGTCATGCATGCGATCGCCAAGTAGATTAATTTATTTCATTCTTTACCAAGACAGTTTTGTAACGTGACCTAATAAAATAGTTCAGCGAGAGAGAATACCCATCAGTCGTCAGCATTGGCTTCGGCTGACAAAGCCAGGCTCCAGGTGCTATTGAATTTATTTTAACTCTCCTGGGATTATTTTTTAATCAAACAATAATAAGACAAACCCAATTATTTTGTGAAACAGGTTGAACCTCTCTCGTCTGGCACCCTTGGGACCTGACCGGCGCCGAACCAGAGAATTTGCCAAACCGTGGAAGGTTGAAAATGTCTAGCAGCATGACCGACACTTCCACAGCTTGCTGGGCTCTTAGAAGAGATTGAGGGGTACGTTAGAGCTAAATAACAGCACCGAACACTGAGCGCCGAGACTGGGGGCTGTGAACAAACTTTCTGGGACCGTGGGAAACTTGGCCACACCCATGGTAAGTGGACATCCGGAAAAGTAAAATCATGCCGGGCCATGGATGTTGCCGGAGTAGAGAGGTTCAACCTGCACTAAAAATTACATTTATGTCCACTCTTGCATCTCAAATACTGTTGCAAAAGTGTGTGTGTTGTGGTTGTGACAAAATTACGTAACAGGATCACGATTGGCATTTTGTATAGGATGCCCCCTTTCAAGCACTTAAGCCAATGGACCCTAATGGTGAATTTATGCTTGTGCTTATGTGCCTGGCTGAATACGGAGGGGCGAAAGCAGTTGCTGAGATTTCGGAAGAGCTGAAATCTGGATCCAGAAAGTTCCCCACTTTCTAATGGCGCACAACCAAACAGCTTTGTCCCGCCCCTTCCTTAATCCTTCCCCGAGGCAATGCCCCCTTCCTCCATCCCTCCCTCCCTTTCGCTAGGATGGAGCAGGGGGTGGGGGCTCTAGCAGGGAGGGAAGACTCAAGTGGAGCTGCGGAGGAGGGGTCTGGGCAGGTGCCAAGGGGTTTGGAGCATGGGAGGGGGTACAGGCTCTGGGAGAGATTTGGGTGCAGGAGGGGGCTCAGGGCTGAGGCAGAGAGCTGAGGTTTGTGCGGGGGTGGTGGGCTCTGGGGGGCAGGGATGGAGTTTGGAGTGCAGGAGGGGTAGAGAGCTGGGGTTGGGGGGCATAGGACATGGGAAAGAACACCGGGTTGGGCCAGGGTTTGGGATGGGGGAGAGGTGTGGTATCCAGGTGGCGCATAACTAAAGAGAAACTCCTGGGGAATAGCTGGCAGTCCCTGCAGCTTGTGGGTGTACAGGGGACCAGGGAGGCTCTGTGCACTGACCACACCCACTGGCACCGCTCCCACTACTCTCACTGGTTGCAGTTCCCAGCCAATGGGAGCAGCAGAGCCAGTGCTGGGGGTGGAGCAGCACAGGGGCCAGCCTGTCCCCCTTCATATGTCTAGGAGCTGCAAGAACCTGCTGGCCACTGCCTGGGAGCTGTGCAGAGCCAGGGCAGGTAGAGAGCCTGCCTTCACCCTGCCGTGCCACCAACTAAACTGACCGGAGCCACCAGCCTTCCTTTGACTGGGCATTCCGGTTGAAAACTGGACGCCTGGACACCCTAGATCCAGATCCAAAGTGTGTGCCAGGCTCTGCCCCAAACACATCACCGTTCTGTGCCACATTCACTAACCCAAGAGCATTTTACTTGGTACCTTGGACTAAATCCTCCCCTCCCCCAACTTACACCCTGCTGCAAGTGTTTGAAGTCCCGGGGGTGCCCAGGTGATGAATCATGTCTGATCTGGCCCATACCAGATTTTTTAAAAGAGCCCTGGCTGACTGAGGCATAACCTGTCAACCACTCTGAATTCCCGTGGGCCCACCCATATTGGCCACTCCTGCGTGTGCAGCTGAAGCTAGCCAGGGAGCTGTGCCAGAGCATGATGAACATGCTCCAGGCCCTGTGTCCCTTTAGCAAGAGGAAGAAAAGGTGACCAGCCCCCTGCAACGGGGGAAGAAAGACCCTCCTGCACTCTGAGCAAGCTGGCAATCTGGGCAGGAGGGGCAGAGAGCTGAACCCTGTCGGAGGAGGCTATAAAAGGAGAAATGGGATGGGAAGGGCCTTTGTTTCCTGGGAGGGTCGCACCGGTAACGGGGCTTTGGCTGGGGCGGAGCTGCCTCTGGGCTCAGCGGACTGTAGAAATGACAGTGCTGAGCCTGATGGAAGTAAGTAACCCAACGGGGTTATGCCCCCCATTTAGAGAGCGCTGTTAACCTGAACCAATTTGCCTGCTCTTGGGAGTCAGGATGCGCCAACCTCTCGATGCCAGGACGAGTGTCAGCAGCGAACGCTGAGCAAAAGTGGTGAAGAATGGCTCCCAGTTACGGCAGTCTCACTGGATCTACGGCACATGCCAAGGTACTTTCTGAGCAGTGTCCTCGAGGTCTCAAGGGTGACGCTAAGGGCAGCGGGATGTGGGTTTTGCCCGATTGTCTTGGAACCAAAACTTGTCTTGCTCTGCAAGTGCAATGTAAAAGTGTTAGAAGTAACCTGCCCCCCACGCTCTCCTAGACAGCCCCATTCAGACCCTAATCCTGAAAATGTTTTCCCAGTTGCTGAACTTTCAAGCAGGTGGGTAGCTCTGTTGAAGCTAATGGAGTCTTACTGTTGATGTCAGCGGGAGCAGAGTGTAGCTGACCTTGAGTGTTTCTGAAAGTCCACCCTGAACATAGAAGAATTAATCCTTCTTTTCAACCGCTCAGGTAAGAGATCCTGCCCATATAATTGGAGTTTTATGTGGGTATATTACATAATAAGCAGCTTCATTATTACAAACTGTGGGTTTGTTTGGGCACAGTTCTGTGTTCTTGCTATCTGCTCTTCACAATACAATATATTCAGTTTAATGCTCGTACCATAACACGCCATCAGGTCCTATAGCTGCTTCTGTATCAAGTTATAGACACAAGTAACCTTCCCATGATGTCTACTCGGACTCCTTTTAAAAAAAATGACAGGGCAATTTGGCTAAGAACACTACTAAGATCCACTTTTGCTTTAGACAGTCAAATGGAAAGCTGGCTTTTGTAATGTGTGAAATTTGCACGCTTTGGTGTCCAAGTGAATGACTTAAACAACTCATTTAATGAGATGCCACTTAAAAGCGCATTACCAGCTTATCATTGCAGCCTCTCTCATGTGGTAAGGCTTTAACTTCTGAAATTGGTACCATCAGCACTTCAACTGTTTGCTCTCTCTCATCAGTTACTCGAAAACATATCACCCTCTCAGGGCAGATTTGCTGAAGTTTAATGCAAGTTTAAGTCTACTGCAAAGTTTCTTAAATACCATATGGCTATGTCTACACTGCAGAGTTTTTGCGCAGAAACAGCTGGTTTTGCGCTCTAACTTGCGGAGCGTTCACACTACGAGCCCGTTCTTGCACAAAAAAGTAGAATAATCCTTTTCGTGCAAGAGCTCTTGCTCAAAAGGCATGTGTGGACGGGCAACAGAGGTTTCCTGTGCAAGAAACCCCGATGGCTAAAATGGCTATTAGAGCTTTCTTGCGCAAGAGAGCATCCACACTGCCTTGGATGTTCTTGCGCAAAAGCACATGGCAGTGTGAATGTGCTCTTGCGCAAAAAGTTCTTGCACAAGAAGCCTGCAGTGTAGATGTAGCCTATATGTTTAGCTTGAAGCACTTATCTTAACTGATCATGCCACCCATTCAAGATTCATGGTCGGGGCGGATGAGAGTGCCGCGGGACCCAGGGCAGCGCTGCAGGGCCCCGGGCAGCAAAATTTCGTGGGGGGCCCCCCTTTGACACAGCGCATGCGCCGTGGTGCCAAGGCGCATGCGCGGGGCCTCGGGAAGCGCAGGGCCCGGGGCAGCCGCCCCGCTCACCCTGCCCTAAATCCGCCGCTGTTCATGGTATTCGTAACATGCTTGGTTGGAGCCGATTCGAGATTTGGGTGCTGTCTTGCCAGCTCTCCTTTTTACACTCAGGACTGGTACCTGCCAGACAGCTCTTAGCAGTGCCCAAGATTCGGGAGTCCAAGACTGTTTCCAAGTCTCATTCGTGGCTAATTGTCTCATAGAATCATAGCACACAAGAACTGGAGGGACCTCAAGAGGTCATCAGGTCCAGTCTCCAGCAGGACCAAACACCATCTAGCTCATCCTGATGGATGTCTATCCAACCTGCTCTTACATCTCTCCAGTGATGGAGATCATGTTCCTCTTTAGTAGCCTGTGATGAAAGTCAACAGTTACTGGAAATAGCTCCAATCCATTCCTTGTCAACCATTGGACAAGAGGTTTGGCGAGAATAAATGGAAATATCTGGAAATAGGCTCTGATGAGCAAGGTCACAGATGCTGCAGAATTGCCATATCTGCACACCGCAGAAAGCATTTGAGGAAAATACTATATTTAACAATTAAAAAAATGTTTAGTGTGCCCTTGTAGGCAAGCATGCTAACAGCTTAGTGGAGTGTATTAGAAGGAGCATTGCCAGCAGATCTAGAGATGTGTTTATTCCCCTTTATCCAGCACTGATGAGGCCACATCTGGAGTATTGCATCCAATTCTGGGGACCCCGTTATAGAAAGGATGTGGGCACATTGGAGAAAGTCCAGTGGAGGGCAACAGAAATAATTAGGAGCTGGAGCTCATGACTTACGAGGAGAGGCTGAGGGATTCGGGCTAGTTTAGTCTGCAGAAGAGACGAGTGAGGGAGATTTGATAGCAGCCTTCAACTTCCTGAAGGGGGTTCCAAAAAGGATGGAGAGAGGCTGTTCTCAGTGGTGACAGATGGCAGAACAAGGAGCAATGGTCTCATGTTGCAGTTGGGGAGGTCTAGGTTGGATATTAGGAAAAGCTATTTCCCTAGGAGGGTGGGGGAGCACTGGGATGGGTTCCCTAGGGAGGTGATGGAATCTCCATCCCTAGAGGTTTTTAAGTCCCAGCTTGACAAAGCCCTGGCTGGGATGATTGAGTTGGGGTTGGTCCTGCTTTGGGAAGAGGGTTGGAGTCGATGACTCCTGAGGTCTCTTCCATCCCTGTGATTCTGTGATTCTATGAAAAATCATCCTGAAAGAGCTATGAGTAAAATAGAACACTGAAGAGCAATGATGATGGACTTCCATAGGAGGAGAGATTCGCTTGGTTTCACTGAAGTCAATGGGAGTAGGGGTAGACCACCGCAGAGCGCTTTTGTATATTTCTCCCTTGTTCTGGGATGAACTGAGCAAGAGAGCACAAATAAAGAGTGGTTTAGAGAAGATCAGTCAGCTGCTCCTTTTAACCCTTTCTCATAGTGCCAAAACAAGGAGTTTTCTAGGGAAAACAAAACATGTTTGAAAGCTGGAGAAAGCAAATGTCTATTACGTGAAGCACAATTAATCTGTGGAACTCACTGCCTCATGATATGGAAACAAAGATCTTAGTAGCAGTCAAAGAAATGTTAATAGGAATGAATAAAAAATAAGGGGAAAATACATAAAGACTATCGAGCCTCAGGCTATAAACCAGCCTCTGCCTGCATGAGGTCAGAAAGAAACGTCATGAAGTGCAATTTGTTATAAGGCTTTTACTCCATGGCTGTGTCTAGACTGGCAGGTTTTTCCTCAAAATCAGATGATTTTATGGAAAAACTTGCCAGCTGTCTACACTGGCCGTTTGAATTTCCGCAAGAACACCGATGCTCTCACGTAAGATCATCAGTGTTCTTGTGGAAATACTGTGCTGCTCCCGTTCAGGCAAAAGCCCTCTTGCACAATACTGTTTTCCGAAAAAAAAGCTCCAATTGCGAAAATGGAAATCGGGGCTTTTTTGCGGAAAACCGTGTCTAGATTGGCCACGGACGCTTTTCTGCAAAAAGTGCTTTTGTGGAAAAGCATCCTGCCAATCTAGATGCGCTTTTCCGAAAATGCTTTTAACGGAAAACTTTTCCGTTAAAAGTATTTTCGGAAAATCGTGGCAGTGTAGACGTAGCCCATGTGTTAAACCGGAGACAGAATGCTGGAGTAGACTGGATATTAGCCTGATCTAGAATGGCAGTGCTGTTGCTTGTTTGTATTCTGTATTAGCAGGAGGAATAGACAAGATGACTTAATACAATACATTTCTAGCAAGCTTTCAACTTCTAAGCCCTGTTCTCCTCATTAGGTGTGACTAGCTATAATTCCAGCTGCGGCGCTGGTCTCATATTTACAGTCACAGTCCTTAACCTCCGTGGACGCTTAATGGGGACTTTGTCATTAACTCCAATGCAAAGGAGAGCAAGGGCTGTAAGTCTCACTCATGTGCATTCACCATTCCAGCTCCTTGGTTCAGCCCCTCTCCTGCCACCAGAAGACGCAGCTCTGTTCCCTCGTAGCCTCTCTATTAGAGTTATAGGCAAAAAAGGTCGATTCCTGCCTCCTGACTGAATTAGTAATGCTCCTGGGTGAACTTAGCCCCTCTCAAAAGGGCTCTTTGTTTTTAGTCTTTAACCAGCTCTTTGTCTAGGCAGGGATTCAGCCCCGCATGAAGAAAATGCCAATGCTCGCTGCTGAATCAGGGATTTATTCCTGCCAGGGGTTTCGATGGGCAGAACAAAGATAGCAATTCCGGAGCTATTACAGCTGTAATTGGAGGTAATAATATAGGGCATTGGGGGAGGGGGAAGCAAAATTTACTTTGGAAAATGTAAACTTGCCTTAAAAGGCTCAGGGAACCCCTTTGCATTTATACCCAGCAGAACCTCTCTTTGAAAGTGTGTCAGGAGGCAGGAGGGATTTCACAATATTTTAATTGAAAAAGCTGAGTGCCTGGGATTGGTCAAAGCAGGGGTAAATGACAGAGGGCAGGGAGCCGAACGTAGCCACTCTAGACACTGGCTTTGTGTGGCAGGTATGTGGCTAAGGTGAAAGGAGACATGGAGGCTTCTGGCCCTGCAGTGTGTCTTGCTAACCCTCTGAGGGCTGGACTCAGAGCATCTTCCCTGCGTCTGCTGGGCCGGATGGTGCTAATGGAAACCTCCTTTCGCTCCAGAGCGAAGGGGCCATGTTTCTGCACCCGGAGAATGTGTGTTCTAGCCTATTGGCTCTGGCTGTTTTGAGCACCCAAACTGTGTAGCACAGATATATGTCTGAAGCCCTAGATGGCCGCCGTTTTGTTTTGCTACTTTCATTCCTCCACTCCTCTCCCCCACCCCCAACCTGCATTTGTTGTCCGCAATCAGCCAGGGGTGGATTAAGGCAGGAGTAGTTATTTTGATCTGGGGTTCTACTGCCCAGCTGGGGGAAGTGGGGAATAAAATGAAACAGCTTTTGCGCAGCATTCTAGTTCCTGTTGCAGAGAGGGCCTCGTCTCAGCTACTCAGGTGGGGAAAGAATATTGTGCCCGTAAAAGTCTCGTGCAGCAGAATTTCCCGTTTCAAAACGTAAGCCTGGCTGGACAGGAGATAGTGGCAAACCAATAAATGCAGAGTCCCATAGCACTTTGCCGTGGTTTACTACCGCCTGTCTTGCCTGCAACAGCTATGTCAATAGCACGCAAGAATATCTTTAAAAGCTTTAGCATGCCTAATGTCCAGAGGGCGTGGGAGGCTTTTCCTCTGCATCTGTGCGGGAAATGTATATAATCTCCCATCGCTATGTGTGCTAAACGCCTCTGGGTTTTCATCCTTCCCCTGCCACAGGCGATGGAGCAGTGCGACTGTCCCCAGGAGAGAGCCGGAGAACTGAAGCAGAGAGGGGGTAAGTGATGTGCCTCTGGGCTCACAAGGAGCCTGTAACTGGAGTCAGGTCTCCCAAATCCCAGACGAGTGTCCTCACCACTAGACGATATTTCCCTTGTAGAAGACTATTTTTATGGATGAAAACTGGGACTGAGGCCTCATTGTTTGACAACAGGCGTTAGGGCCCTAAAAACAGGTACTCTATATAAGCAGTATCCTCCTTAAAATGTCATGCTATGAAGCTAACCAAGAGTTTGCTAACAGTCGGCTGGTGTGTGCTGAGACCACAGCTCAGCATGCTGACCAAGTCTGTCATTGTCTCATCTGATGCAGTGGGTCTTGCCCATAAAAGCTCATGATACAGGCAGTCCCCGGGTTACGTACAAGATAGGGACTGTAGGTTTGTTCTTAAGCTGAATCTGTATGTAAGTCGGAACTGGCGTCCAGATTCAGCCGCTGCTGAAACTGATCAGTTTCAACAGCGGCTGAATCTGGACGCCAGTTCCGACTTACATACAGATTCAACTTAAGAACCCCAGGCATCCCCAAGTCAGCTGCTGCTGAAACTGATCAGCGGCTGATTCCAGGAAGTCAGCCACTGGTCTGTAGTCAGCCACTGGTTAGTTTCAGCAGCGGCTGACTTGGGGACGCCTGGGGCAGAGCAGCTGGGGTGCTGCTGGGTTGGTCCAGTAGCGCTGCCACTCCTCGGCGCTACTGGACCAACCCAGCAGCACCCCAGCTGCTCTGCCCCAGGCGTCCTGATTCAGCCGCTGCTGAAACTGACCAGCAGTGGCTGAATCAGGACGCCTGGGGCAGAGCAGCTGGGGTGCTGCCGGGTTGGTCCTGTAGCGCCCAGAGCGGCGCTACGGGACCAACCGGCAGCGCCCCAGCTGCTGTACCACAGGCGTCTGGAGCAAAGCCATGGAGCACGGGGGCAGCGGGACAGCCCAGACGCGCCGTGGCTGTCCTGCTGCCCTCGGGCTCCGTGGCTTTGCTTTGCTTTGCCCCCCGTCCCCCTGGTCTGCAGACCAGGGGGACGGGGAGCAAAGCGTCGGAACACGCGGGCAGCGGACAGCCCAGACGCGTCTGGGCTGTCCGCTGCCCGCGTGTTCCGACGCTTTGCTTCCTCTCCCTGGTCTGCTGGAGACCAGGGAGAGGGAGGGCCCCATTAGTAACTGCGGATTTGACATAAGTCGGATCCGCGTAACTCGGGGACTGCCTGTACTGTATCCGTTAGTCTCTACAGCCATGTCTTCGCTAGGAACCTATTTCGAAATTCGTTGTTTTTAAAGTTACGGACTAACACGGTTACCCCCCTGGAATTGTTTTTTTCTGTCTCCATCTGTTTCTCACCTTCTACTTCACTTGTCCGCTGTGTTAGGCGGGGACTATCTTTTGGGGCTCTTTGTACAGCACCGAGCACAGCAGATTCCTGGTTTGGTCCATGGCTGGGTTTCCGAGGTGATATGATCATAGAAATGATAAATAATATAAGAGGTGAGCATTAATATGCAGGAGTGCCTGTGCCTAAACCTGGCTTTACCCAGGATTATTTTTATCCAGGAAAATGTTTGTGCTATGGACAACGAAGAAGGGGGAGGACAAGGCAACCTTCTATTGCAGGGGTGGAGAGCCTAAGACCCAGGGGCCGGATGCAGCCCCTAGCTTGCCTGGATCCGGCCCCTGAGGCTCAGTGCTCCCCCAAGCATTGGGAAGCCCGTGCTGGTGCTCCAGCTCCTCCCCCACCATGGGGGAGGGGCACACAAAATCCACTAGCTTGGGCCCCCCTAGGCTCTGGTGTGTGAGGGGCATGTGGGGAGGGTCTTTCTCCTTCTCAGTCCAGGCCCACATCAGGGAGGGATTGTTTAGGGTTATGGGGAGGGTAGTTTTGTTTTGGGGGCGTGTTTTGGTTTTTTTTTTTTTTTTTTGCCCCCAACTGATTTTTCTGGGGATCAGCAGCACCTGACCCTAAAGAGATTCCTCACCCCCTGTCCTATTGGCAAACCCACCCTCACTTCTAACTCAACCTGTCATCTTCCCCTCACAAAACCAGACAACTCCCGGCTGCTCTTCAGCAGGCAACTTCACATTCCAGGAAAGGGCATGCGACAGCCACGGCTCTCTGAGCCACAGCCACCCGTTTCCCTGAGCTGATCTGACTCCACGCTGGAAAGCCACCACGGACATTTCCGCTCCGAAACGCAAAAATGACAGTGGAAGCAAGATCCCCGAGCCCGCGCGCGCGCACACAAACAACTTGCATTTACTTCATCTCGCCAGAATGTAAACTACAGCCCATCTTTGATGTTCCATGCACAGATGTTGTGGCCAAGATATCCCATGGCAAACACTAAACAAAAAGCGACTGAACTCCAGGAAGCTGAGTAGACCACAAACATCCAGCGCTACAGGGATGGCTCAAAGCTGCAATCTACAAAAAAAAAAAAAAAAAAAAAAAAAGGCAATGATCTAACCCAATTCTCCTTAATTAAAGCAGGGCTTTCGGAGGTATCGCACACAGTCGGGGCCAGTCTCAAAGTCTCATGTTAGCTGTAGTTCCTAATCACTGCAAACGAACTAATGTACGTACCCTACACATGCCATTCACAGGCACTGTTGTTTGCCTGTGCACGGTGTCTGCTTGCCAGCAATGCATTTTGACAGTGGGAGATTCTGGTGGAGGCATAAATGAAGGACCGAGATGTCAATCACATGGTTGTGATGGGCATATTTTAACCTTTATTTTATCACCTCTGTTTGTTAGAGTTGAGTGAATAACTCCTAGAAAATAATGTACAGGCAGTCCCCGAGTTACGCGGATCCGACTTACGTCGGATCGGCAGTTACGAACGGGGCCCTCCCTCTCCCTGGTCTCCAGCAGACCAGGGAGAGGAAGCAAAGCAGCGGAGCACGCGGGCAGCGGACAGCCCAGACGCGTCTGGGCTGTCCGCTGCCCGCGTGTTCCGCCGCTTTGCTCCCGATGCCTGTGGTACAGCAGCTGGGGCGCTGCCGGTTGGTCCCGTAGTGCCGCTCTGGGTGCTACTGGACCAACCCGGCAGCACCCCAGCTGCTCTGTCCCAGGCGTCCCCAACTCAGCCGCTGCTGAAACTAACCAGTGGCTGACTACAGGAAGCCCCTGCCCCGGGCTTCCTGGAATCAGCCGCTGATCAGTTTCAGCAGCAGCTGACTTGGGGATGCCTGGGGTTCTTAAGCTGAATCTGTATGTAAGTCAGAACTGGCGTCCAGATTCAGCCGCTGTTGAAACTGATCAGTTTCATCTGGACGCCAGTTCTGACTTACATACAGATTCAACTTAAGAACAAACCTACAGTCCCTATCTTGTAAGTAACCCGGGGACTGCCTGTACTCTGGGAATTTAGTTCCTCCCCTTCTCAGATTCTCAGAGCAGAGCGCAGTGTCCTCAAATGGATTAGGAAAATAAATAGAATAACTTCTAATCCTGTGGCACCTTAGAGACTAACAAAATACTTCGAATCTTGCCTCTGTATAAAACCATGGTACGCCCACATCTTGAATAATGCCCACAAATGTGGTTGCCTCATCTCAAAAAAGATATATTGGCCATTGGAAAAGGTTCAGAAAAAGGCAACAAAATGATCAGGGGTTTGGAACGGGTCCTGTATAAAGAGAGATTAAAAAGACTTGGACTTTTCAGCTTAGAAAAGAGGAAACTAAGGGAGGAGGGATATGATAGAAGTATATAAAATCATGACTAGTGTGGAAAAAGTGAATAAGGAAAAGTTATGTACTTATTCACACAATAAAAGAACTAGGGGTCACTAAATGAAATTAATAGGCAGCAGCTTTAAAACAAACAAAAGGAAGTTTTTCTTCACTCAGCACGCAGTCAACCTGTGGAACTCCTTGCCAGAGGATGAAGTGAAGGCTAGAACTTTAACAGAGTTCAAAAAAGAGCTAGATAGATTCATGGAGGTTTGGTTGATCAATGGCTATTAGCCAGGATGGGTAGGATCAGGTGGATGAGGTAGACGAGGCTTTCTTCAGACAACTGAGAGAAGCTTCCAGATCGCAGGCCCTAGTTCTCATGGGGCACTTCAATCACCCTGACATCCGTTGGGAGACCAATACAGCAGTACACAGACAATCCAGGAAGTTTTTGGAGAATGTTGGGGATAACTTCTTGATACAAGTGCTGAAGGAACCGACATGGGTCCATAGAATCATAGAATCATAGAATAATAGGACTGGAAGGGACCTCAAGAGGTCATCGAGTCCAGCCCCCCACCCTCAAGGCAGGACCAAGCTCCGTCTACACCATCCCTGACAGATGTCTATCTAACCTGTTCTTAAATATCTCCAGAGAGGGAGATTCCACCACCTCCCTTGGCAATTTATTCCAATATTTGACCACCCTGACAGTTAGGAATTTTTTCCTAATGTCCAATCTAAACCTCCCCTGCTGCACTTTAAGCCCATTACTCCTTGTCCTGTCCTCAGAAACCAAGAGGAACACATTTTCTCCTTCCTCCTTGTGACACCCTTTTAGATATTTGAAAACCGCTATCATGTCCCCCCTTTATCTTCTTTTTTCCAAACTAAACAAGCCCAGTTCATGAAGCCTGGCTTCATAGGTCATGTTCTCTAGACCTTTAATCATTCTTGTCGCTCTTCTCTGTACCCTTTCCAATTTCTCCACATCTTTCTTGAAATGTGGCGCCCAGAACTGGACACAGTACTCCAGCTGAGGCCTAACTAGTGCAGAGTAGAGCGGCAGAATGACTTCACGAGTTTTGCTTACAACACACCTGTTGATACAACCTAGAATCATATTTGCTTTTTTTGCAACAGCATCACACTGTTGACTCATTCAACTTGTGGTCCACTATGACCCCTAGATCCCTTTCCGCCATGCTCCTTCCTAGACAGTCGCTTCCCATCTTGTATGTATGGAACTGATTGTTCCTTCCTAAGCACTTTGCATTTCTTTTTATTAAACCTCATCCTGTTTACCTCTGACCATTTCTCTAACTTGCTAAGGTCATTTTGAATTATGTCCCTATCCTCCAAAGAAGTCGCAACCCCACCCAGTTTGGTATCATCTGCAAACTTAATAAGCGTACTCTCTATCCCAATATCTACATCATTGAGCTTGACCTGCTGCTCACAAACAGGGAGGAACTAGTAGGGGAAGTAGAGGTGGGTGACAACCTGGGAAGCAGTGATCATGAGATGGTAGATTTCAGGGTCCTGACCAAAGAAAGAAAGGAGAGTAGCAAAATACTCACCCTGCACTTCAGAAAAGCAGACTTTGACTCCCTCGGAGAACTGATGGGCAGGATTCCCTGAGATGCTAACATGAAGAGGAAAGAGTCCAGGAGAGCTGCCAATATTTTAAAGAAGCCTTATTAAAGGCACAGGAAGAAACCATCCCGATGTGCAGCAAGAAAAGCAAATATGGTAGGCGACCAGTTTGGCTTACCAGGGACATCCATGGTGAGCTTAAACACAAAAAGGGAACTCACAAGAAGTGGAAACTTGGACGGATGACTAGGGAGGAGTATAAATATATTGCTTGAGAATGTAGGGGACTTATCAGGAAGGTGGAAGCACAATTCAATTGCAGCTGGCAAGGGATGTGAAGGATAACAAGAAAGGTTACAGGCATGTTAGCAATAAGAGGGTGATCAGAGAGGGTGTGGAGCCCTTATTGGATGAGGGAGGTAACCTAGTGACAGATGATGTGGGGAAAAGCTGAAGTACTCAATGCTTTCTTTGCCTCTGTATTCACGGACAAGGTCAGCTCCCAGACAAATGCACTAGGCAATACAATAAGGGAAGGAGGTGCACAGCCCTTGGTGAGGAAAGAACAAGTCAGGAACTATTTAGAAAAGCTAAACATAGAGAAATCCATGGGCCCGGATTTAATGCATCTGAGGGTACTGAGGGAGTTGTCAAATGTCATTGCAGAGCTTTTGGCCATTATCTCTGAAAACTCGTGGAGATTGGAAAAAGGCAAATGTAGTGCCTATCTTTGAAAAAGGGAAGGAGGACAATCCAGGGAACTATATGCCGGTCAGCCTTACCTCAGTCCCTGGAAAGATCATGGCGGGGATCCTCAAGGTATCCATTTTGAAGCACTTGAAAGAGGGGAAAGTGATCAGGAATAGTGGATTCAAGAAGGACAAGTCGTGCCTGACCAACCTCATTAACTTCTATGATGAGATAACTAGCTTTGTGGATTTGGGAAAGTCGGTGGATGAGATATACCTTGACTTTAGCAAAGCTTCTGATATGGTCTCCCACAATATTCTTGCCGGCAAGTTAAGGAAATATGGATTCGATACATGGACTCTAAGATGGATAGAAAGCTGGCTAGACTGTCAGGCCCAACGGGTAGTGATCAACGCTTTGATCAACGCCAAGAAGGCTAATGGCATATTAGGGTGCATTAGGAGGAGCGTTGCCAGCAGATCCAGAGAAGTGATTATTCCCTTTTATTCGGCTTTGAAGAGGCCACATCTTGAGTATTGTGTCCAGTTCTGGACCCCCCACTACAGAAAGGATGTGGACGCATTGGAGAGTGTCCCGCGGAGGGCGACCAAAATGATTAGGGAGCTGGAGCACATGACCTATGAGGAGACGCTGAGGGACTTGGATTTGTTTAGTCTGCAGAAGAGAAGAGTGAAGGGGGATTTGATAGCAGCCTTCAACTTCCTGAAGGGAGGTTCCAAAGAGGATGGAGAGAAGCTATTTACAGAACTAGGAGCAATGGTCTCAAGTTACAGTGGGAGTGGTCTATGTTGGATATTAGGAAAAACTATTTCCCTAAGAGGTGAAGTACTGAAATGGGTTACCTAGGGAAGTGGTAGAATCTCCATTCCTAGAGGTGTTTAAGTCTTGGCTTGAGAAAGCCCTGGCTGGGTTTATTTAGTTGGGATTGGTCCTGCCTTGAGTAGGGGCTGGACTTGATGACCTTCTGAGGTCTCTTCAGCTCTATGATTATACATGCACACACACACACACACACACACAGGAGTTAATCACAAGCTGTTTGCTGCATGCATTTGATGCTCGAGATCCAAAGTGGGGTCTGAATTGGCTAGTTGTGATTGGTAGCACACGAAAGATCATCACTGTTATCCCTAGGAGAAGAACTCGAAGCTACGGATGATAGTGATTTAAGGAGACGCAGCAGAGCAGTCAAGGAAAATAATAAAAATGTGAACATTCTTCCCCTCTGGGGGAAATAGACCTTGCTTTTCCTCCTCTCATCTGCAAAAAGTGAGGATGGATGGATGGATAGTCATAGTATGAAAACCTACTCTTCTGTATGGCGCATATACATGCCCTTCCGTGAGGTTTGGGTATCAGCATCCCCCAGTGTGTTACATGCATGGTGCATCTACACTGCACTCTTAGCTCGAAATAACCTCCTTAATTTGAGTAGCTTATTCTGAGTGTATTTCAAAATAGCTTATTTTGTAATTTGGCGCTGTCTACACAGCGCCAAATTTTGAAATAGAGCGCTAGTCCAAAATGTCCCTTAATCCTCATGGAACAAGGTTTACAGGGACATCGGAATAGCACACTTGTTATTTCAAAAGATATTTCGAAATAACGGGTGTGCGATCAAGACGCAGAATAGCTATTTTGGGATCCTGGAAGTATCCTGAAATAGCACCCACAGTGTAGATGCACCCGCCGTGACCCATGCTCTGAACCACTTGGGGGTTGGAGATTCTTGAGCTTCCAGGTTTAAAATCCTTACCACAAGCATGTATTTCAGTAAACTCCAGCACTAAAATGTTCTCAGACAGTGAATCTGATACATCCAAGCTGGGCTAAAACAAACTCCCCTTTAAATTTGAATATAGGCTCTTGGGCACTTTTTTTTTTGTCTTCTGTGCTTCTCTTCCTAATCACCTACAATTTCTTATGTCTAGTGCAGCTTTGATGTGAAATGCCAGTGTAAAGGCACATCCCATACTAAAATAAGGTGCGTATAAGAATCATTTCAAACTGCTTGCATGTAATGGAGGGCAATAGGATTGTACCTTGAAATATGTTGACATTCCCTGTAACAAACCCATAAAGAATCTGATGCCTACAATGTCACATCCCACTTAAACCATCAACTTCAGGAGAGGTTGGAAAGTATAAGACACCAAGAAGAGGAGGTCTACAGTTCTGTTAGAACTTAAACATTGTGTCAATGTCTATTTGCAGAGCGTGTCTAAAGACCTGGTATTGTAGCGAATGTGCTAACACCAACTCTGGTGGTCTTTGAAAATATGTTTTGAGTCATGCGCTTGTGAACGTATGTATGCAGAATCACGCTGCTTGGGAGTTAATAGGGTCAGATAATCAGGACCCAACAGAACCAGGAGATACACTATGTATTTTATATACCCTAATCTATGTAACTGACATGCTGCTTTAGGCAACTGATAGGAAGCAGCGCATTTCCACAAAGTGCATGTGCATAAAGGGCAGCAGATTTATCACTTGAAATTAATCCTTCCAAGTGGTTTTTATTGTAATAGCAGGAAACCAGTGTTTTTTTAACCTGCCTTATTGAAATCAGCTGGACGCATGCTACCTAATAAAATGGCAGCTGATGGCGGGCGGACTTCCTGCAAGGAAAAGAGCTGATCAGATAGGCACAGACCCTGTAAATAGAAACGAAACACGTCTCCGTAATACACTGGGGAAGATCTTCAGCTAGTGTAAGGTGACTGGGAACCCGTCAAATCATCGGAGCTGCCAGTAGAGAATTTGGCCCAGGATTTTGCATATTTAGGACTAGATTTACCCAGCGTGGCTCGAGTCCCTATTTAATTTTCATTGCTCTTCATTTAAATCATTGCTCTGCGGTAGGAGTGAGGAGGAGGGGTTCAGTGAGTAGGCTGCCCCAGGGAGAGAGGAAATCCCTAGCCCTCTCGCACAACAGCTTGGGGCCAGGTGAAAAGCATCTCTCCATGGCCACTGCCGGCTGGGCCAGGTCCAGGTTTGTCTGCCGCCTGCGTTCCCCAGCCAGAGCAAGGAATGCAGCAAACAGTGCACTTTCCCCTCGCTCCCTTACCAAGGGGCACAGCCAGCAACACTTCTGTATGAATCTGGAGTGGGGAGCTTCAACCTCCCCATCTTCCCTAAGGGATGGGAAGCTCAGGGCTGGAGAGAGAGGCCACACGACCAGCCTGGTGATTCTGTTCCTTTTCTGTAGGGTTTGACGAGACGCAATCCCATTCCAGGCACAGCCCACTGTCCTGGCACAGCGAAACCCTGACCTTGCTTTCAGTTATGATAAGAGGAGCCTGTGCCCCGAATTTGGTGGTCCTCACTCTTACTGTTAAGGAGGAGTTCTTAAACAGCCAGACTCTCTCAAATATATAGCAGACTAGTTAACCAGATACGATCAGAAGATGTTGGGAAGACCAGGACTTTAATAGGGTTAAACAAAAGCTAGATAAATTCATGGAGGTGAGCTCCATCGATGGCTGTTAGCCAGGATGTGTAGGAATGGTGTCCCCAGCCTCTGTTTGTCTGGAAATGGTTGACAGAGGAAGGATCACTTGATGATTACCTGTTGTGTTCACTCCCTCTGGCGCATCTGCCATTGGCCACTGTTGGCAGACAGGACACTGGGCTAGATGGACCTTTGGACTGACCCCACATGGCCATTTCCATGTTCTTAACAGTGTTACGCATGCACCGAAGGAACAGCAGCAAGTTCACCATTTGCCTTTCTCTCCTCGTCACAGATATAAGCAGCTGAGCCTTATCACGAATGGGAGGAAGGGTTGGTCCACACTTCAGTTGGGGGGGGGGGATGATTGCAGTTCCTCTAGAATTCTACGATTCTAGACATACCTGAACTCGCTTGAATCTAGCTAGAATCATAGAACCATAGAGTTGGAAGAGATCTCAGGAGGTCGTCAAGTCCAGCCCCCTGCTCTAGGCAGGACCAATCCCAACTAAGTCAACCCAGCCAGGGTTTTCTCAAGCTGAGACTTAAACACCTCTAGGGATGGAGATTCCACTACTTCCCTAGTTAACCCATCCCAGTGCTTCCTCACCCGCCTAGGGAAATAGTTTTTCCTCATATACAACCTGGACCTCTCCCACTGTAACTGGAGACCATTGCTCCTTGTTCTGCCTTCCATCACTACTGTGAACAGGCTCTCTCCATCCCCTTTGGAACTTCCCTTCACGAAGTTGAAGGCTGCTTTCAAATCCCCCCTCACTCTTCTCTTCTCCAGACTAAACAGACCCAAATCCCTCAGTCTCTCCTCATCCCTCAGTCTCTCCTCCCTAATCATTTTGGTCACCCTCCACTGGACCCTCTCCAATGCGTCCACATCCTTTCTTTAGTGGGGGCTATAATATTCAAGATGGGCCTCACCAGAGCTGAATAAAAGGGAATAGTCACTTCTCTGGATCTGCTGAAAATGCTCCTCCTAATGCACCCTAATATGCCTTCTTGACTACAAGTGCACACTGTTGACTCATATCCAGCTTCTCATCCACCGTAATCCCCAGGTCCTTTTCTGCAGAACTGCTACTTAGCCATTTAGTCCCCAGCCTGTAACAATGCTTGGGATTCTTCCATCCCAAGTGCAGGACTCTACACTTGTGCTTGTTGAACTTCATCAGATTTCTTTTGGCCCAATCCTCTAATCTGTCCAGGTCAGTCTGGACCCTATCCCTGCCCTCCAGCGTATCCACCTCTCCCCCTAGCCTAGTGTCATCTGCAAACTTTCTGAGGGTGAAATCCATCCCCTCATCCAGGTCATTAATAAAGATGTTGACCAAAATTGGTCCAAGAACAGATCATTGGGGCACTCCACTAGAAACTGACCACGAACCTGACATCAAGCCGTTGATCACTACCCGTTGGGCCTGACAGTCTAGCCAGCTTTCTATCCATCTTACAGTCCATGTATCGAATCCATATTCCCTTAACTTGCTGGCAAGAATATTGTGGGAGACCATATCAAAAGCTTTGCTAAAGTCAAGGTATATCACATCCACTGACTTTCCCACGTCCACAGAGCCAGTTACCTCATCATAGAAGCTAATCAGATTGGTCAGGCACGACTTGTCCTTCTTGAATCCATGTTGACTATTCCTGATGACCTTTCTCTCTTCCAAGTGCTTCAAAATGGATTCCTTGAGGATCCCCTCCATGATCTTTCCGGGGACTGAGGTAAGGCTGACGGGTCTGTAGTTCCCTGGATTGTCCTCCTTCCCTTTTTTAAAGATGGGCACTGCATTTGCCTTTTTCCAGTCATCCAGGATCTCTCCCGATCTCCACGAGTCTTCAAAGATAATGGCCACAGGCTCCACAATGACATTTGCCAACTCCCTCAGTACCCTCAGATGCATTAAATCCAGGCCCATGGATTTCTCTATGTTTAGCTTTTCTAAATAGTTCCTAACTTGTTCTTTCCCCACCATGGGCTGTCCACCTCCTTCCCATACTGTACTGCCCAGTGCATTTGTCTGGGAGCTGACCTTGTCCGTGAAGACAGAGGCAAAGAAAGCATTGAGTACTTCAGCTTTTCCCACATCATATGTCACTAGGTTACCTCCCTCATCCAATAAGGGCTCCACATCCTCTCTGATCACCCTCTTATTGTTAACATGCCTGTAATCTTTCTTGTTGTCCTTCACATCCCTTGCCATCTCCAATTTCAATTGTGCTTACGCCTTCCTGATAACTCCCCTGCACTCTCGAGCAATGTATTTATACTCCTCTGTCCAAGTTTCCACTTGTTGTGAGCTTCCTTTTTGTGTTTAAGCTCACCATGGATGTCCCTGGTAAGCCAATCTGGTCGCCTACCGTACTTGCTTTTCTTGATGCTCATTGGGATAGTTTTTTCCTGTGCCTTTAATAAGGCTTCTTTAAAATACTGCCAGCTCTCCTGGACTCCTTTCCCTTTTATGTTAGCATCCCAGGGAGTCCTGCCCATCAGGTCTCTACAGCAGTAATTCGAACTAACTTAATTCGAATTAGTTAATTCGGACTATGCTAATTCGAACTAGTGCATCTAGACCTAAAAACTAGTTCGAATTAGCATTTTGCTAATTTGAACTAGCATGTCCACATTGAGTGGACCCTGAACCAAAGTTAAGGCTGGCCAGAACCAGTGCCAGCAGGGCATCAGGTTAGGACTTAGAGTGTGGAGCTGCTGCCTCAGGCTAGCCGAGGGCTGTGCTTAAAGGGACCCAACCCCCACCCCAGACAGACAGTTCTCAGGGTTCCCCGCTTGCTTGTCTACCTCGATGAGGGACAGCAAAGCAGTCCTGGCTTGGAGTGCCCTGAGTGCCTGCACTCAGCACATCACAGCACTCGGCCATCAGCCCGGCTGCACTTGCCGCAGGCTGCCATCCGGGGGGATCAATCGGGGGGCTGCAAGAGAGCTTCCACCCTGAGGAGCTCGCAGAGCCACCCCAGTACTCCCTATCGGGGGCTCGTACCCCATTCCTTCTTCACCTCCTTCCACTTACCCCTCCCTAGCCCCTCTTCCTGATGTAAAAAATAAAGGACACCTGTGTTCAAAAATAGAAACTCTTTATTTAACAAAACTGGGGGGATTAACCTCTGGGGAGACTGGGAAAAGGGGGTGGGAGAGGGGAGGGGGAAACCTGGGAGCAGGGAGCTGGAAGGAGAAAGCCAGGGGGAGGAGGAGGAGGGGAAGTATAAAACTATTGTACGCCATATCTTCAGTACTGTGTACAGATGTGATCTCCTCACCCCAGAAAAGATATTTTGGCCTTGGAAAGGGTTCCGAAAAGGGCAACTAAAATGATCAGGGGCTTGGAACAGGTCCCATATGAAGAGAGGCTAAAGAGACTGGGACTTTTCAGCTTAGAAAAGAGGAGACTGAGGGAGGATATGATAGAGGTCTATAAAAGCATGAGTGGGGTGGAGAGGGTGCCTAAAGAAAAGTTCTTCATTAGTTCCCATAATAGAAGGACTAGAGGACACCAAATGAAATGAATGGGTAGCAGGCTTCAGACTAATAACAGAAAGTTCTTCTTCACAAAGCAAATAGTCAACCTGTGGAACTCCTTGCTGCAGGAGGCTGTGAAGGCTAGAACTAGAACAGAGTTTAAAGAGAAGTTAGATAAAATCATGGAGGTTGGGTCCATGGAGTGCTATTAGCCAGGGAGTAGGAACTGTGTCCCTGGTCTCTGTTTGTGGAAGGCCGGAGATGGATGGCACGAGACAAATGGCTTGGTCATTGTCTTCGGTCCATCCCCTCCAGGGTAGCTGGTGTTGGCCGCTGTTGGAAGACAGGCTACTGAGCTAGATGGACCTTTGGTCTGACCCAGTACGGCCGTTCTTATGTTCTCATGTTCTAAGCTCAGGGCTTAGGGTCGGGGGGTCTCACTGGACAACCTTGATTTTCATGGAAACCTGCTCCTGGGTTTGCATGTGGCCTTTGGTGGCCAGGCTGGCAGCTCTCCTGCCCTAGACGGCCACTTTCCTGTGCCTAGTGCAGAGGTTGTGGACGTTGGAGGTCTCCCCCCAAACCGGGATGAGGTCCACGATCTCCGCACTAGACAAGGCAGGCGCCCACCTCTCGCGGCCCCGGGCAGGCTCCCGGGAGCCGCCAGCCTGGTCCCGGGAAGAGGCGGAGGGCTGGGGGGCATCGGGTGGCTGGCTCGAGCCGTGCCAGGTGCAGGATCTGCTGGCTGGGTGCTGGCAGGCTTGCACCTAGCGCGGGCACTGTAGCCAGACCGTGCCCCTTCAAGGGCTCCAGGGCTGGGAGGGGGGCAGAAGAGTTTCCCTGGTGGTGCCCAGAGTGGCCACCAGGGCAAGCTGGGTAGGGCTAGCCTCCCACTAGTTCGAATTAAGTGGCTACACAGCCCTTAATTCGAACTACTTAATTCGAACTAGGCGTTAGTCCTCGTGGAATGAGGTTTACCTAGTTTGAATTAAGTGCTCCGCTAGTTCGAATTAAGTTCGAACTAGCGGTTTGTATGTGTAGCGCCTATCAAAGTTCATTCGAACTAACGTCTGTGAGTGTGAATTAACTTTGTAGTGTAGACATACCCTGAGGGAGTCAAAGTCTGCTCTTCTGAATTCCGGGGTGTGTATTTTGCTACTCTCCTTTCTTCCTTTGGTCAGGATCCTGAAATCTACCATCTCATGATCACTGCTTCCCAGGTTGTCACCCACCTCTACTTCCCCTACTAGTTCTGTGAGCAGCAGGTCAAGCCTGGATACAGGAGCTGTGACTATGTGCACATGATTACTCAGGGTTCAGCCTGCCTTGAAATGTGCAGTGCCGCAGAGTCACTCTCCAGGACAGCGGCGGATTTAGGGCAGGGCGAGCGGGGCGGCTGCCCCGTGCCCCGCTCTTCCCGAGGCCCCGCGCATGCACCGTGTCAAAGGAGGGGCCCCGCAAAATTTCACTGCCCGGGGCCCTGCAGTGCTGCCCTGGGCCCCGCGGCACTCTCATCCGCCCCTGCTTCAGGACCCAAACTAGCCCCATGAAAGCTAGCTCGCACCTCTCCTAACAAGCCACACTCACTCTGAGTACAGAGCAGACTTACTCTTCTATGGAGTTTTCCTTCTCCCCCTTCCCCTGGGTTTAAGGCAGTGCTAGAGGGCTGTAAATTCATACCTGGCTTGCCAGTAACTCTCCAAATGCACAAGCCTTTAAGCTCCTAACTCAGGCATTGCAATGCACAGCTGAGCAATACCGGGTCTCTGGGTAGGGAATGGGGGACGCAAGAGACCTGCAGGACTTGATTCTCTTCACTGCCACTGAGTCAAAACAGTAAAAAAAACTTGATCGAAGGAAACGTCCACATTGAAATCAGTGCGCGTACAGCGTGTGTAGACGTAGGTTTTAATGTAGCCTGCTCGGTTTTCAGCACAGGCTCCACCAGCCCTACCCAGAACCCTGGGTAACATGTTGCCCATTCCACTGATCCTTGGGCCATGTGCCACTGCGTTTGAGTGAGACGCAGCATTGCACTGCGGAGGGAAGCGCTATCTGAATTCCTGAACAAAGCTAGGCCTTTGCTTTGCACCATTTAGCACGTTGAATTCAAACGTTCAGTCCTGCGGTGGTTTTGGATGAGGCACTGACAGCTTTGCCTACAGAAAAGCTTCACTTACTGTAGGGTTGGGCTCTATGTTCCAAAAGTCTAGAAACAATTTTCTACAAGGGCCCTCTCCCACCTTCATTCGGTCCATCTTCTGAAAGAGTCACTATAGTATCCTTGTCACCAATGAGCCCCATACGTTGAGTGCTTGGGCGGCCACTCAGGAGAGATTTAAATGCCCCCCATCTGATCAGCACAGCCCGCACAGTTGGCAGCATGAGTTTCTACCGATGGTGCCCATCCACACATGCCTTGGTGCATATAATAAAATGTATTCCACATGTGGATGGAAAAAAATTTGAGAGAACGTTGGTTGTCATCATAGAATCTGCCTGCATTCTAGTTGTGGATTAGTCCACATGAATAACGTCACGTGTATTTCATCCTCCCAACCTCTCAGCAAGGGGAGAAGTGGATGTGTGGTGGAGAGTTTTACTTTAAAACAGACAGCGCTCTGTGTCCTCTCCTGAGGTAAGATGGACTCCCCAAAATGTAGAGACCTGGCCCTCAAAAAATCATTTTGCATGGAATTTTTTCATAAGCCTGGGGGTACATGTTCAAAATGAAGTAGCCCAAACTTCCCCAAAAGGAACTCCTGACATTTTCCCTCCTTGGTTATTTTTCTCCTTGTACAAGGTCTCCTTAAGCCAGTTAACAAATTAGGGGGTGGTAGTTAGTTCTCCCCCTACCCCCCGTAAAGCTTTCAGGGTGCACTACACAGCATCCTTACCTCGAAATAAGCTACTCAATTTGTACAACGCAATTAGTGCAGTTTATTTCAAGGTGATTTCGAAGTAGCTTATTTTGAACTAGCTTATTTCAAAATTTGGCACTGCCTACACAGCACCAAATTTCGAAATAAGGTGCTATTCTGAAACATCCCTTAACCCTCTTGCAATGAGGTTTACAGAGAAGTTGGACTAGCAAGCCCATTACATTTCGATATAACACGCTTGCCCCTAAGACGCGGAATAGCTATTTCGGGATACCACCGGAGGTATCCCGAAACAGCTCCGCCGCATGGACGTAGCCTCAGAGAAACCAGTGTTGCCAAAAATGAGCAGAACAGCTTGCTACGCCCTTTTCAAACAACTAGTAACTTCTTTAAAATAATCACTTCAACATTGTTTCTTTCTGGCCACTTGCTCCTCCTCTTTTTCATCCCTGCTACCTAGACGACAGCAAAGAATAAGGTTTCAAACAGAGGAAGAAATACAGAGAAGGCTAAAATGAAGATAGGGAGACTGTGAGGACTGGCTGGAGGACAGACAGACGATACGGGGGGAAATGTGGTGTCTGGCAATGAGATAACTGTTCTTGTGGTGTCTGTGAGCGGATTCGTTTTGATGAACGATCGGCTTACTTAGCGGTGTCGTTGGTATGATTCATTCCTTAGCTATCCAAATAGGTCCCAGCTAACTAGCTACAGCAGGTCTGCCCTTAGTTTCTATTTCCCACTGTGAATTTTCAGGCAGAAAGAGCAGCAATCAGCATAGTCCATGAACTCTTTCTTTTCTTTTCTTTTTTTAAATTGGGAAAGCAGTTTTGCATCACAAACATTTTTTGTTTGGTTGCAGCACAAAAATGCTGGTTGCTATTACTGAGTCTCAAGCGAGCTAAAGAAAATACGATCCCAGTTTGGTGAACTATTGTCTGTCCTCTCGGAAGAGAGGAGATTTTAATCTATAACCATCTCCTCTGCCGATTATTGGGCCAGACTCTCTCCTCCACACCGCTATGCCAATTTACACCAGTGGAAGCTCTGGCCCCATGAATCCAAGTTTATTCACTGGAGGTCAATCTTGACCTGTCAAACGTTCACATTCTAACATTAACGTATTTTGCTTTCACTTCCCTGGCCAGATTGGCAGGTTGCCTAGGAACTGAGTTATTTAATCAGTATTCCCAATCTAACACAGCCCACAGAGCTAAAAATATTTTGAACCAGTTTCCCAGTTCTCTTCTACACGCTTTCCACAAAGGGGAGAAATGAAGTGATGCCTTTAGTGCCAGATCTGAAGCGTGCGTACAGTGGCCATAATCTACCCTTCCTACCGGCTCACTTTTTGTTAGGAGCCAAACACTATTATCCCTTCAGCTATGCCCTGAAACACTCACACAAAAGTTAATGGTTGAATAGAGCTCCAAATTCTGTGGGACTTCACTGATTTGGACCAGAGGAGGCTCTGCCCCAAAGAGCCAAGAATGGATAAGTCAGACAAATAGTAAGAGACAAGGGAAAAGCTGCAGACACTTAGCTTGTCAACGGTAGTATTTTTAAAAGCTTTGCCAAGCCAGTCCCCACCCATCCTCTCCCTCTGTCTTCTTGATCCTCACTCTGTTTCCCCAGACTACCCCTCGTATCTTTCCTGCCCTGGATCTGCTGTAACAATGGAATGACATGGACATTTTTTTACGGTTCCAGCAGGAGTTGCTCATGCCCTCGCGTAAATTCCACACGTCATTTTTCATATTACCGAATTCTGGCCACAGGCCTCTCGGTGCCAATATAAATGTCTGATTTTTGCTTGTTAATTGCATTTCTGGATTGAGAGTGTGGGGAGGGGGAGGGGAACAAACTGTAATCCAGATGCAAACTGTACGATATTTTGCAAATCATCCTTCCAGCCTGTACGTAAAGAGGAGAAAAGATCTCCAGGGAGCTGTCCCCTAAACGTGAAACCTAGAGAAGGCTTGTGACTATCAACTAGACCTGGGGGAAACTTTTCAACTGTGGGGTGTCTGGGTTTTTTTGGAGAAAAATGCAAAGATTCATGCTGATGTATTTCACCAATTTTAGCGAATTGCAACGGTTTAAAAAAAGCCCTCTGCTTTGTTCTGACATTTTTGAAACAAAACACTCAACTTTCTGAGTTAAAGTCACTTTGTTTTGAAAGTACCTTTTTTTTTTTTTTTTTTTTTAAATAAGAGGGACCAAAGCTTGGAAGCTAAACACACTGTTCTGTGTTGAGTCAACTACATGTTTTGTGTGATCCAATTTTTTTTAATTGTCAACAAACCAAAGAGTCCATTATTTTTTCAGCTCTCTAGTGAACTTCTATATGCCACTTCTCTTGCTTTTTCTACCCCCAAAGCTACAGTAGCAGCTTGTTCATCATGCTTGCTCTATTCAGGACAACCTAAGGGTGCATCTCCACTGCGCCCATAGCTCAAAATTTGGCACTGTCTACACAGGGATAGGGCAAGATTTACGGGGACGCTGGAATAACAAGCCTGTTATTTCGAAAGCTATTTCAAAATAATGGGCTTGTTTAAAAAGACACAGAATAGCTATTTTGGGATAGCGGAAGTATCCCGAAATAGCACCGCCGTCTAGACGTACCCTAAGTGTTTGGATGAACTTTGTCAAGGATTCGTGCTCTCATGCGAAGAAAGGCAGGATACAGAGGCCTCACCAGTCAAGGCTGTTGGGCGTTGAAGGTATCAGGTTGAGTGAGAGATGTGGTCTAGTCATCCCGAGCGCAGAACTATGTGTCGGGAGCTGCCCAACTCTAATCTAGACTCTGCCATGAACTCAGCATGTGCCCTTCCCCATGTGTACACCAGGGATCCCACTCAGATGTCGTGAGACTTATTTTGAGGGGTGTGAAGGTAAGTTCTCGATGCACTCCAATGTAGTGCAATTAAGTCAGCTTTGAACCAGTACCTCATTAAGGGGACAGCAAAACCGGCACGGCACACTTGCCTTCGTAGGCATGTCTCTTAAAAAGCCATTTTTTAATGCCATTATCCACTTTGCTATTTGTACAGGAACTCACCCCTCAGCGCCTCCTGCTGGCCGTGCTGGGAACTAGCTCTATCAACCCCCTGCCAGGGCTCCCTCTCCTAGCAGTGTCTCCCCGCTGCTTCTATGCCGCTCCCTGTCTAAACCCACACCAGTCCCCATCCAGGGTGTCCGCCTTGGGGCACAGCCCTCAGGCAGAGCCCCGGTGCTATTGCCCTCCCCTGTGCAGGGGGAGCAGCAACCCCCCGTCTTGTCACTGGCCTCCGAGGCCCACTGCAGTGCTCAGTCTGGCCTCTCACTCCAGAGGCAAACCGCAGCCTGGCTCGGCCATCTTCATCATTGGCCGTGGAGGGGAAAGAGGAGCTCAGCCCCTCCAGGCCTTGAGCCTGCCCCACACAGCAAGGCCCCTCTGCGTACTAGCTGCGCAGCCCTCTCGGAAGCCAGCTTTCCCCCTCAGGCTCCTTAAGGCAGACTCCCCTTCTCCGGCCAGCGGCTGCCCTATCGTCAGGGGCAGCCGTGCCCTAATGAGCTGCAGTTCCACCTGTGGCTGCCTGCCCCTCAGCTTAATTAGCTGCAGCCCCACCTGTAACCATCTACCACTCAGCCTCCCTCGCCTGCCTTTAAGCCTTGTGGGGCCAGTGCAGGGCAGAGCCCCTGTCAGACTCCTCCATACAGATATACAACCACTGTTTCCCATTCTTGGTCCTGGAGCATCGTCCCAAGCTGCTAGGCATTGTCTTTTTCATAATAGTCTGCACAAGCTGCAGGAAGAGAGCCTTCCTGGAGCATCTCCCTACAACAGGCTGTGGTGTGAGAGGTAGGTCTGCCTCAGTTTCTCCTCATAGGCAAATGACTCCACCTCAGGCTTTCTTGTCTCAATAATTCATCCCCGGATGAGGGGATGGATTGCTCCCTCCGCAAGTTTGCAGATGACACTAAGCTAGGGGGAGAGGTAGATATGCTGGAGGACAGGGATAGGGTCCATTGTGACCTGGACAAATTGGAGGATCGGGCCAAAAGAAACCTGATGAGGTTCAACAAGGACAGGGGCCGAGTCCTGCACTTGGGACGGAAGAATCCCAAGCATTGTTACAGGCTGGGGACTGAATGGCTAAGCAGCAGTTCTGCAGAAGAGGACCTGGGGGTTACAGTGGGTGAGAAGCTGGATAGGAGTCAACAGTGTGCACTTGTAGCCAAGAAAACTAACAGCATATTGGGGTGTGTGGTGGGGTGACTGCCCCACACTGGCCGGGAGAGGTTAATGCAGGCTGGAGGGAGCCTGTGCAGAGCCCTGGCCAATGAGGGAGAGGCTTTTAAGTAACCAATCAGGGAGCACTTGCTGGAGCAACCCTGTATAAAAGGAGCTGCTCAGCAGAGAGTAGGCAGTAAGGCCCTGACCAGGGAAGGTGCAGGGCCTGGCTCCTGGGGAAGCACCTTTGGGGGAGCTGTGCTGGGCAAGTTCAGGGGGGCTAGAGCAGGAGGCTCTAGCCTGATACCTGCCAGGCTGTGGCCTTGCTACAAGGGCCAGGAGGGTGCTAAGGGTCAGAGGGGAAACACCCAGGGAGGCAAAAGAGGAGGGCAGGACAGAGTAGTGGGTGGACCTGGTTCCACCTTCCCCTTGGCACGTCATCAAGCCGCCAGTGTTGTGCAGCCGCCCCTGAAGCGCGGGGCTAGATTCAGGCTGCAGTTGGCCATGGTGGCAGGCGCTAGGCGAAGGACTGCTGACAACCCCAGGAAGGGGAGAGACTCTTGTAGTGGGCACTGCTGGAGGGCAGTGTCCTGAAGAGGGTGCTGTGGCTGGGGTGCTGTGTGGTCCTAGGCTCCGGCCTGCACCCACTGATGTGACTATCACCGTTCCCACGGTGCTGGGTCAGGGTGAGAGATGAGTGGCAGGACTTGGGCTGCAGTGGGCTCTGGCACCCTGTACATCTCAAGCAACCAGCCGCGAGTCCAAAAAGCAAGCAAAGATCTATCTGCCGTGAGGAAACCGGTCGCGGCCAGCAAAACTGCCACCCGGCTTATAAACAGAAGTCCCCCCAATCCAGGTCCCAAACCTGCTCTGCGCGAAGTCAATGGCAGCAGGAAAGGGGCCTAATTGAGCATTAATGACATGAGAACAGGCACAGCATAAAAAGGATCCAGTCGTGTAGGCTCTAGTAAAGCGGTTATCGGATAACTCGCGGGAGTTGGTAGCCTTGCTCATTTGAGCCTTTCTGGCTGTCTTGTTCAGGTGTTGCCTGACCTTTCATTCAGTTACAAGGTGGGAAGAGGGGTATTCGGACTGAAATCAGTGGGAAGTTGAGGAAATGAGTAGGTGTAGTTTACACACGCTAATTACGGTGTCAAGAGACACCATATTCCGATGCAGTGAGGAGCCCTCGGCACCACACGCTGCATTAGCTGAGCCTTCCCGCTGGCTCGCAGAAGTAACCAAACCTCAGTCATTGCTGTAACAGCTGGTTACGTTTGTTCAGGGAACGGGTCAGAAACAGCTGCTGCTCAGAGCAGGGGGCCTGGTTCTGGACCACAGTGTGAACGTGCACGTTAGTGCTGAAGAAGCATAAGCGCATAATTATGATTTTGGGCATGGGAATGGCTCCTTGAATCCAGTTCTCACTTGCAAGGGCTTTTTTGGGTGACGTCAAAGGTCTTTTCTGCTTCCCGCGTGTTCTTTGCCCTCCGTCTCCCTTCCTTTATAACGTTGGCTATTTTTGTCCCCTAGAGACGGGCCCGTCAAAGTCCTGAGTCCAAAACTTGTCAGTGTCATAGAATCATAGCACTGGAAGGGACTTTCAGCCATCATCTAGAACAGTCCCCTGCACCCACAGCAGATCTATACTACCGCTGAAGTCAATGAAACTTGCGTTGCTGAGGAGTAACCTTCCACCCGCAGAGCAAGGCAAGTCACCATGACCTAAGCGCTGTCTATACTGGCGTTATGTTGGTGGGAGATGGCAATTCAAGGAGGGGGCCTGACAACACCATGAGACCAAGTGAGGCCAGCAAACCCCGGCAAAATTCTAGCTTCGCCTCCATGGGGAGGAGACTCTCAGGGCTTCAACCCCATAGAACAAGCTTGCTGGGGGTCAGAGCTTCAGCCTTACTCCTGTGGAAGCCCTGGCAGATGGCCCCTGTGGAGCTGCAGCCACAAGATACCCCCTAGCAGGCCTGAAACCTCTAGCCCCACCACCATGCTGCAGGACTGGAACCCCAGCAGCCACTTCCTGTAGGGCTGGAGCCCCACCGCAGGCACACCCCTGCTCTTGAACTGCCGAAAGTTGTGATAGGGTGTCAGAGGAGTCATAAGTGTGGCTACTTCAACTATAGAGGCTAAAGTTCTTGGCTGTGGAGATCTTCAATTCTGTCCTCATTGGCCAAGGTCATGACCAGGTACGTGCATCTCACGTTGTTTTCGAAAGTTAGGCTCAGTTTGCAAATAAAAACATTGCTGCTCCTTGGCGGCCCTGTGGAGTGCTCAGCCCTCCCCTCCACATACTGAGGCAAGATGTAAGGGCCACAGGCTCGTAAGCCATTTTTGAAAATGTTACCTGAAACTCTGTCCCCTCATCTGCACAAAGGAAGGCGTAGAGCAGCCAGATTTTCACCTTAATTTGCTTGGGGAAAGAACAGCTCATAGTCATGCATTGTTGGGTAATGCGGGTAGCACTTCCCTACCTCTCAGGGCTGATGTGAAAAAATCTCTAAGGGGTGGCCATGTTAGTCTGTAACTTCAAAAATGACCAGTGGTCCTGTGGCACCTTAGAGACTAACCAAAATATCTAGAATCACGAGCTTTCATGGCCACAACCCACTTCCTCAGGTGAATTGGTGTGGAAATAACAGAAACCAAGAGATATATAACAGTAGAACAAGCATCCGTCAATTGTAGGACCCATGATAATGAGGCTAATTAAGTGGGCTGGACGTGTCCCATACATAGTGTTTGATGTGGAAATGCAGATGTTACTGGCAGGAGAAATTGGATTTGTAATGTGCCAACCAGTTAATGTCTTTGTTCAAGCCCAGGGTAACAGTGTCAAATTGGAAGATACAGGCTCTCTCTGTAACTGGCTCGTGAAATTCGTTTGTAGGAGAATGGCTACTTTTAAATCCATGCTAGAGTGAGCAGGCAGGTTAAAATGTGAGGATAAATATAATAAAAGCTCTCAAACTCAAATGCTATAGGGAGCAAGCAGGCAGCCAGGGCGAGAATGTTAATGGGACAAACACACGTGCAGAAAGGATGATGAATGTGAAACAAGTGCCTGGCTAGACCTACCCACCAGATTTCTTCTCTAGAACTCCAGTCCCAGTTGTACATGAAGCCTTTGCATATGACAGTCAGTTGGGCATGTTTGCAATAAGGACGGTATTACTCTTGCTCATAAGTAAAATGTAATCTAGGCAGGATGGTTCCCTTCTGTTGCTTTGGAATCTGTTTTGTCAGGCTCTTTTGGAAAAAGAATCACAGCTTGATCCTGTAAGTCCTTGATCATGAGATTAGTCCCATTGGATTCAATGGGTCAACCTATGGGAGGAAAGATTTGCAAGATTGGCCTTTTTATCTTGAAGGATATTGTAAGTGACAACAAGTTAGGACTATGTGATCAGCAGCTTTCAGTGCTGCTGTGATATATAATGTAGCCTATTTAGCATCTACATAAGAATGGCCAGACTGGGTCAGACCAAAGGTCCATCTAGCCCAGTGTTCTGCTTGCTGACAGTGACAAATACCAGATGCCCCAGGGCAAATGAACAGAACTGTGATGGATCCTTTGTCGCCCACTCACAGCTTCTGGCAAACAGAGTCTAGGGACACCATCCCTGCCCATCCTGGCTAATAGCCATTAATGGACCTATCCTCCATGAATTATCTAGCTCTTTTTTGAACCTGGTTATAATCTTGGCCTTCACCACATCCTCTGGCAAGGAGTTCCACAAGTTAACTGTGCATTGCGTGAAGAAATACTTCTTTTTGTTTGTTTTAAACCTGCAGCCTATTTTCATTTGGTGTCCCCTAGTTCTTACGTTATAAGAAGGAGTAAATAACATTTCCTTATTTACATTCTCCTCATCTGGAATTAAACTGCACTCACCTCACACCTGAGATCTTTATTTATCCCAAATTAAATAATCACATAATTACAAAATACCAGGTATAATGACAATTATCAGAATATAATATAGGGACCTATCTACTGCCATTTCCAACTGAGTACAGTCTTAAAACACGTTGCCAGTTGCACACGTACATTTATGCCAGATAGGTCAAAATGTCCTCTCTACAAGGAGGTAGATCCTAGGACAATGTCAACACTTTGCCCAATTGGCATATTTAGCGTGGCAAGATCTTTCTCGGAAGCACAATTGCTGGGCATGCTAACTCTGAGAGCGGATTAGCACAAACAATTCTATAGCCTCGGCGAGAGGTCAGCTTGCATATGCTGCGCTGTATGCATTTGGCAGCCTCGTGGAGACAAATACATAATCACGGAGGTATGCAATCTGTATGGAACATTCAGGACAGATAGAATTACACCTCCGGGAAGCACACATGAAGCATTCATTTGCAAAAGCCACATTAATAGATGACCGTTCGCTACCTCGCCAGTGATTTATAGGTTAAAGCAGAAATTGCCTTTTTGAAAGAGCCCAGATACCAATTGTCCTCTCATCAAATGTACGTACAATGCCCAAGCATTACCTAAACTTCATTTCCATCCTTTTTCCTTTGGGGAAAGGAAACCCAGCGAAACAGCGTGCTTTGTTCTTGTGCCATGACCTTCCACAGGCGAGCAAGAACTTCTGTTTCTTCATCAAATCCTTGCTAAATAAGTTCCAACTGTCTAGGTGGCCCGATAGGCATCACAGCAAGCTTTTATCCCTGCATATTTGGATCCAGGTCTGGAGAAGGTGTTCGGTCCAAGAGGCATGGACATCTGCGCAGATGCCAAAGCCACCTGGCTTTGGGCACAGAAGGCAGCCTTTTCTGAGGAGAGCGGAAGGATCTGAAGATCGAGGCACTGGTCGAATGCTGGGCTGGGCTGGTACCAGTTTGCCATGGTTTTTGGAAGCGTGTTGCCTCATAACGACCTGAGCACAGGCAGGAAGCGTCAGAGGAGACGGACCGAGTGGGAGGCAGGATGGATGTGGACAAGTGCCCTGCAGACATCACAAGAGAAGGGAGAGAAATAAACCGATGGGGGTGGGGACTGAGGTGCAGGTCCTCAGGCAAAGCCGAGCTACATCTGGCAAAAATCCACGTGAGGGGGGTGCAAAGCAGCTGTCAGCCGCCTTTGGACACAAGGGAAGCTGGCACGAGGCAGTAGAATAACTGGGAAATCAGCGATTCTGCCCTTTGCCTCGCATATCCCTGACATGGCCCTTGTCCCGAGGGAGGGAGGAGAATGGAGCAGAGCCAGTGGGGTGGCTCCTATGTCAGTCTGGCCTTCCCAGCTGTGGTGGTGGGGCAGCTTCGCAATGCTGAGGCGGCTTGCTGGGGGAAGCAGAGAGGATATTGGCTGTTTCCGAAGGGCAGATTTGTGCCCCGTTTTACCTGGAACAAGAGCACACTGGCACGTTTTAGGGTGGTATTCTCAGGCCCGCTGGAAGGGGTGGGGTAAGGGAGACAATTGCCCTGGGTTGTGGTGATTCTAAAGGGTAACTAAGGCTGCGAGTTTGTCACAGGGGTCAAGGAAGTCACTGGCAGCCCCTAGGCCAGAGGCACCAGCCACTTCTGGGGTAGTCTTGGACCACTGTCCCTCCCTGCAGCGGGGGTGAGGGCTCTGGGCAGTACTTACCTCAGGGGACTCCCTGGAAGGGGCGACATGTCCCTCCCTCAGCTCCACACGCTGCCTCTGCCTGCAGGCACCTCCCTGCAGCTCCCATGGGCCCACCCGCTCCACTGGGTCCCAGCCCAGAGCCCTAATAGCAGCGGATCAGTCTGCTGCTGGGTCAGCGGGGATCCTGACTGCAACACGCTGGTGCTGGCTCTAGTTCCGGTTCTAGAATCCCTAGGCTTCTTCCATTCTCACCCTCGGCACGTACCCGGCTCCCCAGCCAGTCCTGTGGGGGTTTGGGGGTCAAAACCCCTGGCAGGGTTTGTTGTTTCTCTAGGTCGAACTCTGTCTGGGGTCCCGGTGGTCCAGGCCAATCCTCAGCCTCCTGTAAGCCCTCAGCAGCCTCCCTGCTCAGGAGAACAGGGCCTGGCTGAGCTCCTGGACTGCCTTTTTATAATGCTAGCCACACCCCCGACTTCCGGTCAGGTGATTGGTTGGGGCCAGGTTCTGCCCAAGAGGGCTCAGGAGGGGCTCTTCCCCTCCGGGTCAGTAGGCAGCCACTCCACCTCACTACACAAGGCCTACTAGACTTATATGCAGGGCAAAGCATGATGGGAAAAGACCTTCCCTCCAAGAAACAGGTCAGAAGGCAGGTGACATGACAAAAGTAGATAAAGCAGGGCATGGGGAATGGACGTCGATAAGGCAGTCAGAAGAAGGAAAGGCAGAAATGTAGTGTAATCTAATGTGACTTATAAAGACTGTGACTTTTCAGCTTAGAAAAGAAGAGATGAAGGGGGGATGTGATCGAGGTCTATACAATCATGCCCGGTGTGGAGAAAGTGAGTAAGAAAAAGTGATTTACTTGTTCTTGTAACACAAGAACTAGGGGTCACCAAATAAAATGAATAAGTAGCAGATTTAAAACAAACAAAAGGAAGTTTTTCTTCACGCAACACACAGTCAACCTGTGGAACTCCTTGCCAGAGGATGTTGTGAAGATCAGGACTTTAACGGGGTTCAAAAAAGAACTAGATAAATGCATGGAACATAGGTCCATCAATACTTATTAGGCAGCATAGATAGGAATGATGTCCCAAGCCTTTGACAGGGGCTGCAAATGGCCATCAGGGGAGGGATCGCTTGATAATTCCCTTTGGGACACCTGGTTTTGGCCACTGTGGGCAGACAGGACACTGGGCTAGATGGACCTTTGGTCTGAGCCAGTCTAGATGTTTTTATGTTCTTACAAAAGATGGATCCACAGGATATAGCAACATTCTTTCTGATGCATTTAAAGAGAACGATGTAGCAGAGGAAAACTGGAAGACACAAACGCAACATTCATTGTTTTATATGTATGTGGCAGGGAGCACAGGTATCTGTATAACCATCTGGTGGGATTTTCACTAAAGGGAATTAGATGCTTTTGAAAAAGTGGCTCGATGCTTATCTGCCTCTCTAGCCTACTGACAACCTTTTAAAATGTGTGTCTAAGTCACTTTTGAAAATGAGACTTGGGCTTCTAAGTCACAGAGACACAGTGAAAATGATGCTCAAAGTCCCGTGCAGAAGGTTTCACGGTCTGTACTAGGAGCCGGGACCTGATCCCGATTTGCATGCCCCACACTACCACGCTGAAACCGCCTCCTCACTCAGGAGTTAAACATGTCGCTCTAAGAAGGTGGAAAAGCATTTTTAGTTTTATGACCCACTTTTCTGATAAGCTATCTTTCCAGGGTAGTATTCCAGTGCTTGATGCTACTTCACTTCCAGAAAGGCTGCTGGTAAAATACTGATCTGAAGAATAAATAAATAACTGGGAAGTGATTCCAGACTTGAAACATCCCCAGACTTATTTAAGTATCTGTAAATGCGGAAATGTTGCCATATTATTACAAAGCTTCTGTAAATAGTCATTAACTATTCCAACAACATCACATTGAATGCGAAGAGCGCTCTGCTTTGGACTACAATTACTTATGCCCTTTTAAGAAAAAAGTGGTGTTGTGATATTAGAGCTAATTGTAATTTTTATAGTGTCTCTTTCCTATGATGTTTTTCGGCATAGGCTTCTTAGTGCTCCATAATGCTTAAATATGAGCCTATATTTAAACTGAAAATCCCAACTTTGGGGAAATCCAGAATCAAATGTGGATGTAACCATCTAAACTGGTCGCTTCTTCTCAAAGGGTGTGTCTAGACTACACCTCTCAGTTGACAGAGAGAGGTAGATTAGGCACGTCGAAATTGCTATAAGCAATTCATTAGCAATTTCGACATGCCTGATTTGCATCCCTCTGCTGACAGAAGGATGCAGTCTAGACATAGTCAAAGAGTCAGAAGCCCGATACACCTAGACTTGGAGGATGTTTGGCTCTGGATCCTGCATTTATCACTTGGACCAATGTACAAAATTGCAGCTGTCATCAGCATTGTGTGTTGTAAGTTGATACAGTGTATCATTCTCAATCGTGCACTATGTCCAGTGCCTTAGTTACAGCCCAGCAGGGCTCAAGACTGTTCAGAAGGGGGTAGCAAAGAAATCATGCTCTATCCAGGCTGGTCATCCCAGTGCACATTAGTGCAACCCAAAGGCTGCTCCAAGATAGAGCTGCTGGCTCTGGCCCCAAGTGGCCACTGAGGTGGCTGGGGATTACTAGAGTATCAGGCTGTGATAGCCCCACCCACTTTTCCCTAGATGCACCAGGAGCTGGGATGGGGTGACAGCTGCTGTTGTGATTCTGTGCCCCTATATGGACAGTTTAACAAGGCAAAGTCAGGACACGGCCGCAGACAAGTGGAAAGCCTTTGGCTTTTGCTGTGTTGGGAAGCAGAATCATTTCTATTTCTGCTTCTGTTTTTTTTTTTAAATATGAACATCAAAAGGGACTCTCCCTCCACCATCATCTTGGAAATTCATCTCTTGCAGGCCACCGGAATTCTTCCCTTGTGCCTTTCATGGCTGCATTTTTCTTGCACCTAATGTATGTATCACTTCTAATCCGTGAAGCAGATTTACAAGGAAAGGAGTCACTTGTACTCACATGTTTTTTTAAAGACAGAGCAGTTTAAAGATTATTAACGGGGTCTGGGAAATGTGCAAACCTCAGAATTTGGAAGGTAAATTTTACAGCATGACACGAATGTGTGAATTATTTTGATTGTTTGATGGTACATTCAATTGTCCTGCCTCATGCAAAATTTTTGCAAATGAAAGGGAGCTAATAATTATCTTTTCAGCAATCCTAAAGCAGGGTTGACAAGCACTATATGCGTCTCAGCATGAGTGGAGTGAGTTTTGCTTTGCTGTTGATTGTGGCCTAGCTCAGTGGGTTGGTAAGCATCAGAAACCAGTGATAAATCTTTCGTAACCTAGCTAAGTGGGTGAAACAGAGCTGGGCCAAGTGCAGTGCAAACGGCACATGTGTGAGCTTAGTCTTCACACCATTAAAGGACATTGATGGATCCCTTAGGGTCTCGAGTGTCCTGCGATTCACCTCATGCATACGATAGAATAATTTCTCAACCATAAACACTGAAATGTTAGTATCTTAAGAACAGACAGTAAATTGTGCAGTAATGTACAATCCTGAAGTGCAGAGACAAGGGGCGTTTTGTTTGAGTTGTGGCTAGGATTGCCAGATGGTTTAAAAAAAAATACCAGACAAAATTTTGATTAAAAATTTGTCCAGGGAAAAAAAAAGTACTGGGGAATAACCAGGGAGACCTGGGGGGTGATTCGGGAGGGCGGGGCAAAATGCAGTCACGGCCCCTTCAATTGCCATGTGTCCCAAGCGGACTTCCATTGGGCATCGAGCCGGACCCAGGAAAAGCAGAAATCTTCCTTAGTTAGAAAATACCGGACATTTTCTCAATTTGTTTACCGGACACAAAATCCAAATACCGGACTGTTTGGTTCAATACCGGACACCTGGCAACTCTAGTCATGACTGGAAGCTGCTCTATCTGTACTCGCAGGAGTAGTCCCGTTGCCTACAGAATCAGTCCTTTCTGTTCTTACGCGGCATCCCAAATTTGGCCCTGTGGTATGTCTTCCTAACTCCCATGGATATCAGCCAGGGACTTGAAGTCAATGAGAGTAGCATGCACGAATGTTTCCAGTGCAGTCAGGCCCTACGTGAAGTTCAGGGCTGCTCAACACGTTTGTTTGCGGCCCGCAGTGCTGTTTGGGTTGACATGGGACTCAACATGCAGCCCATGGGTGGATCCTTTGAATTTGGCTTGCAGTGGGAACACACTTCACAATGGCACGTCAATAGAATGGTCTTCTGCTGATGTGCATTTTAGTAGTTGAATTCCTGGATTGTCATTGCTCATGAAAAGTGCTGGGCTGTGTCTAGACTGGCCAGTTTTTCTGGAAAATCAGCCACTTTTCCGGAAAAACTTGCCAGCTGTCTACACTGGCCGCTTGAATTTCCACAAATGCACTGACGATCTCATGTAAGATTGTCAGTGTTCTTGTGGAAATACTGTGCTGCTCCCGTTCGGGTAAAAGTCCTTTTGTGCAAAAGTTTTGCGCAAAAGAGCCAGTGTAGACAGCTCAGATTTGTTTTCCGCAAAAAAGCCCCAATCGCGAAAATGGCGATTGGGGCTTTTTTGCAGAAAAGCACGTCTAGATTGGCAAGGACGCTTTTCTGCAAAAAGTGCTTTTGCAGAAAAGCGTTTGTGCCAATCTAGACGCTCTGTTCCGAAAATGCTTTTAATGGAAAACTTTTCCGTTAAAAGCATTTCCGGAAAATCATGCCAATCTAGACGCAGCCCTGTTGTATGAGTGGAAATCGGGTAAATATTGCATTTTATTAATATCAGCAGAACTGACTTAAATGGGGCCTGCGTGTTGTGTAGTCTTGCCTTAATCTTTGTATTCATGCCCGTCAGTGTGAAAGAAGCTATTTGCATATATTTGCACGTTTATGTAACCACGCTTAAGTTGTGGCCCTCGGCATGTGCTGTGAATATCACTGTGGCCCCTGGGGCTTCCAAAGTTGAGTAGCCCTGATTGAAATGGTGCTTTGGGTAATCTGACATGAACACCCATTTCCATCACTAAATTTTATGTCAGTGAAATACGCAGCTTACTGGAGTGCTTTATATCAGCTGTCTTCAGGCTAGATCTTCCAAGCAGCTCAGCAAAACAAAAAATCTTGACTATTGGTGTCAGCAGGAGGGGTGAGATATGTCTTTCCAAAATTTATCTGAGCTCTTCTGAAAAATCTGCCCAGGGAGTATTTGCCCCATGAGTGAATGCAAAATTTGGCCCTTCTTTTATTTTGCCGTATCAATACACTCCTTGCAAATGACAGTTGTATAATAAATGTTGGCTAAGTGTATTTAACCTTTAAAACTTTTTCACCGAACGCTTAATTGCAGACGGCTAGGTCACAAATATACCAGAACCATCCAGCACAGACTCCAAAGCAATTTACAGTACCGAATTTAATAAAGGTAGCTGACAGCATAATTGCTGAATAATATGCATGTATTATCGCAACTCACACTCAAATGGTCTTTAATTATGTTCTTGGCATCTGAGGAGAGGCCAAGAAATGCCTAGCTAATCGGCGACATGTAATCCATCTGTGTTTGTTTTAGTGCATCCTGGATTTGTGGAAGATACTGACAAGAGCTGTTGCCCGGGGTACATTGACCTTTGAGCACAGAAAGGAGTTACAACTCACCAGCCTAATAGTGTAAAACAAGAGAGCCGCTTGTCTTTCGATTATGACCCGGTCACTTAAAGCATGTGGGAAAAATGTGTTCAGATAAAGGCTACAAAATTGTTAACACTTTTAATTATGTTTAGATTACAGACCATTATACTACTAGCAGAGCCTCCCTTATTGAAAATCTTATCAGCTGCCATTCAGTGAATGGGCCAGCTAATAATGCCCTCGATGGAGTCTCTTCATGTATTCATTCATGGTGTTTGCCCATCCATGCAGTCCCCCAAGTATTCTTTTGAAGCATCAGTCTGATCTTAATCCTCACCAACAATGGCCGTTTTATTCAAGTTATTCTTTATCACTCCGTACTTAAAGAAATGATTTCCTTACAATCATTTTCGGAGCCGGTGGATATGCCATTTAGATGTAAAGTAAGGGATTTTTTGAAAAAAGGAGTCATTCTGGGTTCCATCCATTCCCGAGTCCCATTTTTGCAGAGAAGGTAAAATTGCAGCAATATGGAATTTTCTTACACATCATTGTCTGGTTAATTTTTTTTTTAATATCCTCTGGGTCAAGGCAACAAACTGAGAGCGGGGAAAGTATAGGTAATTGAAATGTACTCTCAGCATCAGGTGAGAGAAACTAAGCACTGAGTGGAAAGCTCTTGAAATGAAAGGGGAAAAGGCAAGATGTTCTTCATTTCATGGGTGTAGGAGATTCTTGTTTTGCTGAAGTGGACAATAGCTAATATCACCAAACATCAAGGCTATCCAGAGAGGGATGTGTAAAGAAACACTTAACACATCCAGGTCTACACATAATACCCTATGGAATTCAATTAACTTAGTATCTACAAAGTGTGAATCAGAGATTCGGTTTGGTACCCAAAGAAATTATTGGGGCAGGGATCAGTCAGTGCCTGGGGCAGCAGAAAGGTTTTTTTGTTTTGCTTATGTTCAACATCTCTGCCCACCGTATGAAGAGGAGTAAATCACAGCAATCGGAGAAGAGGAGACCAAAGTGGAATGAAAAGGAACTGGGAGAAAAGAGCAGGAATCCAGTGTCTGTGTTGTGGACTCTTGTGGAAAACTCACCATATCTACAAGGAAAGGATACGGCTGTGCACATATAGAACTGTATATACCCAGCACATAATTGTCTGATATCTTTTTGGTTACCCATCTGCCCCCACGTTCTTTGGAAGAGGGTAAAGGGGGGTCTACGCCAGAGAACGTGCAGAACAAGAAGTAATGATTATACAGTCACCTGTCAATGATGGAAAAGCCGCGAGGAGTCCTGTGGCACCTTATAGTCTAACGGAAGTGTTGGAGCATAAGCTTTTGTGGGCAAAGACCCACTTCATCAGATGCATCTGACGAATTGGGTCTGTGCCCACGAAAGCTTATGCTCCAACACTTCCGTTAGTCTATAAGGTGCCACAGGACTCATCTCGCCGCTTTTGCAGATTCAGACTGACACAGCTACCCCTCTGATACTGGCAATGATGTTATTTCTAGAACTAGTTAAAATGTTTTCTGTCTTCCCCCAGCAACATTTTTGACCTTTTATCCTTCCCCCCCCCAAAAAAAAAATCTGAAGTTTGCAGTTGCCAAAACTCAAGTTTTCGGTCTTTTTTTTTTTTTTTTTCCCAGTTTTGGTTTTCTAGTAAAAAGTGGAAAATTTCAAGGAAAGCAGACAGTTTCCACCAAAATCAAAACAAAACAACACCCAACCCTTTATTCAAAAATCTGGGCTTTATCATTAAGTTTTATTACAAATCGTTTGAGCAGCCCTAACATAGTACCTCTTTTTAACTTTGTCCAATACTTGGGTTTTGGCAATTCAAGGGATAGGGTACCCTCAGCTGATTTTTTTTTTCTTCTTGCTGGGGCTGTATGCAGAAATTGAGAGGCAGAATGGATTAATTAAAGTATCTCTAGAGTACGGAGTATCTTCTAGCAATAAATCCAAGCACATACACGCATATACACATACACAATCCATGCTCTTTATAGTCACTCATCTCCCGTGCTGCCTTGGCTGGAGGAAGAGGCGAGGTGGGGGCGGAGCAAGAGTGGGGAGAGGCGGGGCTTGAGGCAGAGCGAGGGTTGTTCCAGCCCTTCCCCAGGGTTGCTAGCTGGTGCCCCTCCTGGAATTCCCCTGACTAGTCACCTCTGCTGCAAGGCGATGGCCACTTAAGCCCACGCTTAACTTCAATCACTGGAGCAGACAAAAGTTAATCAGACACTAAATTGCTTTGCTGGACTGGGAGCTATCATGCTCAGAACGGAGCCCAATGCCCTTTTCAACTCCTGACTCAACCCTAATTTTGACAGACATCATTGGAGCCAATGGGAATTTTGCCTTTGTAAGGATGTCAGGGCAAAACCTGCAGCGTAATGGGTGGGGGAAATTTCCCAATGATGTTTCATATTCCATGCTTGTGATGTTTTGTATCAGAGACTATTCTGCCCTTCCTTTGTGAGCATAAAAGATTAATACAAATGTGTGGCTGAGGAGTACAAATTGCTTTTCCAATGACAATTAATCCACTGGGGCTCTTAATCTTGTACATTACACATACACAATTAATCATGTGGATTACATATATACGGATATTTAATGAATAATGTAATTGGAAAAGTTTTATTGGAGTGTGGCTATTTAAATGACCTTTTTCTGCAAACACTGGGCCAAGTTTGTCTCCTGGGGTAAGATTTCTTCTAGAATTAATGCATCCCATAGTCTTATTGAATGGATTGTCTTCAACTAGTGTGCGGTGAACTAGAACGAAAAATAGTGACAAATAGATTTTTCTCTCTCAAATACAATTAATTTTGTTTCATTTTCTTTTATCTCTTTATAGATTTATTTCTCTGAAAGGGATGAACCACTGGAGAGAGAAAGAACATGGAACAGGTGGAAGGAGGGCCAATTCTATTCTCAATATGAGACGATTTGATGGAAAATATTTTTCCATGGGTAAGAGGGTAAATTAACAATGCCTTAATAATCTCTTTCTACTTCAATCAAATCTGTATTTTAAAGAAACACAATCTTGTTAAAATGTACATTTTTCTGGTCTCATTTCACCCAGGAACGAGGAGTTAATTGTCATTTTAATGTCATCAGAGCTGGGTTGAATTTCACTCTTCTTTTCTAATCTGAGGAACAGCCTATGATCAGTGTTCCACATCTTCAGATACATTATTTATTGGCAAAAGAATAAATCAATTTCTGCATGATCAGGTTGTCGTGAGTATTTTTCCCAAAGGTGAGTAGACTGTTTTTGGTTGACCACATGTTCTGTTTCTGTTCTGATTGGAGTGCTAATTCAGGATTCCAACCTTCTTCAGGAAAATAGTTAAGCTCAATTTTGACTTCGGAGGGGGTCTTAAAAATGTACTTAATGTTAAGTCCTAGCTTGCTTAAATGTTTTCCCGCACATGCTCTAGTACTTTTCTAAACTGGGGACTGGATAAGCATAAGTCTTACCATCAGAGCCCTGATCCTGCCAATTTGCAGGCATATATGTAACTTAACTCAGACCTGGTCTAATTAAAGAAGAACATTGAATCAAGATACGCAACTACAACTATGTTAATTACATAGGTGGAGTTGACTTACCTTGTTTCGAGTTTCCCTGCCGTCCCCACAGTGGGAGGCCGATAGGGGAAAACACTCCCTTACTCCTTGCAGAAGCAGGAGTACCGGCTGCTGATGGGGATGCCCTCTGAGTTCGATTTAGCGGGTCTCAACTAGACTCACTAAATTGAACTCCAGAAGATTGATTGCAGCAGTGCCCATCTTCCATTTAGTGAAATCATGGCCTCTTACATTGAGTGCCACTTAATACAATGGAACTTCAGACATGAGCAAAGTTAAACATATGAATAAGTGTTTGTGGGAACAGGGCTTAGAATTTCAAGTGCTCTACTCCAATTTTATAAATGTAAACCTTGTCTTTCATTAGTATTCTCCGAGGCGCACTTAAAAGATGGTGCTTCTATGAAATTAATAGCAGGAACATTTGTATGTAATATATTCTGAAAACTGCACAGTTGAATAATGGACTCATTTAAAATCTAGAACAAGTATCCACAGGAAAACACCATAAACTGTGTGAATACTAGCAGACTATTTCTATTTCAACACATTGGTAATAAAAAATGTTGGGGGGGAGGGTAGGAGGAATAGTTAAATCATTCTTTTTGGGTAAGATATTAGATATATAGACTATTTCTGTATTGCTTTCGGCATGCTGATTTCCATTTAATACCCACAGTGCTTGATGAAATTAGTTATGCTTCTAGCAGGTAGAGTAATAACTGATTAAGATATTTCTAAAATATTTTTCCTTGGTTGTATAACTAAGTCATAAATATTTACATTGTAGTTATCAGTAAAATATATTTTTCTGAAAGTACCAATAACAACTCAATCCCTTCATTAAGATATAAAACAGCTGTTTGATGGCACTTACAGAAACATTTCCCTTTGACTGATAATTTGAAGAGCAGAGAATAGTGGTATTTACTTTAGGCATTTTTAAATCATTTTCAGATATTTTGGAAATGAAGTTTTAAATATGAATCTTACACAAATGCAAATCAGCACTTGTGGTAGTTTTCCCCTCTCCTCGGGTTGTGAATGTGTTTGTTCATATGCCTCAGACTTGTGAATGATTGTAATAATGTTTGACTTCTTATTCGGAGTAACATTTCACATGTATATTGTGGTAACACCCAAAGGACTCAGTCAGGTTTGTGCTAGTTGCTGTACAAAACACATTGCAGTGTTTATAGTAGATCATTTTTCAATAATAACTATATTCCTTTTTATATCTACTTGGTACCTGTCAGTAGTTGGAATGGTCAGTTAACCATTGACCATTTGTGACGTAGTGGGGGTACCTGGCTGGTTTCTATGCTGCTGGCTCTGGGGTAACCCCCACTGGCTGCCGTGGGTACCACGACCCAGCAAAACAGGATGAGTCACTATGCAAACCAGTGGCCAGACACCCCCCATGGAGAGGAACAAAGGAAGGTGGAATGCTGCCCTGGCTGGGGGGGGTAGGGCTGGAAGAGGGTTAGTTAGTGGCTGGCTGCCTGGGAGCATGGAGGAGACAGCCTAGGGAAGGGGCTGGAGTTTAGGGGCCCAGTCTCCCCCATCTCAAGGGGGCCTGAGGCATCCTAGCCCAGCTCTGTGACCAGATTCCATCTGTGCTGTGCTATATCCCGGAGAGGCAATAAACTTCCTCTATTCCACCGACTGGTGCAGTCTGTTCATGCCATTTCGGGGTGCAGGAGACGGGGGACCCCCAACGCGCCGTCACACCATTGTTGATGCTTATAACATTTCTAATTGCTGCTGGTATGAATCCTAGAAACCACATAGTAATTCTTCAACAGTATCATGTTAGTCTGTAAGTTTAAAAAAAAATGAGTAGTCCTCTAGCACCTTAGAGACTAACTACATAAATTAGTCTCTGTAATGACCTTTTGTGGGCAAAACCCACTTCCTCAGATTAGCAGGTTTTGCCCATAAAAGCTCAAGATGCTATATATATAAATATATATTTGTTAGTCTCTAAGGATGCGTCTACACAGCAGGGCTTAACTCGAAATAAGCCACGCAAATTGAGATACATCAATTGCGTAGCTTATTTCAAAATAGCTTAGTTCGAAACTGGGGTCATCTACACAGCACTTATTTCAAAACAGAGCACTCTTCCTCTGACTTCCCTTACTTCTCAGACAATAAGGGTTCCGGGAGTTGGAGTAAGGAATCCTCCAGCTTGACAGTATTTCTACATTATTTCAAAATAATTGCCTGCTGTGTAGATGTGGACTAAGTTATTTTGAAATAAGGCTAGTTATTGTGAAATAATGTTGCTGTGTAGATGTACCCTAAGGGCTATACTAGGAAATTATTTCAAAATAACGTATTTCGAAATAACTCCCAAAATAACTATTTCAAACTAGCGTGTCCACACTACAGGGAAGCCTCAAAATTAATTCAAGGCAGGCTCTGTCAATGTGGATGCGTTATGTCAACTTAGAGCTCCAGGAAGCAGAGGGAAGTAATTATTCTGAATGATTCTGAGGAGTAGTTATTTCAAGAGAGCAACAGTGGTGCATCCACACTACCACTATTTCAAAAAAACTATTTTGAAATAAGTGTTATTCCTCATGGAAAGCAGGAGTTATTGTTTCAAAATAACCAGCTAGTTATTTCGAAATAACGGACTTGGTAGTGTGGGCACTCCACTTGTTTGTTAACTACTGTTAAAGAAACAAGCAGTCCACTTGTTATTTCAAAATAATACCAGGGTTAAGGTGCTACAGGACACTTTTTAAAAAATACAAGGGAAGTTTAAAGAAAGATTTGCTAAGATAACAAAACTGTTTCTGTTATTGTTTCATTTACATTAAGACGGTTAAAAGCAGCATTTTTCTTCTGCACAGTAACCTTTCGACGCTGTATTAAATCAAAGTTCAGCTGTAAACTTTTGAAAGAGCAGCCATAACTATGTTCAGAGATATCAACAGCCTCCATTTCAGAGGTGTTTGTAATTCTGAGGTTCTCCTGTAGATCCATATACTTCTCTGAACTGGGCTCCCTGGCTCATTTTTCTGACTATCTCTAGATTTAATGCAGCAGGATTTCTGCTCAGCGGGACCTTTAGCTGTGGAAGGGTATGTCTAAACTATATCCCTTTTTTGAAAAAGGGATGTAAATTAGACATATTGAAATTGTAAATGAAGCTGGGATTAATTTCCCGCACTTCAGTTACGTAATGGCAGCTGCAGATTTTTTCTTTTTTTTTTTTTTTTCCCAAAAAGCCGCTTTTTGGAGAGAAAAAAAAAAAAGCGGTCAAGATAGGGATCTTTCAACATAAATGCCCCGTTTTGAAAAAGCCTGTAAATCTAATTTTTTTTAGGGTTATAGGATCTTTAGAAATGGGGCATTTCTATTGAAAGATCCCTGTCTTGACCATGATTATTTTTTCAAAAAGTGGCTTTTCGAAAAAAGGCTGTGGCGGCCATTATGTAAATGAAGCGTGGGAAATTCAAATCCCAGCTTCATTTACAATTTCAATGTGTCTAATTTACATTCCTTTATCGAAAAAGGGATGTAGTTTATACATACCCGAAGAGGGCAGCTTCTCTCAGTCTCTCTCTCTACCCCTTCAAAAGAAATGAGCCTCATCTACAGATTGGTCATCTGGAAAGTCTTTCCTGGGCATACAGGTTCAATGGGGAGCAAGACATGTTGAGTCCAGACCTCCTTTCTACCTTTTGTTCCTCTCATTTACTCCCCCATGCTAGGAGTGACTTAAACACAAAAGAATCCAGTCTAAGAGGCACTGTATCTTTCAACATATTTTGTTTTTACTTGCACCTATATCAAACTTTATTTGCTTTTTTTGGAATTGTTAGCCTAATTTTCAGTTACCCAACCAGCTCGCTGACAGATGAATTAACATGGTGTGGATATCTATTAAAGAAAAAATAATAATTTCAACTCTTAAGTGGAGTGCTTAGTTTGATTAGGAACAATCTTTCTCCTAACTACTTTACTTTGGGCTATTAAGCACCGTTGTACCATCGCCAAACACTTCCATGCAGCAGCAGGAATTTTCTTGGTACATGTGTTCACTCCTCCTGCGGGACTACCTTTCTCTGACAATCTAGCTTGGAGAGAAATGTGTTACTAAAATGACCTTGGCGTTCTGCATAACATTTCCTTAATTTATGCTTCTTGGGTTCTTTTGGAATTCAGCATGAATGGAGTTGTGTCCAAAACTGAGCAAAACCCAGCTTTATAGCCACAGCGCTCTTGCATAAAAACCGCAATTGACAAGAGTTAGCAATTTCAGCAATTATTGGACGGGTGCCATGATCCGGAATAAAACTGGTCATCAGCTCACTTTGCGCACACAGCTCTTTACTACACAGTGGATGAGTGTTGACAATGTGGAAAGATTTGGACTCGCCCTCTCAAGGTACCTTCCAGTTCTATGATTCTATGAAATCCACATGTTAGCCAACTTTTTCTAAAGTAACTAGTGATTATGTGCGCCACTCTTCTCAGATGCTCGACTGGAGACAATCTAGAGGATTTTCAGGGTGGGCACTTTGGCTAGATCTACATTATTGGGTTTTATTGGAAAAAGCTATGCACATTGCACTCCACAATTTGCATATCTTTTTTCGACTGTTTTTCCAGAAGTGGCTTTTCCGCCATTTGGCCCCGTTTAGACGGGGCCAAATGGCAGAAAAGCCTACTCTTTCAGAGGAGCCCTTATGCCTCATGAAATAAGGTACACAGGGCTCACTGAAAGCACGTGTTTGCTCTTCTGTGAAAAAAAGCAGAAGAGCCACGGCGGGGTTTTTCCGGGATACCGGAAATATTCCAGAAAACCCCCACAGTGTACACAGAGCCTAAGTTATCTTTGAAAATTAGGCCCCTTTAAATTTCTGGGCACTCAGAAGTGAGTTACCCCAAAACACTAGTCAGAGACGAAAATTTTGGCCATGACGTCTCATCTTTTTCTCAGCAGACACGCACCAGTGTCACTGTTTTCAGGCCCTGAGCATCTTCCAGAAGGCCATAACTGGAGATCAGCATTTGTCACATGCAGTTTAGTCTTTCCCTTTCAATCTGCCCAAGGAGAAATTGTGTACATATCATTTATAATTTTAATATACACAGGCTATGTTTAGATTAGCTAAAGTGAGGTTCAAGACATGTGTCTGCACTTGAAACACAATGTGGTGAAGTGTTGGTGATGGTCTTCAATTCCTGGGGACATTGTTTCACAGTCTTGGACTGGCCCCAACTAAGAATATAAGACTGGCTATACTGGATAAGAACAAAGGTCCAGCTAGCCCAATATCCTGCCTTCCAACAATGGCCAATATGATCCCTCTCCTGTCACCCATCCCCAGCCTCTGACAAACAGGCGATGAGATACCATTCCTGCCCGTCCTGGCTAATAACCATTGATGGACCTAAATTCCATGAATGTATCTAGCTCTTTTTTGAACTTTGTTAAAGTCCTGGTCTTCACAACATCCTCTGGCAAGGGGTTCCACAAGTTGACTGTGCATTGCGTGAAGAAAACTTCCTTTTGTTTGTTTTAAAACTGCTACCTACAAATTTCATTCGGTGACCCCTAGGTCTTATGTTATGGGAACAAATACATATTTTTTCCTTATTCACTTTCTCCATACAAGTTATGATTTTATAGACCTCTATCATATCCCTCATTAGTCCCCTTTCTTCTAAGCTGAAAAGTCTCAGTCTTTTTAATCTCTCTTTATATGGGAGCTGTTCCAAACCCCCAATCATTATTGTTGCCCTTGTCTGAACTTTCTCCAATGCTAAAATATCTTTTTTCAGATGATGCAACCACATCTGCACGCAGTATTCCATATGTGGGTGTATCATGCTAAAGGACCATGGGTAAGTTCAAGCTTTACCCACTTCGTATCACTGTGACTGAGCTGCCAGCTTAGTTGAGCTCTGTATCCTGGAGCTTTAAGTGATCTTTTATGTACCCTAATCCCAACCGCCTGGAAGAGAAACGAGACCTTGTGTTCTGGTGAGTTCTCCCCTTGTGCTGGGTCCCATGTGTTTTCAAGCCAGCTGGGTCCCATGTGTGCTGGGTCCCATGTGTTTTCAAGTCATCTGGGTCTCAGAAGCGCCCAGACAGGCTTTCTAACTCTGGACTCTCAAGCCCCTTCCCAGAATACAGACTCCCTATCTAGCATGCACTCCACACCATTTCCCATGTCACTAAAGAAACCATTGACTTGCCCGGGACCACACTAGACGCGTTCTCCCAAACTGAGAGAAAATCACTGAGAACGACTCTTCTAGTTCGATCCTTCAACCAGGTATGTGCCCACCTTATAATTTCATCTAAACAACATTTTCCTAGTTCATTTAAAAATATCACAAGGGATTGTGTTAAAAGCCTTCCTAAAATCAATCTATAGAATATCTACAGCTGGGCCAGTCACCCTGCCAAAGTAGAAAGTTTGTTTGGTTTGGCAAGATTTGTTCTTGACAAATACATGTTGACAATTGCTGATGGTCCTATTATTCTCTAGGGCTATGTCTAGCCTCTTTCGAAAGAGGCTTTTCCAAAAGCATCTTTCAAAAAAGCCTCTTTCAAAAAAGAGCGTGAAGACTACAACCGGTACTTTCGAAAAAGCAAGCCACTTTTTTGAAAGAGAGCACCCAGGCAGTCTGATGCTCTCTTTCGAAAAAGCACAGTTTGCACTACATAGCGCCTTTCAAAAAAAGAGCACTTTCAAAAAAAAGGTGTTATTCCTCATAAAATGAGGTTTTCCGAGATCGAACAAACTGCCACGTTCTTTCGATTTACTTTCAAAAGAATGCGGCTGCAGTCTAGACACAGGTAAAGATTTTTGGAAAAATCCCTGTAGTCTAGACACACCCTGAGTGCTTACAAATTAATTGATTGAATTATTTCTTCCAGGATCTTTTCCACATATCAAAGTTAGACTGACTGGTCTATAATTCCCCGGGTCCTTTGAGCCCCCTCCCCCTCCTTTTAAAGATAGATACTATGTCTGCCCTTCTCCATTCCTGGGACCTTGTCTACCCTCCTTGAGTTCTCAAAGATCATCACTCACAAATTTTGAGATGGCTTTCACTAGTTCCTTAAGTACTATATGGTGAATTTCATAAGGCCCTCCTGACTTGAATACATCTAACCTATTCAACCTGATCTTTCCCTACTACGTTCTTCCCCTTGTTAAAATTGATTGTGTTGAATTTGTAGTCACAATTAACTTGTTTAAAGAAGGCCAAAGCAAAGTAGGCGATAAACACCTCAGCCTTCATCGTGTCATCCATTATTAGTTCTCCTTCCCCAGTAAGTAATGGACCTATCGTTTTCTCCTCTCTTTTCATGCTTGGTCTGAATGTATCTATGGAATCTCTGCTTATTCGCTTTTATGTCCCTGGATAAGAGCACCTCATTTTGAGCCTTAGCCTTTCTGATGTGGTCCCTGCATGTTTGTACTCCTTATCAATGAGTCCTTATTTCCACTCTTCGAAGGATTTCTTTTTTAGTTTCGGGTCATTAAAGAGCACCTGATGGCGCCATATTGGCCTCTTACTGTTCTTCCCTTTGCATCAGAGTAGTTTGCTGTTCTCCTTTTAAGAACAGACTGAACATTTTGTGTTTTGCTGTATTATTTTTCCAACAGATGTCTGGGGAGTTCGAGTTCCCCAATACTGCCAGGTTTGGGGGATTTTGTTTTTGATACTTCCATTATTTGTTCTAGAATATGCCTCCTCCACCTCTTCCTGACAGGAGTGTGTTTTCTGCCACAAAATGGAGGTACTAACTCATGTGGAAGGTTACAATGGTAAATTGTGTTAATAAACTCAAATAGAAGTCATAACTGGACACAGATGCATACCCCCAAACTGTCCCACCTTGAAAATGACACTTCTGCCTACGGGAAGCCACTTGGTGGACAGGTTGGATGTGCTCAGAATGGCCTATGTGGTTAGGAGGGTGGGGCGTAATGCGACCCAATGATCTAAGACAGGGCTACTCAATACGAGGCACGTGGCCTGTTTGTTTGTGGCCCGCGATGTGGTTTGGGTTTACGTGGGGCTCAACACGTGGCCCACGGGTGGGATCCTTTGAACATGGCCTCCACTGGGAACATGCTCCACAATGGCGAGGCGTCTCCCAGGCAGGGTGAGCATTGAAAGACACAAGCGGATGGGCTGGCTGGAACAGGCGGGTACAGGTTGTCAGCCCTCAGAGAGGAGGTGGCAGGAGGGCCAGGGCATTGTGGGAAGTGCTTTGTATTCATGCCTATCGGCGTGAAAGAAGCTATTTGCATACATTTGCATGTATATGCAACCACACTTAAGTTGCGGCCCTCGGCACATGCTGTATCGTTGTGGGCTCCTGGGGCTTCCAAAGTTGAGTAGGTGATAGTTCCTGATCTATGGCATTGTGGATCTTTTGTGATCTTGATATTTGGCCAAATAGTTAGATTGCTGAGGTTTGTTTGCCTGTGTGTGTTGGGGAAAAATATGTGCCCATATAGATAGAAAACATTTATGTTTTGCATGGACAAATGTGAGTCCATGCATGGAGACCTCCAACTAGCCCTCTGCTTTTGAAAAACATGTCCATGCGGGTCAGTGGATGGGCAATGCACATCACCAACTTTATTTTGCTTTTTGCACTAGGAAGAAATGTTATATTCATTTCATGTGTTCTCATTCACTGCACTGGTTATGGTTAGATAAGCTTCCCCTATAACGCAGAGAACATATGCTGCTCTCTCCAACTCCGTCAAGTATCCACTTGTCAAGTATCAGCAAGAGATAGAAGCTTGAAGGTTCAATGAATCACTGAGAACTGACTGACAAAGACAACAAGAAGACAGAGGGCGCAACAACGGAGATAATTAGCCTCCAGGTTTAACCTCCAGATTTATCTTCATGTGCTTGCCGGCTCTGAGAACAGCTATGGATGGCAAATAACAAATAGCTAGGATCTGACTGCCATTCAGAGCAGAGCCTAATCCATGGCATCCTTCACTGCACAAGAGTCAGCTGAAGGAAGAGAGACACCTGGAATTCCAGCACAGAAAAGCCCAGTGAAAAGAGGAATACATGCTCAAGTAATAAAAGGCCATGGAAAAAGAGCGAGCATTGTGATGCCTCTGAAGCTAGTAGTGGGGAGGAGCTGACATAACTGGAAATAACAGTAACTTACAATCAAGGTGCAATGTGCAATCTAATTTTTTCCAGCCATGTGCAGAATAAATTGTGTTGTATGTGTTAAGGCATGTGCACCACCAGGAGAAACACATGCTGTAAGTTGTGAGCACTCTGTTAATCAGTTGGGTGACACCTGAATCTCTCCTAGGTGGCTGGCCAAGCACACAGCTTACAGGAAACACTAGTCACGGGCCATGTGAGTAATTATCCTGTAAAGCTGATAAGCAGAACTAAGCCTGGGACTTCTGGAGCTTAGGGCATGCGCCTCTACCACTTGAGCTATACAGCCAGCTGGCTCTCAGCTCAGGCTGTAGAACACATTCATTCTTTCTCTCTCTGTAAGTGGTCTGGATGGGGCAGGGCACCACACCCAATGGCTGTGTCTAGACTGGTCAGTTTTTCCGGAAAATCAGCCGCTTTTCCGGAAAAACTTGCCAGCTGACAACACTGTCCGCTTGAATTTCCGCAAAAGCACTGACTTCCTACTGTAAGAAATCAGTGCTTCTTGCGGAAATACTATTCTGCTCCTGTTCAGGCAAAAGTCCCTTTTGCACAAAGCTTTTGTGCAAAAGGGCCAGTGTAGACAGCTCAGATTTGTTTTCCGCAAAAAAGCCCCGATCGCGAAAATGGGGATCGGGGCTTTTTTGCGGAAAAGCGCGTCTAGATTGGCATGGACGCTTTTCTGCAAAAAGTGCTTTTGCGGAAAAGCGTCCGTGCCAATCTAGACGCTCTGTTCAGAAAATGCTTTTAACGGAAAACTTTTCCGTTAAAAGCATTTCCAGAAAATCATGCCAATCTAGACACAGCCAGTAAGTGTGTCAGTCACAATCCCATTTGCTGTCACCTGATAGTGGAGGACTATTGTAATAATGGTCTAGATGGCCTCCAAATGCCTCTCCCCTAGATATAGAGCAGGCAGCATGAAAGTTATGGGTCTGCAAAGTGCAGCATTCATGTAGCATTGGCCAAGATGAAATGGTGACCCTGCGCATTCTATCTTGACAGCTGAGGTGTCATATTAACATCACCATTGTTCAAATGACCCTTTAAAAGTCCATCTGCCCAACACGAGCATACTGTCTACTCTATCAGCTCTGCCTTAGCCCCTCCAGCTTTCGGAAAATGTGCACTTTTTGTGTTGAAAGGTTTCAAACAACAACCGCAATCACAAAGCATTGTCCTTCATCAACTGCAGCTTATAAAACACGGGACGTTTAGCCCCCAGTATCTAAACCCTGGATTCATGCTGTGCTGCAGTACTGAAATCAGCATCCTTGGAGCCCTGCATATACTTGCAAGCACACAAAGCCTAAATTTGGCAAGAAGACCACTACATTTTGGTGCTGAAATTTGTAGCAAACTAGAAAGCTGCAGCTGTATGAGATTCAGACAGAAAAAAAGGGGTTAGCCCCCTTTTTGAATAACATAATACAGATTGTGATCAATGTTTCCTCTAATTTTTCCATCCTTGTGCAGAATAAATTTTATTCTGTGCACTTGTGCATGGGTGGATGTGCACCACCACTGCTGGCTGTGGGTGCTCTGCTAATCAGCTGGGTGGCACTTGAATCTCTCCTGGGTGGCCACCCGAGCACTTAGCTTACAGGGAGCACTGATTGTGATACTCATTTAAGCCCCTATTGCCACAAGACCTCAGCCAATGGCTACGTTTTCCAGAAGCACTGGTGTCATACATTCCCGTGCCTTCGTCTTTCTGGACTTTTTAGGTTGCTGCCTCATGTCCAGTTTCCAGGAGGATTCGTCACAGGCATGTCACAAAAGCAAGGGTCCCTTCGTGTAGAACATCTGGCCATGTCCATGCCTCCTAGCTGCTGAGAGGTGAGGTTCTTCTGCTTTCTCCTGGCTGCTGAGAAGGGGTCAGGGACATCAGCAGAAAGGCGGGAGATGGGGAACAGCGAACTGGGGTGGAAGGTTGGAACTAACAGGAGTGGGAGTTAGAAGGGGCTGTGAGAGGAGACTAACCCGCCTGCAGTGCCCTGTCTGGTAGGCCTGAGGTGAAGGGTCAGGCATGCTCCATTGTGTTTAAATAGGTACTATAGCACTAACAGCAGTGGGAGCATCGAGATCAGAGTTTCTTAAACTGTGTTCCATGAGCCAGTTGGAGGTGAACCGTGACCTCTTCTTCCTCTTTTATTTATTTATTTTATTTATTGGCAAGTTTTTCTTCTCCCGGCGGCTGACGGAAGCTCAGTCAGGACACGTGGCAATTAAAGGGGCCACGTATGCATTTCCCTTGGCTTTTTTTTTTTCTGCTCAACAAAAAAACCCTTGGCGTGCCGCATTAAAAAAAAAACTTGTTTGGTCTTCTGCGGTCTTAAAAGGTTTAAGAAACACTGATCTAGATATAAAGATGAAATATCTGGCCAATGACTTTCTCATTTTATTTTTTGTGTAACTATAGCAGGCTAGAGCTTTGCCTGCTTTCTGGGAATGCCCTGTCAATATTCTCCCAACCCGCTGGTGAAACACAGGAGCTCATTACCAGTATCACAAGGCAATCCGTTGCCTCCTCAGTCCATCTATCATGCAGTGCCCTTTTCTGATTTTTTTCACACATGGAGCTTGCCTGTCCCAGGACTGCATCGAGATCCGCAGGCCTGGTTCTATCCCTAAACTTAACTCTGTTGCCTTTCATTCAGTAGAGCGTAGAAGTCAAAGGAGAAAGCATTGAAAATATGTGAAAATGTCTGGTCCCTGAGCTTAAATTGTATTAGAGTAGGTCTGCTAGGCTGCCGCTTGAGCCGACGTTTCTGAAACACTGCAGGGACCCAGGGTCAAACGCCCATCTGAGGGTACTCGGTGTTTAATGTACAGTTATCAGGATCAAAGTGGTATGTGGACTAGTTGTTGAAAGTCCATCTCCCGGGGAAGTCTGGGCTGCAGCTACTTTATTAGCTGTGATGACTTTTGATATCTCAAGAGGCTAACGCTTCACACCTGCGGGGGAAGCCTGTCTCCTGAAAAAGGAGAGTCGGTTTATCTTGATAAATAACTTGGATACACACAAAGGCCATTTGCTGGCTACATACCTGCAATTGTCTGCAGTCAAAAAGTTTAGTTAAGTCTAAATTCTGAATGGGTCGGTCTGTACCCTGATTATGGGCTGCTGATAAAGTCGTAATCAAAGAACTAAAACTCTTTTGAAGTTCAAAGGAGCTCTGTGGTCATGCAGATATGTACAATGGATCTGATCGTAGCAAATGGTGGGAAGGTGTCTCACAATGCAGATATAACTTGGGCAACACACAATGGGTCAAAGTCTAGGTATGACAGGACTTAATGCTACTTCAGAGTGCCTTGGCTTGGAAAAAGAGATAATGGATTCACTCAAGTTTCCCCTCCATTGATCAGAGACTTTTTAGAATGGAGCTTAAGAGTCAACTGGAGAGAGACGAACATTGTCCCAGGAATAAGACAAATACTTTGTGTCATGATACCATGCTGATTTCTAGTAAGGCAGGAAAGCGTCTCTTTATATTTTGGGAGGAACAATTGTTCTTTACACATTTGACCCCGGCCAGAAAGAGACCTACTCTGTATTTACACTAGGCTGCAATGTCGCAAGGTTTTAACATTGTTCAAATAGACCGAAATGGGACGATTTGTAAGTTTTCCCTGACTCACTGGCTTTCCTTCGAAGGCACACTCTGACCAAGCATGTAACCCCGTCTGCCTCTTGAGAGGGGCAGACAGAGGGAGTTGTTATCATAGAGCACAGAGTTCAAGCAGTCCTTGCCTTTATGTGAAGGCAAGTCTGGTGATTGCATGCCGAGGTCAGAACCGACAGGGCAGGGGGGAGTAGATGACAGTGTCTGCGATAAATATGCATAAACTTAAACAGGCTGATACCAAAATGCCTTATGGCTTAAACACTGGGAGTTATGGCAGGGACGAGGAACCTTTTTAGGGTCGAGGGCTGTTGACCCACAGAAAAATCAGTCGGGGGCCACACACACAAGTGAGAGGCACAAAAAAGAAACCCCCCCAAAACCCTCACTGACTTGGCCCCCAACTGAGAAGAAGAAAGACGTTCCCCACAGTCCCTTCACACACTAGAACCCTGGGGGGCCCAGGCTAGTAGAATTTGTGTGTTCCAGCCCCACGGAGGGACAGCGGGGGCTCCTCAATGCTGGGGGGGAGATCCCCGAGCCTCCAGGGCAGGCTATCTAGGCAAACGGAGGGCCGCATCCAGCCCCTGGGCTTTAGGTCTCCCACCCCAGAGATATGGCTTTGAGAGCTATTTTCATGCCCAAATTGCAGTGAGGGTGCACTACGGTGAAGAGAGATCTCATGGACATTACCTGTCGAACATACCTGCTCAGGGGATAGCTCTGAGGTGGCTGTAGGGCATTGGGGACAGGACTGGCCTTACCATGAGGCGAACTGAGGCGGCCGCCTCAGGTGCTAGACTGGGGGGGGTGCCACTAGGACCCAGAGATTTGAGACCTTTCAAAGTTTTGGCCCAAGTGAGGGGCATGGGGGAGTCATTTGAGCTCCCCGCCTCCGGTGCTAAGATGTTGAGGGCCAGCCCTGACTGGGGAGCCCACGGAGAGGAACAGACTAAGAAATCTGTTAGGGAAGAAATTGCCTTGTACTTCATGTTTACACAGTGGGGCCCCCACCCTGATTTGAGGACCACAAATAATAACAGCAGCCCAAGTGAGAGAGTCTCTAGGCAGGCTGGACCTATGGCCGAAAGACATCAGTAGAGTGGTACTTTGGTGTGGGAGGGCATTAACATTTGCAAAGCAGCTTTCCAATCCTCCCACCCCCAGCTGACCCCCAGTGCCCAATGACATCTTGGCGCCTTTCAGAGGCATGACACTGCCAGGAACTGCTGCCACCCCTCCCCTGGTCAGCAGAAGTAATCTTGCCCCAACGTAGGATTTTGCTTTCTCTTCCTTTCCCCTCCCACAGCCAGAAAAGTCGCTTCTTTTTTTGCGAGTTTTTTCTTTTCCTGGTGGCTGACGGAAGCTCAATCGGGACACGTGGCAATTAAAGGGGCCACGACCGCATTTCCCTCGGCTTTTTTTTTTTTCTTTGCTCAACAAAAAAAAATCCTTGGTGTGCCGCATTAAAAAAATATATATTGTTTGGTGTTCCGCTGTCTTAAAAAGTTTAAGAAACACTGATCTAGATATAAAGCTGAGATACTTTGGGCTGCATCAGATTGTTCTGCTGTTGCTGATGCTCTGTCAGATTAGCTTGATGGCATTTGACCAACTGGAAGGAGGGGGAGGGACTAAAATCTCCCAAATGAGGAAATGTGGGTTTTGGAAATGTGGGTTTCCTACCTTCAGGAAAAGGGCTTTATTCCGGAGGATCGCGCCAGTCTAGACGCTTTTTTCCGGCTTTTCCCCAAGCCGGAAAAAAAGCGGCGGACATGTTTATTTAAATCCCGCGGGGGATATTTAAATCCCTCGCGGATTTCCCTATTCCAAAGTTAGAAATTAGCATGCCTCTTCCGGAGAAGGGGCCAGTGTAGATGTAGCCCATGTGATTGGGTCTGCAAGCCACTCCCCCAGCCAGCTAAGCACATTGCAAACACACACTGAGGTAAGAGAAGAATTTGATAGAAGAGAAGCAGCCCTGAAAATGTTTAAAACCTGGGGCAAACCTGGATTTAGGGCCCCCTCTATGAACCAAGTTTTGCACGGGTCAAGTTCCACATGCAACTCCATTGGAGTCTCTTGGACCTGTCTGCACACACCTTGGTGTAAAACTGGCCCTATAACTGTAGGATTTCACATATAGGGCTTTTGATGCCATAAGGATAGATTTTTTTCCAAGGCATCCAACTCGAACAGATTTCTTTTCCAATGAGAATTGGGTAACTAATAATCCTTTGCCTTGGAAAATCTCCAACTTCAGTGGGATCAGAATTTGGCACTTAGATTTCTCTTCCTACCATCCAGTGGGTGGACAAATTACACAAGACCTCCTGTGGCCGTTGTCAATGGTGCTCTATATTCCAGCCAGCAGGAGGTACTGTAAGATGCTCCAGGCATGTGGTTAAAAAAAGGATCGAGGCTAAAATATTTGATCTGCTTGATAGAACTGAAGTTTAGAGCTCCAGAAAACCGCACTTAAGAATAGCTTGTTTGCCAAATGCTGACAGATGACTGTCCCTTTCCTCAACAACCAAACTCTTGTTTAGCTTTATTTCAAATGTTTACATTTCTGCTGCAATTGCAATAAAAGACCTTTTCTTGTAGCAGCAGCAGCAAACCATCCCAGCACAAACCAGGCATCTGTAAAACTGTCTTCTAATCTGCACTTGTAAAATTCTTTCTTTGAGAGAGGCCACCCTCGCCATCCTGTGTTTTGCTTGTGGAAGGAAGTTAAACATACGTTTTAAGTTATTTACCTTACAGTTAGATCATCAGCATGCACAAGCTGACCAGTAGTAAACCCAACATGGTGAACATGAATGCCCTGGACTTTCTTACCAAAACTGAATATTTATCTGCCATGTCTTGAGGCTGGTCGTCTTGGCAAGGGAGGCCCGTCGGTCTTTGGTTCCCTGTTCTATAATATAGGGCTATTTGCTGTAATAGGAAACTATTCTTAATTCATTGGCATATTGAGCCCCCTGTGTGAGCTTGGACTGCATGCTGTGTTACCAGGCACAGTGCTTCCTATTTCTCTTTCTTGGTACCTTTTCATTTCGCCCCCGCCCCCGCCTTTCACTGTGGCCAGATCACCTCCCCATCCCTCAGCTACCACTAGCATCCATCGTACTGTGTAGCCTCCATTCGACTCCTTCCATTCTTTCTTTTTGGGGGCTCTGTGTGGCTGAGGGGGCCAGCGTGTACAGCACCTCACTGTAGGCTACGTATTACAGACTCCACGCTGGTCCCTTCAGCCGGAAAGCCAAGGGTTGGAAACACTGCTGACATGTTCCTTTTCCTTCTGCAGATCTGGTTCTGGTGAGGGAGCTCTGATACACTGCCAGGACGGGGGACAGTGGTGGCCCGTCAATATAGGTGAACTAAGCGGTCGCCTAGGGCGCCAAGATAAACTGCCGTTGAGGGCTTTGGAGGCAGGGGCGCCAATCGGGCACCAATCGCGCGTTTCGCCTAGGGCACCGGTTGCCGCAGCTCGTCTAGGCCCGCTCCTGAGGGGGGAGTGAACAAGGAGAGCTCGTTCTTTTATTTAGCAAGTGAAGCCATGGCCTTTAGGGCTCCTTTGGTCTCATTTATTCTCCACCGCACTGTGAGGCTGTGACTAAGTTTGGGACACTGTTTGCTGCTGCATAATGCACAAACAGGCAGTCAATTCCTAGTACAGCTGAGGAAGGGAGAACATAAGAACAGCCAGACTGGGTCAGACCAAAGGTCCATCTAGCCCAGGATCCTGTCTGCCGACAGTGGCCAATACCAGATGACCCAGAAGGAGAGAACACAACAGGTAATCCTCACCTGATCCCTCCCCGTCACCCATTTCCAAACAGAGGCTAAGGACACCATTCCTACCCATCCTGGCTAATACCCATTGATGGACCTAACCTCCATGAATCTATCTAGCTCTTTTTTGAACCCTATTAAAGTCCGAGCCTTCACCACATCCTCTGGCAAGGAGGACAAAGGTCTCCTTCCGTCCATTTGTTCCTGGGGCTGGAAGAGGCTAGAAGGGTCCTGAGGGCCAGCTGAGAATGGCCTGAGAGTTACACCCTGTGGCGATTCCCTCGGGAAGGTGAAATGCTTCACAGTGGGAGCAGTGCAGCATTGGTACGTAGGAAAGGAGGGTTTAGGCTAATCGTAGAATTGCAAGAGGCCTCAGGAGTCATCGAGTCCATCCCCCTGCCCAAAGCAGGACCAACCCCAACTCAGCCAGGGCTTGGTCAAACCAGGATTTAACCATCTCTAGAGATGGAGTGTGCGGTGCACAAGGGGGCTCCAGGCTGGGGCACAGGGGTGCAGTGTGGTGGGGATGGGCTCCAGCTTGGGGCGCAGGTTCTGGGTGGGGCCAGAAATGAGAGGTTCAGGGTGCAGGAGAGCACTCCAGGCCGGGGCAGGGTGTTGCACTATTGGGGGTGCGAGCTATGGGAGGGAGTTTGAGTGGGGGGGCGAGACTCCAGGCAGGGGATTGACTGCTATACCCTGGCTGTGTTTACCACGACTCCCAGGAAATGGCCGCCAGGTCCCTGCACCCCCTGAGCGCCTGGGTTGTCATGGAGACTCACGCGACCAGGCACCTCCCGACAGCTCCCATTGGTCATGGTTCTAGGTCATCTCTCTATCTCTGGCTTTTTATTCTCTTTACAGTCCTAGCTCCTGTTGGAACTGTGACCTGTCGCCTGACTCGGCACCTCAAAAAATGGTGCGTACCGCTGCAAAGTTCCCTCTCTACCGGGAGGTGATGCTTCCTAAAGAGCTGGTTTTAGCATCACTGAGGAGAGGCAGACTAGCTGCTGGGAGAATGTGTATTTAACTGCGCAGGAAAGAGGGAGAACCACCGAATTGTACTGCTTCGCGTATTGTCGGCAGCATTCGTACGGTCCCCATTGCTGCAGTAACCCAAGAGACTCCACAAGAGCCTAGATTAAAGCAGAAATAACCCCTGGATAAGGAGATGCAAATACATGATCCTTCTCCTTGTCCCGTCATGCTCTGAACAGCCCCAATGAGAATACTGGCACTCGCTGAGATGGTAGGAAAGCCCACTGCAATATCAGAATCTTCTTGGATTGCTTCTACAAGCTCTGTGTTCATGGTCAAAAGCCATGGGCAGAGCAGAGCAGTGGGGCTTTGAAAGGGATCCCGTCCACAGGGGGCACAGAAACAAGGCCATAGGAGTGGAGCGCACGAATGCCCGGGTTGTCTTTGTAAACGCTGCATTTACACCTGGCTCTGTGCTGCTCTTGGTGTGGGAGTCAGCTGACCTGAAATTCAGTTCCTGACCCGAATTCAGTAGCCGCGGGCACGGAGTCCGAACTACTGGGGATTTAAAAATGGCGGCGCCCGGCAAGATGCAAATGAAGCCCGGGATATTTAAATCCCAGGCTTCATTTGCAACTTCAATTGCCTACATTAACCACCCTAGTTCGAACTAGGGTGGTAGTGTAGACATACCCTTAGCTACATATGGCCAACGTAGTACCAGTATCACACCTCACACTGAGCAGTGAGATCTTAATAATGGTAGAACATTCCCCCCAGTCTCCAAAAGTTTCCCATCATTCATCAGAGTAAAGAGCTGCCTTCATATATGCTCCTTTGGCATTTCGGATGCTTGACACATGATATTTCCCTTATGGAAAAATAGCCTGCACTGTATAACTAGCATAACAAGATAAACATTGCCCTCAGCGTGACAACCAAGAAAAACACGGAGAGGTCAGTTTAAACGTGGAGATGGATTTGGAAGACAATGCTGACTTTGTGACACACTCAGATGCAACTCATCACACGGGACCCTAGCGATGGCAGGAGATGAAACAATAGACTCTATCACGCGCAGATCAGCTCGCATGGCCATGTTCTTTTTATTTATGCTATATGCTGGCTAGTGACAATATGTCTTTTGTTCTTCCACCTGTTGGAGAACGGAAACGAGCCGATAACGGAATTTTAGGGCGTTCCGTGGGGCAAGTGGGTCGGATTTCTTTCCCTCGGGTTCTTGCCGCACCTCCGGTTTTATAAATGTGCTTTTCAGCCCAAGATACACAGGCTGCGTTTCATCATATTGTAAAGGGCAATCAAGAAAGTCATGAAAAATCCCCACCAGGGTGAAATCAAAGGGAAGACACTGCCGGTTGTAAAACAAGCTGCTGTTTAAAGCGGATCGGATGAGTTGTGGCGTTGCAGGTTTGTGTGGCAGAAATGCATCATATGTGATTGCAGCAGCGGCGACACTCCTTTGCTTTGGCCTGATGCTTGTGATTATCGTGGCCACACAAACAATAAAAATGCATGGCTGGGGACCAGTACCTGCTCAGATCATCATCCCGCTGCTCATGTTTTATCCCTTCTCTGTCTGATTGTTACTGCGTGAACCAGTCTCTGCGGCTATTCATCCATGGCAATCTTCATGCTGATGTAGAAAGAATGAATAGTGAGGTGAAACTCCTGTAGCCAGGCTAACAGGCCTTCCTTTGGGAGGGTTTAATTTAGCGGAAACTGATATTAGGAGCAATTCACAAAACTGGCCTGGAGGGACGGAGCAGAGAAAATCCCAGAAACTCTCAGCAAAGGCCGGTCCTCTGGGAAATGCCCCAACTTGGGAATCAACCTACTCCCGTGATCTCGGGGTCTGAGTTTTACCATCTCACAGGCGTTCTTTTCTCTGATTCCTAAGTTGCTAGAGAAAGACAAGCCCCTTGTTCCCTGAATTTTATAAGGTGGGTCAATAAAGATAAGCAGTCAGTTGCACAGCAGAGCCCCTCACATTTCAGGTTGTTCAACCTGTGGAACTCCTTGCCAGAGGATGTGGTGAAAGCTAAGACTTTAACATTGTTCAGAAAAGAGCTAGATAAATTCATGGAGGTTAGGTCCATCAATGGCTATTAGCCACAATGGGTAGGAATGGTGTCCCTAGCCTGTTTGTCTGGAAATGAGTGACAGGGGGAGGGATCATGTGAGGACTGCCTGTTGTGTTCCCTCTCTCTGGGGCATCTGGTATTGGCCACTGTTGGCAGACAGGATACGGGCTAGATGGACCATTGGTCTGACCCAATATGGCTGTTCTTATCTTCTTATGACAATGAAAATGCTACTACTTGGTTCCTTTCAAGCTGGAGCAGACAAAACACTGTTCAAGAGGAGCCCAAGAACATCCCTGGGTTTTTTTTTAGGGGGTAGGGGGGTAATGGCTAGGCAACCAAACAGGCCTTTCCTTTCTCTAACAACCCTGTTGCAGTGTGCAGTGGCACAACTGTGAGTTGAGGATTGGATGGACGCAAGTTCAACGTTTTGTGTTAAAAACCAAAACAGAAGTGTGAGCATTTTAGTCAGGGTTCCAACACACCATAGGGGTTGTACTCCTGGGATATGTCTCCACCACACGCTTATTTTGAAATAAGCTATTCCAGAAGAAGTACTCCAAAATAGCTTATTTCGAAATACCGCATCTACACTACAGGGAAGCCTCAAAATTAGTCCGAGGCAGGCTTCCCTAATGCAGCCTCGATGTAGAGCCCCAGGAGGCACTGGGGACTAGTTACTTTTAAATGGCCCTGGGGAGAAGCTATTTCGAAATAGAGGTAGTGGAGTGTCCACAATACTGCTTTTTCGGAAGAGGTGTTATTCCTCGTGGAATGAGGTTTACAGATTTTGAAAAAAGCCGTCCGTTATTTCAAAATTATATGAAATAACAGAATTGTCCGTTATTTCAAAATTATTTGAAATAATGGAATTGCTGTGTAGACGCTCATGTTGTTATTTCGGAATAACTGTGCTGTGTAGATGCATCCTGTGAAAATGTCCATTCTTACCCAATCCATTTCCTTCCATGCCAGTGACTGACAGTTCATGTCTATCTACATACAAAATCCCGACAACACAAGACACTTGCAAATATGGATAAGCACTGCCATATTTTAAAAAAAAAAAAAACCTGGCTCCAGATTAGAGAAGCTGATGAGCATGTTGGAATGGTGCTGAATACACAATACAAAAGATATGTTGTGACAATTTTTCTTAAGTGATCTAACTCTCTTCTTCCTCTCCCTGTTCGTTTTTGGTTGTGGCAAGTGTTACAGCCAGCAGCTACACTTTGTATGAAGGCTATATTTAGAAATCGTTGACCGAGGGTTACCATATGATAACAGGCACTAGGAATGCTACAGAGCATTTTAAGCACATCAGTAGAAAGTGTTATAGATGGCTACAAGCTGTAATTACTGGCAACCTATTGGACCCTAACAATTGATTAACCACCTGATAAAAACTAACTAACCCCTCATAAACTGTAGGAAAGGTACATTTATAAAGTGTGACTGAGCCAGCTACTGAAAGGTTAACATGCTGGTGGCGGGGGTTCTGAATTTTTATTTCTTTTTGTGGATACTCCAAGAGGAAGGTTAGGAATTGAGGTCCCAAATGCTCTTTGATTAGAAAAATGTCAAAAGTCTGACTTTACCTCCAAAGCAAATAAATGGGTAGTCCTGGATTTGCCCTATTATGAACAGTTATTCCATGGATTTGAATCCAGTATCTGTTAGCTACAGGGATAGCCCATTTTGTGTGTTTGCTCAATCCGCCACACAGTAGGTTGCATTTCTAGTAAGGTTGAGCAAAGAGACCCAAGATTTCTATCAAAATTAATGAACTTTTCTACTTTGCAGATGGGAAAACAAAGGCATGGAGAGTTGCCCAAGGTCTAGCAGGAAATATGTTTCAAACAGCTGAATAGAACCAGCCATCCTGATGAGCAGCCATGTATTTTAACACCAGACCATCCTTCCTTGATCCTTCTGATCTGAGCTCTGCTCTATTTTAATTATTCAGTCGGTTAGCTACCCAAAGCCCTAATTCTTGCTGATGTGCTCTCAAATTCTAAGGAAGAGTTCTCTTAGGAGTCACGTTCAGACCTCCGTGAATCAGTATATCCAGTGCAGTAACATCCTTTCCAGAATGACCTCGTGACCAAAAATGGCACCACACTGTTCTATGGAGGTCCCCCTAAAGTAGTTCCCCTCTGAATCTGATTCCACTTGGTTGGATGGAAAATACTAAATATTTCCATGGGAAACATTAAAAAGAAATGAAAAAGTTCCCTTTTCAAGCAACTGTTCGTGGAAATTTTTTTCAGACATGTTTGGTGTTTTAACAGTCTTTTTTTGGCGGGAGGGGGCTGGAAAAAAGTTTCAGTGTAGCACTTCGGATCAACTCCAATTAGAACAACCAGATATAATAAGCTGGACGAATTGAGCGCAGTCCCTAAATTTAAAAATTTCTTGGAGTTTTGGGTGTGGTGGATTTTGTGCGTGGCTGTAGAGCAAACCACAGACCCTTCACAACAGTTTAATTGTTAGCTTGTATTTTAACTTTTTTATTTAAAAGAAAAGATTTCCATGGCACCCGTGTGAAAAATTACAGAATTCGTGGGTCGCTGACCCACTGGAGAACAGCCATGTTTCATGGGGTATTATCACAGAACATCGAAGGGGCTTGGAATCTATCGGGCCATTGTGGATTCGGGAACCTTTCAATGTGAAGATAGTTGACGCTGCAGAGTGCTACAGATACCTCAATCGCGTCAATTGCAGGACTCTTGTAAAAGGGAACATTTCCTCCTGACTAATTCCCTCATCGAAGATGACATGAACCAGTGTGTAGCCCTGAAAAAAATCACAAAGGTCAAAGTTTCAGGATTTTAGAGGCTCACTTAGCTGTGGTGTATCCCCCAAGTTCTCTGGTCTGGAAAGCTTGTGGGGACTGACTGACTGATCCGCTTTCCGACTAAAGCAGAGCTGTGAGGGAAAGTGGTGCAAAAATAGTCACTTCTTAGATCCAGTTGTTGTGGCCTGGATGGCTTGCACGCAACATTTTGGGCACAGGTAGTAGCAGGCTCAATAGGCCTCTTTTCGATGGCTGGAGCTTCTCCTGTTTCTTTTCTAATCAGTGAAAGAATTCAAAGGAGGGAATGGAACCTGGGTCTCTCTGCTAGTTTCAGCATCAGCCTACTGTCGTGCTACCTCCCTGCAATGATTCTGCGGTATTTCTGCAAGCTCCTCTTTCAAAATATTGGTCCAGGGCTTAGTACATGGTTGGGCACATAGAATCATGGAACTTGAATGGGCCTCAAGAGGTCATCAACTCGAGGCAGGAGCAAGCACTATCTAGACCATCCCTGACAGTTGTTTGTCTAACTCGATCTTAAATATCTCCAGTGACGGAGATTCCACAACCTCCTTAGGAAATTTATTCCACTGTTTAACCACCCTCACAGTTAGGAACTTTTTCCTAATGTCCAACCTAAATCTCCCTTGTTGCAATTTAAACCCATTGCAGGTATGTCTACACTGCCACCCTAGTTCAAACTAGGGTGGCTAATGTAGGCATTCGAACTTGCAAATGAAGCCCGGGATTTAAATATCCCAGGCTTTTTTTGAATGTTCCCAGGTGCCGCCATTTTTAAATGCCCCGTAGTTCGAACTACCTGCCCGCGATTACACGCGGCACGGAGAAGGTAGTTCGAATTAAAGCTCCTAATTCGAACTACCGTTACTCCTCATTGCAGATTGAGATTTTCATCCTTCTCTAGACTTACTGGAGTTTCCACCTTCTTCTTGGACTTTCCTTGTAGTGCTAGAATCAAGACAAGGTCATTATTTCTCTGTTCACAACAAAGCATAGGAAATCATAGGCATCGCAAACGTAAGTGGCTGTTTGGATTCTGACCTCTCCAGCACCTGAGCTCCTGTCTCTTCTCTGAGCATATATTCAGTACAGGGCAGGTACTGTCTGTATTACAGGGGTGTAAATCGGTCTCCCTTTTGGATATACATTTGCAGTAGTGACAAGGCATTTCAGTAATGGAAAAGGCCAAGACCTCACCTAAGCAGTTTGCTCCAAATTTCAGTATTTTGATTGCACTTTCATCCAGAAGCCCAAGCAAGTGAGGAGGTGGGAAATTTAATGAAGTGAGATGGGACTGAAACCAAAAGTCCATCGCCAGATCATCAATCCGCACGTCTGCTCTGAGACTTCTCACCCCATGTCCTCGGCCAACAGATAAGTGCAGTAGAAAATTGAACACTGACATTTCTGTCCACTTTGTGTTGAGCAAAGGGCTATGGGGTGAATTTGATGGAATTCCTTGGCCAAACTACAAAGGTCAGCATCACCCATTTTGTAAGAAGAGGCAGAGCTTAGAGGAAAAAGAATACGCACCATTGCACACACTCTAAACAGCATCTTCAGGAGCAACTATGGCAGATAAGCTCGTCTGTTTTCCACCAGGATCCAAAGCATTGATTCTCGGGGCAGATCTTTATGCCCATTCAAAACCCCATTTTGGTCACGAAGGATCAGGGCCATGTTATTGGACCAAGGCCTGACTGGTTTTGTTTAAATTTAAAAACAATAAATTAAAACATACTTGAAAAGAGTTGCCAAAGCATGTAGATAAAACTAGGTTTACATAAAACAGAGATTTTTACAGTCACATGAGAGATGTTTACCCTTCAGTCTAAGTACTTATTTACCACATAAAATGCCATTTCCCCATCTTAATTTTGTCTTCAAGAATTTACATTTGTTTGCTTTAGTCTGATTTACTTACATTTCCCAGGGAATGTACATATTTTAGAGTAACACAGAACAAATGATCTATTGAGTGCAGTTGCAATGACTTTTGCATATCATGCCAGTGTCCAAAGACTGCTTAAAAAGTCTTATTCCTCTTACACACTCTCGGCTTGCTGCTGCTAAATGTCATCTGCAAAGCCAGGAAGTCCTACCCTGCCAAATATGCAGTATCCACGCCAGCAGGATTAAATCCAAATGATATTTTAGCCAGCATTGGAAAATGAATAGAATTTGTGACCCAGAACTCGGAGAAGTACATAATGGAGTGGCAAATACAGATGGTCCATATGAAACTTTCTGGGTAACTTCTAGTTTGACACATGAAATGTTTTGTGTCATTTGAAATATATATGTATTTTTGGCACCGATTCTATAGGGAAGCACACAGTTATATAATAGAGAAAAATGGTGAGAATAAGGGCTCTGCTAGTTAGCTGGGCTTTATACAGCTTTCAGGACTTGTGAATATGAACGTCAACGCTGGACAAAGTATCTTATTCCATTCTATACTGTGTATGTGAGAGACTTCCTCACTGCAACCCCAAATTGTATGAAACTTGCAGGGTTTGGAGTCTTCTGGCAAATTCAAAGCTGCTCATGTCCCAGTATGGGAAGATCAGACATGAAGGTCAGGAGCCTGTTTGCCAATTCAAGGCCTTAAAAGCCAAACTAAACCTACCTGTGGCATGTTTGAAGTTAAACCTGGCAGTCTGGGGAGAGGGTTCATGACTATTATGGATCAAATGCACAGCCAAAGGTGGCACGACTAGTCCTGCACAGAAGTTGCAGGGCTCTGATGTGAGACAGAATCAACGCCTGACACAATGGGCTGATGAGAAATTAACAATGATCACGTGCCTTGCTAAAATGGTTCAGCTAGAGGCATCAGAGTGCTGCCCCAAAATAAAATGGAATCAGATGATTACAAAGGGTTACTAAAAGAGAACAAATCCATTGCACCTACACAGGCACCGAACTTTTATATCAACAAAATAAATCCCACCAGGTACAAGCGTGGGGCAGGAGGCGGAGTCAGGGAAAAGGAGCGTATACACATGCCTACAAGGAGGGGGAGGTTAACAAACACCAGCATGAAGAGCCTTGTCCAGAACTGCCCATGACACCGTGTTCCTCCTGTAAACAAAACTTCTGATGGAAGACAGTCTATATAGGTCGGCCCTTCGGAAATCTTCAGTACTTAGCCGCTCCCATTATTACATGAGAATTGCCATCTCAGATCACCTCCCAAATCCATTAAGAACATAAGAACGGCCGTACTGGGACAGACCAAAGGTCCATCTAGCCCAGTATCCTGCCTGCCAACAGTGGCCAGCACCAGGTGCCCCAGAGAGGGTGGACCGAAGACAATGATCAAGCGATTTGTCTCCTGCCTTCCCTCTCCAGCCTCTGACAGACAGAGGCCAGGGACACCAATTCTATCCCCTGGCTAATAGCCTTTTATGGACCTAACCTCCATGAAATTATCTATCTTCTCTTTAAACTCTATTATAGTTCTAGCCTTCACAGCCTCCTCTGGCAAGGAGTTCCACAGGTTGACTACACGCTGTGTGAAGAAGAACTTTCTTTTATTAGTTTTAAACATTAGTCTAGTGCCTATTTTCTTATCGGTCTGTACCAGATGTTTCAGAGGAAAGTGTAAGAACACCACAGTAGATTAGGTTTCATCCCAAACTCTCATAGCAATTGGCTTAAGTTTTGCAGTATTAGGTTTACCATCTCTCCTATTCCCATCATGAGCTGCTGGGAAATAAGCGCTCTTGGGAATCTGGGGAAATCTGGCCCTCTGCAACCACAACTGACCTGTCTTATGGCCTGCATTTTCCAAAGTGACTTGTGTTTTTGAGTGCCCAGCTTTGAAAGGGCCCTGATTTTCAGAAAGTGCGGCGAATCTGCCCTCTGAAAATTAGAACTTTTGGAAGGTATTTCCTGTTGGGCAGCCAAAATCACCAGTCTCATCTGGAAAAGTAGGCCATAGCAATCAAGTTAAAGCCAGGTGAAATCAGTCAGGGTATGTCTACACTACCCCGCTAGTTCGAACTAGCGGGGGTCATGTAGTCATCCACAGTTGCAAATGAAGCCTGGGATTTGAATTTCCCGGGCTTCATTTGCATGAAGCTGGCCAGCGCCATTTTTAAATGCCGGCTAGTTCGGACCCCGTGCTGCACGGCTACACGCGGCACAGACTAGCTAGTTCGGATTAGGCTTCTCATCCGAACTAGCTGTACGCCTCGTGGAATGGATTAGAAGCCTAATCCGAACTAGCTAGTCTGTGCCGCGTGTAGCCGCGCGGCACGGGGTCCGAACTAGCCGGCATTTAAAAATGGCGCCGGCCGGCTTCATGCAAATGAAGCCTGGGAAATTCAAATCCCGGGCTTCATTTGCAACTGCGGATGACTACATGACCCCCCCTAGTTCGAACTAGCGGGGTAGTGTAGACATACCCCTAGTCTTTCCTTTAACTTCAGCTGATGAGGTGAATCACAGAATGCAGTGACCTCCTGGTACTATTCTCACCTCATTTCTAAATAATTGTTTTTAAACCTAGAATCTCTCCACAAGTAGGAGGTCAAATTACTAACTTCTCTTTCCCAAAACCTTCTTCTTTCTTCTTCTCCTCCACTATACTACAACCAGCAGCAGCAGCTATGGCAATTGGCTGGCATTTGGTCCATGCCCGTGTGGCCGGAAAGGTTTGATGGCACAAGAGTCCAACGTCAGAGCAAACTTGGTGAACCCCTGTAATGGAGGTATGCCTCTGGGTTGCCTCCACTCTGCTACTGGTGTTATTTCAGGCTAGATATTGCCAGCCACCCGGAGAATGGCTATCGCTGGAATGTCTTGTGGCAGTCTTGTGACGTGTCCAAACAGCACAAGACACCGTCTGTGGCCACTGGCTCCAAGAGCCTGTAGACCAGAGTGACTCAAAACATCTGCGTTCGAAATGAAGTCCTTCCACTTTATGCCCAAGATAAGTCAGTGGCATTTTGTGTGGAAACCCGCCAGTTTTGGCCAGTCTAAGTAGCATAGAGTCCCTGTTTCAAAACCGTACAACAGGAGGGAGAGGATCCAGCCAGCGGAAACCGAAAGCTGTCTGGAACAATATTTGCTTGAATCACTCGACTTTGCCAATCTTCTCAATACTGTATTCCAGGCTGTAAATATAAATATGTTAAATATTCCCCCTCTGATTAGTAAGGGGGCTGCAATGTGATGACAAAATCCAGCATTTAGCGCAAGGGCGTTGAGTAAAAGCAATAGCCACAGTGGGGCTGATTGCTATTCTCCTGCTCACGTAGGTGGCCAATTGCAGTGCAGGGGACGCTCTGCTAGCGGGATCCAGGGGTTAGAGTAGATGGATTTCCTGGAGCGGGCTGGCACCTTTTGTGTCATTTAAAGGGCTGTGAAACAATACGTCCCCCGTTTGGTTGCTCAACCACTGGCGGTGAGAGAGAGACTCTGCTAGATTCTGCGGCCTTGCTGGAAGAACAGGCTGATTCTCTGTGGACTGGAAAGTGTGGGGGGGGTCCTTTTAGTAGCCCGTGATGAGAAGCCATATGCCCTGAATTCCCTGGCAGGCAGGAAGAGAAGCTTTTCCCTCCCAGCCACCTAATGAGGCTGCAGGCCTGATAGGTGAGGGATGGGTGGGGGGTTTGTGGGAGGTTCATGTTCTGAAAGAACAAGCAGGACTGTTGCTTGCAAGCCAGGTAAGGCACCAGCTACTGCTGGGATTGTCCAGCAGAACGGCCTGGACAGAGCCAGTTTCTGGGCAACCTGACAACTACAGGCAACCGCAGTCAGCTGATTGGCAGTCAGCAGGCAAGCCCTGAAGCCCAGCAGCAGCAGGTCAGTGGCAGCTCAAAGCATTCGCTCATGGCTTGCTCCCAGCTTTGCTGCTACCTTGCCTCATCCCAGGTAACCTCGTGCTGACCCTTGGCTCTGACTCCTCACACGTCCCCCATCCCAGCCTATCACAGAGACCTCGATTTCTCTCTGCATCCTTCTTGCTTGTGCTGCTCCCTGGTGTCTCCCGGCCTCGCTGGGGATAGCACAAGGCTAGACAGCCTGCATGAGGTTGCCGATCCAGCCGGAAGAAGCCAAACCCGCTTTTCTCAGCTTGGCCACGCCGGCCCCTCTGCTTCGGAAAGGCAGCCAAGGTGGGTGTTTTGCTTCTCCTCGCTTGACAACAGCAGTCAAATGACAATACTTTGCAATGCTTTGCCATGCGACATCTCCTTTCGTGTAGCTACTGCAGTCCTTCCTTCATTATCCACCCAAACAGACACCTGGCAGTGGCTTCCCCACGGCAGTGTTTTTGGATCAGTTATTCTATCTGTTGTCACTCCAGGAAATGTCAGCTTTCATCTGGTAGCTTTTAAAAAAAACACACACACAGCAATTTTGTTCTGAGGTATTTCATAAACTCATAAATCCTCTACTGGTGCTAGCGGCCACCAAGCCACTGGCTTCCTCACCAGGCACTCGTCCTGCTTTGACCGCGACTTTCAGCGCAGCAGATGCCATGCTAATTGCCAGCCAAGACACCCAGCATGACACAGCTTGAAAAGAAAGAGCCAGTGTTGGGATTTCTTGCTGTGTTCTTCATTTTGACAGCTCAATTCTACAATGATGGGACTCTTGTTCTCCCACATTCTCCTTCTATGCTAAAATTGGTGGTCTTGTATCTGGGGAATAAAAGGTAAGGGGGCAGGGTTGCTATTTAATTAAATTTTATCTTTGTCATTCACGTCTTTCATGATCTCAACAGGAACAGTGTGATGCTGTTGCAAAAAAAGCAAATATGATTCTAGGTTGTATCAACAGGTGTGTTGTAAGCAAAACTCGTGAAGTCATTCTGCCGCTCTACTCTGCACTAGTTACGCCTCAGCTGGAGTACTGTGTCCAGTTCTGGGCGCCACATTTCAAGAAAGATGTGGAGAAATTGGAAAGGGTACAGAGAAGAGCGACAAGAATGATTAAAGGTCTAGAGAACATGACCTATGAAGCCAGGCTTCATGAACTGGGCTTGTTTAGTTTGGAAAAAAGAAGATTAAGGGGGGACATGATAGCGGTTTTCAAATATCTAAAAGGGTGTCACAAGGAGGAAGGAGAAAATTTGTTCCTCTTGGTTTCTGAGGACAGGACAAGGAGTAATGGGCTTAAAGTGCAGCAGGGGAGGTTTAGATTGGACATTAGGAAAAAATTCCTAACTGTCAGGGTGGTCAAATATTGGAATAAATTGCCCAGGGAAGTTGTGGAATCTCCCTCTCTGGAGATATTTAAGAACAGGTTAGATAGACATCTGTCAGGGATGGTGTAGACGGAGCTTGGTCCTGCCTTGAGGGCGGGGGGCTGGACTCGATGACCTCTCGAGGTCCCTTCCAGTCCTATGATTCTATGATTCTATGATAACAGTTGTTATACTGGATCACAATCTAGCTTGGTATTCCATCTCTGGCAGTGGCTGGTCACATAAACTTCAGTGGAAAGTGAGAGAAATTCTGTGGAAAATAGCCCATGTCTACACTAGGGATACGTCTAGATTGCACGCCTTTTTCGACAGAGGCTTTGTCGACAGATGCTGTTGACAAAGCCGCTGTCAAAAAAGAGCGTCTAGACTACAACCAGTACTGTCGACAAAGCAAGCCGCTCTTTTGAAAAAGAGTCTAGACGCTGTCTTTCGAAAAAGCACAGTTTGCATGCAATAGCATCTTTTTTCAACAGAGTATTATAAAAAAAAAGGCGTTATTCCTCGTAGAATGAGGTTTACCGCCGTCAACAAAACTGCCGTGTTCTGTCGACTTACTGTCGACAGAACACGGCGGTAGCATAGACGCAGGTATAGTTTTCTCGACAAAAGTCCACTTCTGTCGACAAAGCCCTGTAGTCTAGACACAACCTAGGGGATTATTTCAAATTTACTAAATTCAACCTCTGGACTCCCGATTTAACAAATTTGAAGTTCTGTGTCCTTACTATGGGGAAGCCTCGAAAATAGTCAAAGGCAGGCTCTGTTAATATGGACATGCTATGTCAGACTCAGAGCACTAGGAAGCACTCTGGGGAGCTGCAGGAGGCCTCCTGGAGGCCAATAAATTCAAATTAGCGCCACTGAAGCATCCACACTAATATTATTTTGGATTTACAAGTTCAGGAATAGCGTTATACCTCATGAAAAGCAGGATTAAAAAGTTCGAATTTTGAGGTCCCTTATTCTAGTATAATGGGCATGGTAGTGTGGACACACCGATTACAAATTTTGAACTTGGAGGAGGGGGATTATTTTGGTTATTTTGGGCTAAGGTCCTAGTGTAGACCAGGCCTAGGAATTATTCATCCAGAGGTTCAGAGTCTTTCTAAACCCCTATCAATTAGTGGTATGGTTTATTAAAACGTGAGGATCTGAATCTCTTACACCAGTGTCTCTTAAATGTTTTAAGACTGAGAAAACCAAACCTTTTTTTTTTTTTTTTTTTTTTTTTAAAGAACACCAAGGATTTTTTGTTGAGGGGGGAAAAAAAAAGGTCAGGGGGGAATTTATTGAGGAAAAAAAAAAGGGGCGACCATTTTGAATTTTGTTATTCTCCGGTGTGCCACGGAACACGGTTTAAGAAACACTGTCTTACACCGTTTGAAAAAAATCGTATCTAAAATGTCTCTGGAAAGTGCTTTCATTCTCCTATTTTTTTTTTCCTGAAACCGTCTTATCCCTCGGCCCCAATGGGATCTTGTGACAGGGACTTCCACAGAGTAACAAGAATGGGTCATTTGAAAACAGTATTTCTTGACCAGATGCCAAAGGACTCATGGGCAGCAGCAGCAGCTTTCCACAAAGCAGGATGCTGATCAGCCTTTGGGTGTCCAGTAAAACTATAAAGGCAGCATCAACAGATGCCTGAATTAGATTCAAAATAGGAGCTGCATTGGCTTTAAAAGAGAAGAGGCATTGATATGGAATTCATGTCAGACTCCTGAGTTATGACGGTGGCTTCACCATTCACTTGACGTATGAACTTGGGGTAAAACTCTCAAAAGTATTTTAATGATGTAGGGCAGGGTGGGGAACCTAAGGCCGGGGGGGCCTGGATTTAGCTCTCCAGGCTCAGGGCTCCCCACCAGCATCAGGTCTGAGCTGGTGTTCCAGCCCCTCCCCTCAGCACCCCGCCACAGAGCTGCCGCACACAACATTTACTAGACTGGCCTCTCTAGGCTCTGGTGTGTGAGGGGAATGTGAGGAGCGTCTTTCTCTTCCTCAGTTGGGGGCCACCTTAGGTGGGGGGGGGCTGTTTGTTTGTTTTATTTTTGTTTATTTGGTTGATTTTTTGGCTTTTCACTTGTGTGCAACCCCCATCTGATTTTTCTGTGGGTCAGCGGCCCCCGACCCAGAAAAGGTTCCCCACCCCCGATTTAGGGGCACCAGTACTATTTGACTTGCAATCATTACTCCCCATAATTTAAAAGCCCAGCTAAAAGAGGCAGAGAGAGATGCAGCTGCAGTTCAGGCGACAGATAACTTCTTCCACCACCACAACGAACGGACGGGCCCATCCACACACACGAGTCTCGTGTAAGAAAAACGTTACATGGCTGGTCAAACTCAGCTTAGTGGGCCTGAAAGTAACTCTGTTTGGGTTTCCTCGCCTGTGGGGGGGTGACTGCCCCACACTGACCGGAAGAGGTTAAAGCAGGCAGAAGGGAGTCTGTGCACAGCCCTGACCAATGTGGGAGAGGCTTTTTATTAGCCAATCAGGGTGCAGCTTGCAGGGGCAGCCCTGTATAAAAGGAGCTGCTCAGCAGAGCGTAGGACCAGGGAAGGTGCAGGGCCTGGCTCCTAGGGAAGTGCGTTTGGGGGAGCTGTGCTGGGCAGGCTCAGAGGGGCTAGAGAGGGAGGCTCCAGCCTGATACCTGCCAGGCTGCTGGCCTTGCTACAAGGGCCAGGGTCAGAGGCGAAGTGGCCCAGGGAACTAGAGGCAGTAGAGGGCAGGACAAGGCTGCCGCCAGAGGGTCGCTGGGTTGGGACCCAGAGTAGCGGGTGGGTCTGGGTCCCCCCCATGCACCATGTTTAGCCGCCATTGTTGTGCAGCCTGGAAGGACTGTGGCTGCCCCTGAAGCGCGGGGCTAGATTCAGGCTGCAGTTGGCCATGGTGGCAGGTGCTAGAGGAAGGACTGCTGACAGCCCCACTGGAAGGGGGACGAAAGACCACTGGAGTGGGCACGGCCAGAGGACAGTGTCTGAAGAGGACGCCGTGGTCTGGTAGCAACATGGGTCCGGACACTGAATGTGGACAGAGCGGAGTGATGCGTGAGGCACTAGCCAGAGGCAAGAGCTCTGCTGATAATAGAGCTAATTCCCAGTACTACCAGCAGGAGGCACTGCAGCGGTGAGTTGACCCCGTGACATCCCCTTTCAGGACTTAGGTTTCTGCTCTGCCTCCCCTGAGACTCTGACATATGAGAGCAGCTTTAGGTTTGGCTGTGACTAGAGAGAGCCCCACCCATGGAGGCTGCTAAGGGAACAGGTGGGCTCCCCCGAATCCCAAACCCCTCTTGGCCTTGCCCAGTTTTTAGGCTGCACCTGCCAGCTCTTAAGCTCATTAGTACAACAGGGCTTTTGCCACTGTCCTCTGCCATTGATACCACAAGAGACCCAATTCTGTGGTGTGGGGTGAGCCCCCTGTGTTGACATCACTTTAAGCCACCAATATGCTGCAGACTTTTATGCTTCCAGGAACAGAGATTTCAATGTTGGCTTTTTTCTGCTGGTGATGATTTACAGGTTTCTGATTGTTTTCCCACAGTGTTGTTATATGTCCAGTGTTATACTATTTTCATTATTGATGTTGCTAAAAAGAGTTATTTCCCAAAAGACCATTGTGGAAACATGCTGGTTGGTTGAAATACCTTCCTCTATGTCTTCATTTAGCTACCGATGATCGATCTATCTTTCTTTCTTTCTTTCTTTCTTTCTTTCTTTCTTTCTTTTCCTCCCCCCCCCCCCCCCCAAGTTCTTCAGAACTTTTGGCTCATAATAATCACTTTAAGTGGTAAAGAAAAATGGTGCAAGAGAAGAAATTACCGCGAGGATTTTCTTGCCAAATACAATGCCATGCAAGTGTATTTCAGATGTGGGATAGAGGCTTGTGTACAAACAAAACATATGCTTGCAAGGTACTTAGGGCCTAGCACAATGTCGTCATCATCCAAGAACCCAAAACCTGAGCATGTTTTCTATACCAGGTCTGGGCACATAATCGTGGTCCGATGACTAATGCTAAGATACGTGTGTCTGCCAGATGCGAGGCTGGTTAGGTGGTGGGACTAGAGAAATGAGGCTGTTGTCTGGCTCTAAGAGGGCACTAGTCTTTTGTTAATAAACACATGCCTTAAAGTTAGCATTTAGTCACCTTTCAACTTCTGGAAACTAGCTTGCCCAATTTTGCACCGGAACGTATTTAGAGTGTTGGCTTAATAGCCTTTAGGATATGGATTACCAGGGCCTGATACATCCCACACACATGCTTAATCACATCTGCCAAGCAGTCCTGTGCTCCCAGTCAGACTACTCACCTGTGCAAAGTTAATTATTTGCAAGATGGGGGGGGGGGGGCTCATTCCAAAGAAGTTTCCCATTGGGAGCAGTAATCCAATGGACTGCAGGGATTTTCCAGTGGAAGGAAAGCCTAATAAAGCAAGGACAGTGGTTACAATGAGGATCCAATAGTACTGACCCATTGGAAAATATTTCATATGATCTCGGTCACACTGAAGACGACATCAATAAGTGCTGTTGTGGTTTCGGAATTTGTTTGACCCGTATTACTGTGGTATCTGAGCACTTCACATTCTTGAATGTATGTATCTTGCCCTCACTTCTGTGAGGAAAGGAGTTGGGATGTAAAATCCAGATTAATCAATTAGCTGGGTTAAACGAGCGTTTAATCAGTTAACTGACTCAGCAGGATCTGGCCCTGGGGGGGGGGGGCTGCTGTTTCTGCTACCAGGATGACCCTGCTCTCCGGGCTGGGGGCTGCTGCTGCCTGTTGGCAGGACATGTATAGAGAAAGTGAATAAGGAAAAGTTATTTATTTGTTCTCATAACACAAGAGCTAGGAGTCACCAAATGAAATGAATAGGCAGCAGGTTTAAAACGAACAAAAGGAAGTTTTTCTTTCTGCAACGCACAGTCAACCTGTGGAACTCCTTGCCAGAGGAGGTTGTGAAGGCCAGGACTTAAAAGGGTTCAAAAAAGAACTAGATAAATTCATGGAGGTTAGGTCCATCAATGTCTATTCACCAGGATAGGTAGGAATGGTGTCCCTAGCCTCTGTTTGTCAGAGGCTGGAAATGGATGACAGGAGAGAGATCACTTGATGATTACCTCTTCTGTTCACTCCCTCTGGGGCATCTGGCTTTGGCCAGACAGGACACTGGGCTAGATGGACCTTTGGTCTGACCCAGTATGGCCGTTCTTCTATTCTTATGACTCTCCCGGCTCCAGCCCTGGAGTTGCTGCTGCTGCCACTGGTAGCAATAGGCTCCCAGTCTAGGACTGGGGCTGCTGCTGACTCCCAGCCCCACTGGGGCAGTCCTGCTGCAGGTGCGAGGCTGCTACTAGATGCCAGTTAACTAGTACCCAGTAAGCATCACCTGGTAAGAGTGGTGCTTAGCGGGTAACCAGTTACCATTCACATCCCCTAGAACAGAGTTGCTACTGTCCCTATCTTACAGCTGGAGAAATAGAGGCACTGAATTCGAAGGACAGATTTTCAAAGTTATTTAGGTGCTTAAAGACATTTTCAAGGCTTGAATGGGAGTGAAACACCCGGGCATTTTACAAATCCCTCTGAGTATCACCAAAAAGCCTTTGAACATCTTTGCCTACGTGACCTACCTGATGTTACCCAGCTGTCTGAAGTAAAGCAGGGAGCAGAATTGTTTTTCCAAGTATCAGGCTCACGTCCTAACCCCCCGACCATCCTTCTTCTCATTGTCCAGTTGTGGATATAGTTACCTGGTGACCTCCTATCATGGGCAGAGTTAGGCATTGAAAACCGTTTGGAGCAAGAAGCACGAAAAGAGAGGCCTGTTAAGATAGTTGGGCCGCCTGCTCTGCTGAAGTGGGCTTAGTCCTCAACTCACCAGCCAGCATGGACACATTGGAAAGGGAAGGACAAGTTCGCCAGGCCCCTTCTCGTTTGCAAACGAATATTTGTAAACACCAAATGAGAATGTTCTTACTTGTTTATCTTTCCAGGGAACCCTCCTCTGATCCTTCCATGAACTCGACTGTAGCTACTTAATGTACACACTCATTTTTTGGCTAAAAACAGGAACTGACCTTTAAAACCTTTATTAGTAAACAGTTTATATATACTTTTTGCCATGAAGTAGTTGGCCTAAGCAGCAAATTACCATTCCCTTCAGTGAAGAAACCATTTACCTCTGCAGCTGCTGTCTCTGCTGGGACTGGTTCAAAGTCCAGTGGAGTCAATAGGAGCTTTTCATTGATTTCAATGGGCTTTGGATCGATCCTAAGCTCCCTTTTTAGTGGTTATCCATTGGTCAATGAATGTTACCCATTTCCCCCCATGCTCTGTGCCTTATCCGCAGAGGCTATCGCTCTCTCGTAGCCTATGTTAGGAGGCCTGGCTCATTAGCAAGCTGTAGCCACTCTCTGAGCAATCCCTGTTCAATGCCTGATGTGTCAACCAAGATGGCAGCTCTGATGTTGAGTCATGTGTGAAGTGAGTCCCCAGCAAACACGAGCCTTATTCATCACCATCCTGAAGCCCCTTTGAGATTACAGGGGGATATATGGGCCCCGTGGTGGGGTGTTTATATCACAGCAGTCCCTGAAGGTGTTAGGGGGTATGTCTACACTACCCCGCTAGTTCAAACTAGCGGGGTAATGTAGGCATACCGCACTTGCAAATGAAGCCCGGGATTTGAATTTCCCGGGCTTCATTTGCATAAGCGGGGCGCCGCCATTTTTAAATCCCCACTCGTTCGAACCCCGTGCCGCGCGGCTACACGCGACACGAACTAGGTAGTTCGAAGTAGGCTTCCTAGTTCGAACTACTGTTACTCCTCGTGGAACGAGGTGTACCGGTAGTTCGGAATAGGAAGCCTAATCCGAACTACCTAGTCCGTGCCACGTGTAGCCGCGGGCACGGAGTCCGAACTAGCGGACATTTAAAAATGACGGCGCCCGGCAAGATGCAAATAAAGCCCGGGAAATTCAAATCCTGGGCTTCATTTGCAACTTCGGTTGCCTACATTAACCACCCTAGTTCGAACTAGGGTGGTAGTGTAGACATACCCTCAAAGGCTACATCTAGACTCACATGATTTTGCAGAAATACTTTTAACGGAAAAACTTTTCCGTTAAAAGCATTTCTGCAAAAGAGCGTCTAGATTGGTAAGGATGCTTTTGCGCAAAAGCATCCGTGCCAATCTAGACGTGGTTTTGCGCAAGAAATCTCAGATGGCCATTTTAGCCATCGGGCTTTCTTGCGCAAAAAATTAAGGTGCCTGTCTACACTGGCCCTCTTGCACAAGTATTCTTGCACAAGAGGGCTTATCCCTGAGCGGGAGCGTGAAAATATTTGTGCAAGAAGCACTGATTTTGTACATTACAAAGTCAGTGCTCTTGCACGAATTCAAGTGGCCAGTGTAGACAGCTGACAAGTTTTTGCACAAAAGCAGTTGCTTTTGCACAAAATCTTGCCAGTCTAGACGCACTCAGAGGAGTGCACAGGGGAGGGTGGAGACAACAGAGCTGGACAGATTTCCCTTAGAGAGAACATCTGGCTTCTCTCAGAAACTCAGCCAGCAGCAGCCAACGCACGCACACACGCTGTCACTCACACACTCACTCCATCTGTGTCACAATGCCTGTCTCTCTCTCACAGCACCTCTCTTTCACACTCCCACATTCCTGTTGTCTCTCTCTGTAGCCCCCACCCCTGAGGCCCTGCCCCTTCCGGGCGGCCCGGAACCAGCCCATGGCCAGGTACCAAAATGTGTGAAGTGGCCCCTCTGTGAAAATCATTGCCGCCCCTGCCCTGGAGCCTAGTGATTCATACGGGGGTGGGGCTCCGGGCTGCCACCGCTCCTACCACAGCAGTGGCTGGGGCCCCAGGTCCTTTAAATCTTCCCCTGAGTGCTGTGCTGCATACCCCGTGCGGCTCTAAGGAATGGGGGAGGGCTGGCGTGTGCTCAGGGTGGTATGGAGGCTCCGCCCCTTCCAGTTGAGGCTCTGCCCCTTTCGGGAGAGTGCAACCAAGCCCTCCCCACCCTCCACCTTGCCCAGGGGCCCGTGCGGGATTCAGGGAGCGGAATCTCTGCCTCGGCAGCAGCTCCTGGTGCAAAGGGGGTTCTGGAGTGGAGCAGAGGCTGGAGGAAGGAAGGGAGATGGGCCCAGACACTGTCCCGTCCTGCAGGACTAGGGGGAGCCAAACAAGTTAAAAACGAACAAATCTGAGCGAGGCTGGACACCGGCAAACATTGCCCAGCCTCCAGATTGCTAGGCTGGGGGGTTCCCTGTCTAGGGGAGTGCTGGGAGGTCATTTGCCGTTAGATTGGTTTGGGCAAAACACTCCAGGGATGCTCTCCAGCCCACCCCCCTGCACTGGAGGGGCCTGGGCTGCAGCAGGGGCTTTCAAATGACTCAGGACCGGGGGATGGAATGTCGGGCACTGGGGCTTGTTGCTGCGGGGGGATCAGGTGAGCAGTGGGGGCTAAGGCAGCTCCCTGCCTGTCCTGGCACCACAGACTGTGCTGCGCCTCAGAAGCGGCCGGCAGCAGGCCCGGCTTCTGGGTGGGGGGCAAGGGGAGAGTGCACAGGGCACCGCTCACTGCCCCTGCCCTGAGCACTAGCTCCGCACTCCCATTGGCCGGGAACTTGCTGCCAGCTGCTTCAGGGGCGCAGGAGAGGCAGGAAGCTGCCTTAGCGCCCCCACTGCACTGCTGACCGGGAGCTGCTCGAGGTAACCCCCTCCTGCCCAGCCCTGCCCCCCCCCCCCAAAGCCCCCTTCGACATCGCAAAGCTCTCCTCAGCCCGACCCCGGAGCCCACACTCCAGTTGGGTTGCGGCATAAACAATTTTCTTCAACTGGGTCATGAGGAAAAAAGCTTGGAACCCACGGGGCTAGATGAGTTAACAGGCCCTTCCCACCTCTGGGCTCTGTGCTAGCGGTAACATGACACGTGGAAATGCTTTCCCTTGACTCCCTGGTCTGGTCTGTCCTCCTGCCTCCCCTTTGCTTCGGTTCTCTCCCTGGTCTGTCTGCGCCCTGCTTCCTTGCTTCTCTCCTTTCACACCGAAAGGAAGCTTCCCTTGAGGAAAGGGCACAGCAGTTCCTGTCATCCGGCCTCCACGGCGTCTGCTACTATTAATGTTGTTCTATTATCTAATCGCTGCTGCTCAGGTTTCTGCCTCATGGCTGAGGGAACAGAGCGAGGTGTCCCGAAAATAGCCTCCTGTTCCTCTAGCAGCAGCGTCCCCTCTATCGCCTGTGAGGCTTTATGGCCATTCCAAGGGGCAGGGTATTTCCATAGCAGCGGACGATGGTCGTGATTTCCCATTCTTTCTGCTAATCCCCAGGACTTTGACCGGGTTGCCGATGTCACAGTATTCGGATGTTCTTTTGGATTGTTTTCTCCACCACATTTTGTGCGTGGGAGACTTTGCTCCCCCAAGGCCTGATCCTGGGCTCCTCCCAGGCCATGGGTAGGGTTGGTGAACCTGCCAGCAACAGCTCATTTTTACAAGTGCGACGCAAACAAATGACATGATGCCAGACTAAACCGCTGGCGCCTTTTTAGAGCAGAGGAAAGGCCCCTCCACATAACTGTGCTGATCTTCCCCCTTCAGAGCCACCCAGCACTGGTCTTCCTCCTTGTTGATGGATGAGAGCGACGCAAGGCAGGCTCTGGATGACTTCTGGGAGTCAACTAACCTGTTGCCTAGCGGCCACCCATCCCACCATAGGCCCTGTGGACAGAGCGGAGTGATGCGTGAGGCACTAGCCAGAGGCAAGAGCTCTGCTGATAATAGAGCTAATTCCCAGTACTACCAGCAGGAGGCACTGCAGCGGTGCCCAGAACCAGGAAGACCCTGTGTTATGACAATAGACAGCACAGGCTGCTGTAGCCGGGGAGCTAAACAGAGCAGGAGACGGCCTTTCTATCGCTAGGGAGTCACCTTGATGAAGAGACTGCTCTGTTACATACTGGTCATGCCAATTCTCTTCCAGAATATGATCTGAGGAAGTGGGTCTGCCCCACGAAAGCTCATCAGCTAATAAACCATCTTGTTAGTCTTTAAAGTGCTCCGTATTTTTTCCTTTTGTTTTACCCAGATCAGACTAACACAGCTACCTCTCTATTATTCTGTATTCTTGACAAACACAGCCTGAATTCTCCAGCCCGGGAGTGAACGGCCCAGCTTGTATTCCCTGGTCTTTGTAGCATTGGCCCCAGACATGTTTTTAAATTCTTTTTTACAACTATGGAGTGAAAGCAGGGCTTCCTGTTTAGGTGTAGTCACGATACCAGTGCTCCAAAGGTAGCGCTCTATCATAGGATAACCCACCCTGACATCGGGAAGGAGAGTGAGGCCTCTTGATTCGAGTGACCCTCCTCGGGTTGTGAGTCGCACGCCTGAGAGGCAGCATGGACTGTGAGTCAGGAGTTTTGGGTTCCAGGCCAGACTCTGCCATTGACCTGCTCTGTGAACTTCTCTGGGATTATTTCCCCTCCCAGGGTATGTCTACACTACAGCGCTAATTCGAACTAACTTAATTCGAATTAGTTAATTCGAACTAAGCTAATTCGAACTAGTGCATCTAGACCTAAAAACTAGTTGGAATTAGCATTTTGCTAATTTGAACTAGCATGTCCACATTGAGTGGACCCTGAACCGAAGTTAAGGCTGGCCGGAAGCAGTGCCGGCAGGGCATCAGAGGAGGACTTAGAGCGTGGAGCTGCTGTCTCAGGCTAGCCGAGGGCTGTGCTTAAAGGGACCCGACCCCCACCCCGGACAGACAGTTCTCAGGGGTTCCCCGCTTGCAAAGCAGTCCTGGCTTGGAGTGCCCTGAATGCCCACACTCGGCACATCACAGCACTCGGCCATCAGCCCGGCTGCACTTGCCGCAGGCTGCCATCCGGAGGGGGGGTCAATCAAGGGGCTTCAGGAGTGCTTCCTCCCCGAGGAGCCCGCAGAGCCACCCCAGTCCTCCCCATCGGAGGCTCGTACCCCATTCCTCTCTCACCTCCTTCCACTTACCCCTCCCTCGCCCCCTTCCTCATGTACAAAATAAAGGACACGTGTGTTCAAAAATAGAAACTCTCTTTATTGAACAAAACTCGGGGAGACTGGGAAAAGGAGGTGGGAGAGGGGAAGAGAGAGGGTGGGAGAGGGGAGGGCAACTAAAATGATCAGGGGTTTGGAACAGGTTCCATATGAAGAGAGGCTAAAAAGACTGGGACTTTTCAGCTTAGAAAAGAGGAGACTGAGGGAGGATATGATAGAGGTCTATAAAAGCATGAGTGGTGTGGAGAGGGTGCATAAAGAAAAGTTCTTCATTAGTTCCCATAATAGAAGGACTAGAGGACACCAAATGAAATGAATAGGTAGCAGGCTTCAAACTAACAACAGAAAGTTCTTCTTCACAAAGCAAATAGTCAACCTGTGGAACTCCTTGCTGCAGGAGGCTGTGAAGGCTAGAACTATAACAGAGTTTAAAGAGAAGTGAGATAAAGTCATGGAGGTTGGGTCCATGGACTGGTATTAGCCAGGGGGTAGAAATGGTGTCCCTGGCCTCTGTGGAAGGCTGGAGATGGATGGCACGAGACAAATGGCTTGGTCATTGTCTTCAGTCCATCCCCTCCAGGGTACCTAGTGCTGGCTGCTGTCGGCAGACAGGCTACTGGGCTAGATGGACTTTGGTCTGACCCAGTACGGCCATTCTAAGCTCAGGGTTCAGGGTCGGGGGTCTCAGTGGACCACCTTGATTTTCATGCAAACCTGCTCCTTGGTGGCCAGGCTGGCAGCTCTCCTGCCCTAGCCGGCCACTTTCCTGTGCCTAGTGCGGAGGTCGTGGATGAGGTCCATGATGTCTGCACTAGACCAGGCGGGCGCCCGACTCTTGCGGACCTGGGCAGGCTCCCGGGAGCCGCCAGCCTGGTCCCGGGAAGAGGCGGAGGGCTGGGTGGCAGCGGGTGGCTGGCTCAAGCCGTGCCAGGTTCAGGGTCTGCTGGCTGGGTGCTGGCAGGTTTGCACGTGGCACAGGCACCGTAGCCAGACCGTGCCCCTTTAAGGGCTCCGGGGCCGGGAGGAGGGCAGAAGAGTTTCCCTGGTGGTGCCCAGAGTGGCCACCAGGGCAAGCTGGGGAGGGCTAGCCTCCCACTAGTTCGAACTAAGTGGCTACACAGCCCTTAATTCGAACTAGTTAATTCGAACTAGGCGTTAGTCCTCGTGGAATGAGGTTTACCTAGTTCGAATTAAGCGCTCCGCTAGTTCGAATTAAGTTCGAACTAGCGGTTCACGTGTGTAGCGCCTATCAAAGTTAATTCGAACTAAAGTCTGTTAGTTCGAATTAACTTTGTAGTGTAGACATACCCCCAGCCTTTAGCTATCTTGCCAGTCTGAAGGGACTACCTCTGACTAGCCTTTTGTGCCTAGCACAGTGGGGTTCTGAGTTCAGCTGTAGCCCCTGTTGGGCTGTAATTGGTAACTTTAGTACTATCCTATAAGCAGTATTGCAGCCACTGGACTATAAATAGGGTGGCCATATTTTCCTATGCTGAGAACAGGACACCTGATAAAATTATTCAGTCATGGGAGGTCAATGGCCATCAGTCAGAACTGGGCAGGACAAATATTCCTGTCGTCTGAAGAAGTGGGTTGCGCCCATGAAAACTCATGATCCCATCTACATGTTTTGTTAGTCTGGTGCTACCAGTCTATTTGTTGTTTTTTAAGTTTTCCCTGTTACGGACTAACTCGGCTGCCCCTCTGAAGATTCCAATTAACGTTAAGTTGAATGAGCCCCCATTACAAGGGAATACTGCATAACAGGAGGCTTTTTATTTGCCTTCTTATTTTCAAGGTCTGCTCCTGGAAGGGATGGGGCCTCAGGTGAGAGGAGAGAGGGTGGGGGCAGCCACCCTCAGCGCCGTCTGGAGTGCACTGAGCCGCGGTCCCTCCCCCCCAGGCCTTAGTACAGCCGGGAACGCGCTGCGTCATACTCCAGTGGCTATTTAAAGGGACGAGAGCTCTGGCCGCTGCTGTTGCCATAGTAGCAGCAGTGGCCAGGAGCCCCGGGTCCTTTTAAATCACCAGGTCTTGGAGCAATTGCCCTCCCTGGTCAGCAGGCCTGGACACACACACCCCCCCCCCCCCCGTGCACCTGCCCTTCGCAGGCGGGGCGATGTCTACACGACCCTGTTCTTCCGGAGAAGCGACGCACACTGTGAACCGCAACGTGCGTCGCTTTTCCCGCTTCTTTTCTCGGAAGAGGCTTTTCCGACGTTTGGCCCATCTGCACCGGCCCAAATGTCAGGGGGGAAAAAACCCTTTTTCGGAACGTCCCTTCTTCCCCGTAAAATGAGGTTTACAGAGATGCTGAAAAAGCGCGTCTGCTCTTCCGAAAAATAATTTGGAAGAGCAGACGTGTTCCCTGGACACGGCAGAGTTTTTCCTGGATACCTCCGGTATCTGGCTGGACCCCCTGCTACAGATTTGCCTCTCCCGGTACCCGAAGCAACACGCTGGGGGTGGGACACACGGGGGTCATATGACTCCTCAGATTTCCGCCAGGGGTCAAACAGCAGCCTTTCGGTGCTGTGCAGCAGGGACGGGATGGGAGCCGCTTCCTGCTTCAGTGGAAGGGGCATGCTTCCCCGTTACTGTCCTCTCCCTGCTTTGTCCCCCCCCCCCCCCATCCCTGCTGCTCCTCCAAATCCCTCTCCCTCCCCCCATCCCGCTCTCATCGCTGTGCGGAGACCAAGCCCCTGGTCAGCTTATGCAGCTCACAAACAGCCAGGCTGGCAGGCTCCTTCCTCCCCTCAGTGCCTCTGGCTGGGATGGCAGCCAGGGAAAGCTCAAGAAACCCAGCTCCCTGGCCAGGAGGAGCCAATCCCTGCATGTCGCAGAGCCCCACAGAGCGCTGGCCTGGGGAAACTTTGCTGCCCCTCAGCTAAGCTCTGGAGTGGGGGGAGGAAGCTATTTCCAGCCTGTTTGCACTTCAACCCTGCAAATCCCCAGACAGGGGCACTTAGCACCCTCTTCACTTGCTGCCCCCAGGAGTTTGAGGCTGCCCTGTCCCGTAGGCACCGTGCCCTGCTGAGCCACCTTTCTGGTCGGGTTCTCTAAAGCCCCTGCAGGAGGGTCCCTGGGCCCTGGTGCCCAATGCCTCCTTAGGGCTTAACCCCTTCCTGCCCGTGCTGTAGCCAGGAGGCAGCTGGGTCCTGTCTGTGGCTAGCAGCAGCCTGGAGGTGGGAGCTGCCTCCAGCCACGTGGGAGAGGGAGGGAAGGGATAAAACACAAGCCGGGTCAGCCTTACCCCTTTCCTCACCCCTCTTTAGCTGGCGGCAGCTTCCATCCCCTCCTGCTTGCACAGTGCCGAAAGGCGGCTGCTGGCCATGCTCTGATGTGCGCCCGACAGAACTCTGGGGTAGGGGGTAGGGGGGTTCTGCAACCTTACCCACATGTTGCCTGGAGAAGACACGGCACCAGGTTCCAAGAGAGGCAGGTTCATCCAAGGGACACAGAGGGTGGAGCGCCCCAGGCAGGGAAGGTTGGGCCAGGTCTGTCACCCCCATGCCCATGTGAGAGAGGTGCATGGGACCGTGTGTGTGCACCACCTCTCCCCATGCAAACCATCAAGGTAAGAAGGTAAATAAAAACACGCCAGCTGCGCAGTATTTCTTTGAACAGGGTCTCAGTCGGCTTGATGGTCATGTGAACGTTTCTCCTGCCTCGTTCTGATTGATGGCCATTAGCCTCACTTGAGTACAAGTCATTTTAACAGGTGCCCCTTGTTCAGCGCAGGGAAATATGGTCACCCTCGCTCTGGTGGCATCATGGGACTCCTAGGGTACGTCTACACTGAGGCACTATTTCAGGATACTTCTGGTATCCCAAAATAGCTATTCCACATCTTTAGAACAAGCCGGTTATTTCAAAATCTAATGGGGTCGCTATTCCGCTGTCCCTGTAAACCTCGTTCCACGAGGATTAAGGGGCATTTCAGAATAGCAGTTTATTTCAAAATTTGGCACTGTGTAGACAGCTCCAAATGATTAAATAAGCTATTTTGAAATTAACTCAAAATAAGCTACTCAATTTGAGGTGAGGGAGCAGTGTAGATGCAGCCCTAGTGTGAGGAAGGGTTAAGTCATGGATCTTTGTAGGACGGGGTTCCAAGATGTCCATTTCAGACGCAGAATGGCCCCAGTTCAGCAAAGGTTTAAGCACTGAGTGTAATGGGGGCTGGCAGGTGCAAGTTCTTTGCTGAATCGTGGCCAGTCTTTGGGTTTTACTCTTTTATAATGCAAGGCTTGCTAGTGGGTAGCAAAGCAAATCTAAACACTATGTGCACCGAGGCAGCAAAGCTTAGAGAGAAAAAAAAAGAAAGAAAATTCCCTGCTTCTACAGTTCATGCTGTTCCTCTAAACTATTTATAAATAGGTTTTCTGTAGCCAGTGTTTGCATTTGGACTGCATCTCTGTTCCAGTTTTCAAGGCTTCACTGAGAGCTGGAAGTACAGGTCAGCTGGAAGAAAGGAGGCGGAGGGAGCTAACCCAGCAATCAGAGACTAATTAAAATATAGTTCCTGCGAATAAATGCACACACGTTCACAAACCATGCATGATGCCAATTGACTCTCCCTAATAAAATACAACTGGAGCAGGAAACTGGGTTCTTTCTCTATCCTGCCTCTCAATTCTCTTTTCCTCTCCTTTTCATTAACTGACCACAGCTCCAATTTCCGATGTCCTTTTAAAGAGAGCGCTGTGCCCCTCGTCTGGTGTTCATGCAATACCGAGGCCTGTTAAACAATGCAAGCCTCACACTTTGTCTGACACAGAGTTGCCAGGAACCCTCTGGATAGGTCTCTGAGCTGATCTCAGGCTTATCCTCCCCCCAGTCTCCATCCAAATAATACATGGCTCCGTCTTTCCTTGAAGAAACCCCTTACGGAAAGTAACAAGCTGTCCAGTGAAGGATTTTTTTTCTCTGATTAATAGATTCAGAGATCACTGTGGTTTGACTTCATCAAGACTTGAATGTTGTTGTTTTTTAGTTCGAGAAAATATTACCTCTCCTGCCTTTGAATTAATGTTTCAATAGCCTTCTTTTGGCCAACAGTGTAATCAAATATCAGCAATTAATATCTACAGCCATGAGGGGGGAATAGTTTAAAAATCGGACGAATATATTAAACATTTTAAACTCGCTTAATGGGACTCGGTGGTTTTTAATCACAGGGAGAAACATGAGCAGACCAATTTAGGCAGTCTTTAAGAGTATGATGTCATTCTGTCTCTGCATGGGGTAAATGAGCCATAGATAAACACCTTCCAAAAGCCTTTAGGCAAAAGGAAATAATCCTTCATGTACACAGGCATGGTTCTTAGTATCTAAACATCTTCTTGTAGTTTGCATAGGAGGGCTCCTCACATTTATCAAGCAGAGAATTTCTGAAAGGTTGGAAACAAACCACTAGGAAAGCGGTGGGCTTAAATCGGGATGAGCAAACCTTAAACTGTCACAGCCAAATCCTGATTTTTATTGATTTATTTTGATGAGCACTGTCTGAATCTCCCGAATGCCTAGAACTGGGCCAGAAACTTTGATGTAAAATAGCATAATGAAAAAGAATGTTTCCACTTCTGTCATTAACAATACTCGGTTAGCAATGCCCACACAGTGCTAATACCTAGCTTTTATATAAGGCTTTCGTCACCAAAGCTCAGGAAGTCAGTGTTAAGACTGAAAGGATCTCAAAGATCAAAGCACTGATTCTCTGGGCCAGCTGAACTATACTTGAGGGCCAAAGTGGTCTTAAGTTTCCCCTTTTCATCTCCATTGCCTTTCTGATCACACAGCCTTTCCATTCAATCTCTTTTGCAAAGTTCTGTTCAGTCACACAGCTGAGGCCTGGTTTTGCTGATCTTGGTGTTTGTCAGTAACTGGGGGCTGGAGGGTGGGGAGCACTGGGTAGGGACGGTTGGGTTGAGTCAGTCAGTCACCCCCAGCCCCATGCATGAGAGGTACATGGGACTGTATGTGTTACTTTTGTCCTAAGAGCATTCTGGGTGCCCTCAAGAAATGGTGTGCCAGTGTCCTAGGCCTGGTCTACATTATAGGTCTAAGTCAACCTAAGTTACACAACTCCAGCTATGTTATTTACGTAAAAGAAGTGTAAGATAAGGCGATAAGAAGTGTAAGCTAGAATTCATATAGCTAGATCAACTTATTGTGGTGTCTACACTACCACTGGGTCAATGGGAAAAACTCTCCTGTCAACTTACTTTACACTTTTCATTCCACTGGGGTATTGGCGTCAATAGGAGAGAAATCTGTGGTTGATTTAGCGGGTCTTCACTAGACCCGCTAAATCAACTCCTGGTGGATTGATCACCACAGCACCGATCTCAGCTAAGCATAGACAGACTCCTTAGGTTTGCTTATATGCCTTCAGTTCCTTGTGTGCCAATACCCGTCTGGGATGGTTATTTCACACACCATAGCTTTTACTTTGGCAAACTACCATCTGCGCTCTGCATGAAATCTGACTTTCTCCCTGCAGCTTGCCAAGGAAGTAACCTTACGACATGCTTGCCATAGCACCTCTTTCCTAGTTTTCTTGCATTTACCTTTCTCCGCTTAGCTCTCATGACCGCTTGGAGGACAACTGCCTTTGGCACAACAATCTTAATCGAGATGCACAGTTAAATTATTGACCATAAATCTCCAAACAGAGCCCAATACGATATTATGAGGTGTGTTGTGGTAGTCGAATAATGCTAAGAACTGGTCTTCTGTTGTTCACATTGATTTCTGTTAACTCACTGGACTATGCATAGTGTGGGTTTGATGCAGTGCCCTTGACATTATGTATCAAGGAGAGTTGCCACAATGAGTAACTCGTGAAAGGGGGCTCGCTTATATGTTGGTAACTCTTCTGGATCCCCATGGCAGATGAAATGCAATTTACCGTGTGGTTTTTTTCCCCATAAGTGTTGCTCAATGGCTTTGTCTACACTACATGCTTTTCTGAAAGAGGCAATGCAAATGAAGCGTGGATTAGCATTTTCTTGCGCTTCATTTGCATGCTCTTCCTTTCTTCCATTTTTGTGCAAAAACAAACAGTGTGGACATTTCTTTTTTGCACAAAAAAAACCCCTTTTGCACAAGATCCTCCCAGAGAGGCATAAGAATCTTGCGCAAAAGGGGGTTTTTGTGCAAGAAGGAAATGTCCACACTGTTTGTCTTTGCGCAAAAACGGAACGAAAGAGAGTATGCAAATGAAGCTCAAGAAAATGCTAATCCATACTTCATTTGCATTGCCTCTTTCAGAAAAGCATGTGGTGTAGCTGTAGCCAATGTGTTATGTGACCTCTCAGTTTCTAAAAGAGGTGAGTACAGGTTGAACCTCTCTAGTCTGGCACCCTCGGAACCTGACCAATGCTGAGCCGGAGAATTTCCCTATCCATTGGAGGTCAATATTGCCTAGCAGCATACCAATAACTTCTTACTGGGCACTTAGAAGTCATTTAGGGGAAAATCAGAGCTAACTCACAGCACAGAACACTGGGTGCAACCATAATGATTAAAGGTCTAGAGAACATGACCTATGAAGGAAGGCTGAAAGAATTGGGTTTGTTTAGTTTAGAAAAGAGAAGATTGAGGGGGGACATGATAACCGTTTTCAGGTATCTAAAAGTGTGTCATAAGGAGGGAGAAAACTTGTTCATCTTGGCCTCTGGGGATAGAACAAGAAGCAATGGGCTTAAACTGCAGCAAGGGAGGTTTAGGTTGGACATTTGGAAAAAGTTCCTACCTGTCAGGGTGGTCAAACAATGGAATAAATTGCCCAGGGAGGTTGTGGAATCTCCATCTCTGGAGATATTTAAGAGCAGGTTAGATAAATGTCTATCAGGGATGGTCTAGTCAGTACTTGGTTCTGCCATGAGGGCAGGGGACTGGACTCGATGACCTCTCGAGGTCCCTTCCAGTCCTAGTATTCTATGATTCTACACTGCAGGGCTTAACTCAAAATAAGCTATGCAAATTGAGCGACGACAATTACGTATCTTGTTTAAAAATAGCTTATTTTGAAATGGGGAGCATCTACACAGCACTTATTTCAAAATAAAGCACTTTTCCTATGACTTCCCTTATTCCTTGTACAATGAGTGTTACAGGATTCGGAGTAAGAAGTTGTCCAGCTTGACAGTATTTTGACTCTGTTTTGCAATAACTACCTGCTGTGTAGATGCAGACTAAGTTATTTCAGAATAGCACTAGTTATTTTGAAATAGTGTTGCAGTGTAGACATACCCATTGAGATCCAGGACTGGTGCCTGTAAACAAACTTTATGGGACCACAGGAAACTTGGCCAAGCCCATTGTAACTGGACATCCGGCTAACTAAAATTATGCCAGACTACGGATGTTGCCGGAACACAAAGTGCTATACTAGAGAGGTTCAACCTGTAATGTAGTTTCCAGTCTCGCTAATTATAATCCTATGAAAAGACTCAAACATGTAAGGCCCTTAAAAGGGCAACTGTATGCTCATGAAAACTACCCTTAACAATGTGTGAACACTATTCTGTCGTCTGTTTTTTTTAATTTTGAGAAAAGTGATGAATTATTTTAAAGCACTGGGGTTTTAAAAATAAACCTTCTACCAATGTGCTTATGATAGAGCCCAACCATGAGCACACTCTTAACATCCTGAAAGGAATCATTTGCTTTTGTATCTCATCTATGTGGATTGATTAAAAGTCTGTATAAATATCACAATTTAAACAAGTGATCGCTCGTGATTATTTTGTTAGCTTTACTTCCTTAAACCACTTTTAGACTGAAGTCATTGTTAATCTAGGCCCCTGATGTTTTGTCTCCAGGACTGAAATGTATGAGTATTGTGGAACTAGGAATAAATAAGAGAATTTCTCTGGGACTTATTCCATAATTCCAAAATACAGGTTGCACTTCTATAAACTGAAACTCTCTGGGCCATGGTCTTGAAGGACCACAGTTGTTCCAGGATCAGAGAGTCCTGACGCATTGCTGGAGGGGAGGGGCTGGGAACCGATGAGCGGCTCAGCTGGGCTGTGAGGAGAGCTAGCAAGCCTGGTTGGGGCAGCAGGGCAGGGGGTTGGGCCAGCAGCAGAGAGGAGGGGGGAGAAATTACCTCCCCTTGTTTACACTAAGAAATTATTTAGAAATAACCCCCCCCCCCCCCGCCTTATTTTGAAATAATAAGAGGAGCATCCACACTACCAGACCTGTTATTTCAAAATGGGGGGCTGGTTATTTTGAAAGCTGTACTCCTGCTTCCCTCAGGAAATAACGATGCTGCTATTTCAAAATAACCACTCCCCAGAGTAATTCGAACTAATTAATTAGTGCTTCCTGAGGCGCTAAGTCGGGGTAGCGCATCCATATCAATGGAGCCTGCCTTGGACTCATTTTTAGCTTCCCCGTAGTGTGGACATGCTAGTTAGAATTTGTTATTTTAGGAGTTATTATTTCAAATGTAGTTATTTTGAAATAATTTCCTAGTGTAGACATACCACTGGGGCTGGCAAACTCCCTAATCCGGGACCAGTCAGGGCCTGAGGCTGACAGACCAGAGAGGTCCAACGTGTATTTCCTCCGTGGTTCAATTAGCATCCTGCATTGACTAAACAAGAGGTAGGTCCAGCTGGCACAGTTGTGGGTGGCGGTAGAAAATAGCAAGCAACCACCTTTCAGTTGGGTTCCATGTCACAAAGAATAAGTCAGGGATATAGTCCATGCTGTCCAATATGCATGTGAATCCAATGGCATAGGACCGTTCCTTACACCTTCCCATGGAAGGGAAAGAGTTTGAGAACATCATCCATGCATCAAGTCTACTGACCAGCTGGATGGGGGAGAACCAATTCCAGGATCGTTTACAGTATTGCTATGCCTTAAACACAGCTTGCCTTTCTTATTGCCTTTCCAGACAAGTTGTAGATTCTCTGTGGAATGGTCTCTGAAGTTGAAATATTATCCAGTGATCCTGCTAGATGAACTGGATTGCTCCATCAGCCAGCTTTTCAAAAGAAGTCACCACAATTCTGACCAGAATTTCAAGAACCCACCAGACACCAAATAAGTGATCAGATTTCACAAAAGAGCGCAGCAGATTACAAAACTACCGGGGTCCCGAAGAAGCTGCGTTACTTTGGATGATTCGTGGCTGTTTTGTGAGGGTGGTAAAATGTTTGCTGTGCTGACTCGGTGGTCCAAATTCTCCTGTTGAGAGGCCCTCAGCCACAGTGGGGGTGCATAGAATGGACTTCTATGCCTGGACATTCTGCAGGGGCATTGTCAATGTGCCAGCGTTGAGAGCTTGCAAAGAGCTGACATTAGGCTGTTAGCTAGGTGGAAATCAAGGCTTGAAGTAAAGCTCCTTGAAAGCCACAGAAGGACTCAGTGGGCATTGAATCAAGCCCTTAGGAAGCTCTCCGTGCCTGGAGAACTACAGAGCTCTCAGGCTGAGTATCGCCGGCCATGGAGAGATTAATTTTTGATTCACTGCAAAGGGGTCGGAATGCTTCGACGTGCTACAAAAAAAGGACCTCTTTTCACTATACTTCTCAAGCTGCACGTCAGCATATATACAGGCTACCCATCTTTCCCTACTTCCCTCTCCACTGAACCCTTTGTATGTGTAGAAGGCTTCAGTGACGGAAATTTAAACCTTCTGTTTACATCTATAAACAAGATAAGGTACAAATTGCTGCAATACAAACTTCCTCCCGCCGGCCTTCCACTGACCTCTGCCATAAACCAAAGGGAACCTCCCTCGCTTTTACAACTCATGGGGACTCCGGTCTCCATCCCTAAGTAGCAGCTGCCAAAAAAGCTTGCTGAGTTATGTCTGTGGCTGTCCTGTCACCGCTATGCCACATGCACAGAACCAGCGAAGCCCTTAGCCTAGCAAGAGGCTCTTGCATTGATGCTCATACCAGAGGAAAATATAGCATTTCATGATAGCATATAAGAAGTCAAAACGCATCTCTAGAGTACAGCAGAAAGGGGAAACTCAGTACTTCTTCAGCATTTCTGCAGCAGCTCATGATAGGTAACTAATAACAGGATTGTATTATGCCTTCTCTTTTTCATATCCATGCAAAAGGTAATTTTTGCCTGATCGGGTGTACTGGCTATTTTAAGGAGCTTGTAAAATAAGCAGAAATATAACTGGGTCAGAGAGAGAGACCTAGACACCTTATATGGCTTTTAACACAGGAATGAAAGGCTTACTCTGATCTACAAAGGTGACAGTGTGGATGTAATGACACAGGGGCGGCCCGTGGCTATAGGCCCCGGGGCACCTGATGATGACATCACCCCATTGACCCCGTGCAGGCGGGGGTGCCGATCGCACGTTCCACATGGGGCGCCAGCTGCTGCAGCCCGCCTCAGGTCGCTCCTGTAATGACAGTGTGGGTGTATAACACCTATAGGTGAAGCCGAACCTGGGACCTCTGGAACTTAGTGCAAGAGCCTCTACCGCATGAGCGAAAAGCCAGCTGGGTCTCGGTTAAGGCTGTAGAGCAGTCTCATCATGCTCTCTGTAAGTGGTCTAAAGTGCCACTATGCGGGACAGTGCGCCACACTCAGTAGGTGTGTGGGTTACAGATTCAACAAGGGAAACATGTCTCTGCTAACATGTCTTTGGATGCAAAGGGAAAATGTAACGAAACATAACGAGGGATCACCAAATGAAATGAATAGGGAGCAGGTTTAAAACAAACCAAAGGGCCTTTTTCTTCATGGAGGTTAGGTCCATCAATGGCTATTAGCCAGGATGGGTAGGAACGGTGTCCCTAGCCTCTGCCAGAAACTGGGAACGGGTGACAGGAGAGGGATCACTTGAAGATTCCCTGTTCTGTTCACTCCCTCTGGGTCACCTGGTATTGGCCACTTTCGGAAAACAGCACACTGAGCTAAATGGATCTTTGGTCTGACCCAGTATGGCCGTTCTTATGTGCTTACGAGTGCACGTTTTGACTGTGACCTAAAGCAACATCACAGTAGAAGATTCAGGAAACAAGAAGGTGTCACAGAATGGAGCAAGGATGACAAATATTCCAAACATTTTGTCCTTCGCAGCCTTTCCTGTAGTTACAGCCGTATGCAACCCGGACTCTCACAGGGTGTCTTCTGCTATAAGACACATGATCCTGATCATTCTGCTCCCAGCACAGCGGTCCAGAAGACAGAAGTATGCTACAATTCACTCAGGAACATGGCTTTGCATGTGTTAAATGATCCTTCTAACACCAGGCACCAATGACATGGATCTGGGAGCAAACCAGTGAATACTTGTGCAAATCCAGGAGTCATCTACACCTGGGTGTAACTTCTAGCTGGGGCGGTCTGCTCTTTGCACCATGAAGAGGGGGTGAAATCCTAGTCGGCCATGCAATGCTTCCGTTGATAGCTTGATGCCATCCTCAAATGACAATGCCACGGCTTTTTTTAACGGCAGAGTGATATTTAGAAAGGGTGTCTGCTCCAGCACAAACAATCACTAATGCTCTTGTACAGCAGAGTCTAGCCCAGGGGACAAACACTTTTTAAAAGGTTAGAGGGGTTGCAATTGATACCTTGGCCATTTTTCTAAGCTTGGGCAACAGCCAGTGAAGCTCCAACCATACTCTTCCTGGAGCTCCTCTGGCGGAGCAGAGAAGCACAGAGAAAGCAGCCAGAGCTCCTCTCCTTGCGATATAACAGGCGGCCCGCAGGTGAGCCACCGCAACAGAGAAAGGACATTTTGGAGCATCCCTGTGCCACATTAAAGGTTGATCTTGGGGCTATAAGGGAAGGCCAACGGACTGATTCAAACATTTCCTTTTTTTTTTTAAGCTGAAGCGAGCTGTTCCCGGAGCCCATGTTTCAGGGCATCTTCACATGCAAACATTTGTGACGTGTCTCAGGGGCGGCTGTGTTTGTCGGTAGCTTTAAAAACAACGACTGGCCCTGTAGCACCTTAGAGACTGACCAAAATATAGAGAATCGTGAGCTTTCGTGGGCAAAACCCACTTCATTAGATGAACAGGAATGGAATTATCAGAAACCAAGATATAGATATAGATAGATATAGATCTAACAGCAAACAAACAACTAACTAACAAAAACTACCAGTCCTACAACTGACAGGCACTTTTTTTTTTTTTGCTGTTATCCCCCACTTTCAGCATGTAACGGTGTAACTGCTGAACTGTTCAGTTTTCACATGTACTTAATTAAACACATTGTAACATCCCTAACAGCGACCAAGATCAGCCTTCTCCAGCTGGGAATTTGGGCCTTTGGGCTGCAGAGGGGAGTAGCTTCTCACAGCTGGCTCTCATTGCTATGTTAGGAAATGTGTTAGATAAAAATAAGGTGGTAATTAAATACAAGCTCTCCCTGGAAAGTGCAACCCATAGCCATGTGGTTCATTCTAAGGCTCCATCTAGACTACAGGCTTCTTTCGGAAGAAACTCCATTTCAGAAGAGAGCTTCCGAAAACACTTCTCCCGAAAGAGAGCGTCCACACTGAAAAAGTACATCCAAAAAAAATCTGCTTTTTCAAAAGAGAGCATCCAGACTGAATGGACGCTCTCTTGCATATAAGCTGTGATTGCTGTGGACGGCATGGCCACCAGGGCACCTGTGCATTTTCCTCTTTCCCCTTCTTCCCAAAGAACTCCCTCTTCCCCCTTCACTCTTGTGAAAGAGCTCTTTCGGGAAAAGGTTGCGTCCTCATAAAATGAGGATTACCAATACTGGAAAACCCCTTCTTCTTTCGATTTTCTTGCGGAAGAACGCAATTGCAGTAATTTACAAGAGTTATGTTGTCTTTGCTGGGGCATCTTCTGGATTATTCTTTTTTTTTTAATTTTTCAAAAGCGAGGCAGATAGAATATGCAATTAAAAAAAACTGGGAACAGCTTGATTCCACAGCAGATCATTCAGACAACTACATCAGCTGTGAGGGAGGTCTGAAAGAATTGGGCTAGTTTAGTTTGGAAAAAAGAAGACTGAGAGGGGACATGATAGCGGTTTTCAAGTATCTAAAAGGGTGTTACAAGGGGGAGAAAGAGGCCAAGAAGAAAAATTTTTCTGAGGTAGAACAAGAAGTAATGGGCTTAAATGGCAGCAAGGGAGGTTTAGGTTGGACATTAGGAAAAACTTCCTGTCAGGGTGGTTAAACACTGGAATAAATTGCCGAGGGAGGTTGTGGATTCTCTATCACTGGAGATATTTAAGAGCAGGTTAGACTACATCAGGGATGATCTAGATGGCGTTTGGTCCTGCCATGAGGCCAGGGGACTGGACTCCATGACCTCTCAAGGTCCCTTCCAGTTCTAGTGTTCTATGAAAGATTTCCTAAAGGAAGATTTTAAAGCAATTAAGTAAATTGTGACACCCTCACCCCCTCTACGTCAGGTATGGGCCTAGAAAGTGGCCAGTTTGTGGAAGAGTTTTTGCATGCATGCTGTATCTTGTTTTTGATAAAAAAAACAACCTACAAACTCCCTGGTCCAGCACCTCAGGACCATACCGGTCCCGAAGAAGGGAGTTTGCCAGACTAGGGGAGGTCAGTTCTGCCCCTCTGCTGACAGACTCCAGATTCAGCAGGGCTCCTTCCACAGGCTGGACAGGGCTGCCTTGCCAGCAGCTGCCTCAGACTGACAAGGCTTTGCTGGTCCAGGGACTCTTTAGTTCAACCTATACTAGCTGTTTATATTTTATAATTTTGAGGGGACACCTTGTATTCAGGAAGAGCGTGAAAACATCACTCCGATAAAACCACTTAATCAAACTTGACGCCGACACTGCTTTGTGTGTTTGCTGCCACATACAGATGTCACTGTGTTCTAGCAGGGTGATCACAGAGTTGGGTCTCCATTTGATTGAATGGCCTTTGGCAAGTCTATTTGGGAAGTCCCTTTCCCCATCCACAAAGGGGATGATAATATGTGCAAGATCCTCTTCACAAGACTGTTGTTATAATTAATTTATTTGAACATCTGTTAAGAAACACTGTAAAAGTACATGCATGGCTCGAGGGCTGTACCGTTTTTCCTTTGCGGGCCTGTAAAATCTCAAATGGAGGTGCGGACCCCTTCAGAAATCTTACATATACAGAACCCAACCCTTCCCCCACCAGGATCCACAGATCACATGTTCAAAACCACTGCTTTAGGGGAAAACCTCTCTGTACTGGCTTCATTTTCAGCTTTCAGAAGCTGTCTTCTGCTGTGGAGATCAGGACATCTGCTATTTTTACTCTTAATTTGACATCTTTTTTTTTTTTTTTTTTTTTTTTTTTGGCAAAGGCACCCGGAATGCAGATAGGTGCCTTATATGAAAAATCAAAAGAAATGTGTTCAGATTCTGGTTATTTTAGAGCGTATTAAATACACAATATAAATTAAGGTAGTGTTTAGTTGGCAGTCTTTAGTCATTGGGACCAGATGACATTCACCCAAAAGTTCTGAAAGAGCTCAAATGTGAAATTGTGGAACTATTAACTGTGCTTTGTTAACCTACCCTTTAAATCAACTTCGGTACCTAAATCCTGGAAAATAGCTAACGTGATGCCAATGTTTAAAAAAAGTTCTAGAGGTGATCCTGGCAATTACAGACCAGTAAGTCTAATGTCAGTACCTGGCAAATTAGTTGAAACTATAGTAAAGAATAAAATTGCCAGACACATGGATGAACATAATTTGTTGAGGAAAAGTCAACATGGTTTCTGTAAAGGGAAATCATGCCTTACTAATGTACTAGAGTTCTTTGAGGGGGTCAACAAACATGTGAACAAGGGGGATCCAGTAGATATAGTGTTCTTAGATTTCCAGAAAGCCTTTGACAAGGTCCCTCATCAAAGGCTCATAAGTAAAGTAAGTTGTCATGGGATAAAAGGGAAGATCCTTTTGTGGAATGATAACTGGTTAAAAGATAGGAAACAAAGGGTAGGAATAAATGGTAAGTTTTCAGAAGGGAGAGAGGTAACTAGTAGTGTCCCCCAAGGGTCTTTGTCCTGGGACCAAACCTATTCAACCTATTTATAAATGACCCGGGGAAAGCGGTAAACAGTGAGGTGGCAAAGTTTGCAGACGACACTAAACTGCTCAAGGTAGTTAAGACCAAAGCAGACTGTGACGTGCTTCAGAAAGATCTCACCAAACTAAGTGATTGGGCAACAAAATGGCAAATGAAATTCAATGTTGATAAATGTAAAGTAATGCGCATTGGAAAAAATAATCCAAACTATACATGCAATACGATGGGGACTAATTTAACTATAACTACTCAAGTTATACGCCCACATCTTGAATACTGCTTTCAGATATGGTTGCCTAATCTCAAAAAAAGATATATTGGCATTGGAAAAGGTTCAGAAAAGGGCAAAAAAAATGATGAGGGGTTTGGAATAATTGCCATATGAAGAAAGATTAAAAAGATTGGGACTTTTCATTTTAGAAAAGAGGAGACTAAAAGGGGATATGATTGAGGTCTATACAATCATGACAGGTGTGGAAAAAGTCAATGAGGAAAAGTTATGTACTTGTTCCCATAATATAAGAACTAGGGAACGAAATTAAATGAAATTAATAGGTAGCAGGTTTAAAACAAACAAAAGGAAGTTTTTCTTCACACAGTGCACAGTCAACCTGTGGAACTCCTTGCCAGAGGAGGTTGTAAAGACCAGGACTTTAACGGGGTTCAAGAAAGAACTAGATAAATGCATGGAGGTTTGGTCCATCCATGGCTATTAGCCAGGATGGGTAGGAATGGTTTCTTTAGCCTTTATCAGATGGATCATCCATATTGCATAATGGATGATGGGACAGGAATTGCTTGAAGATTCCCTGTTCTGTGCACTCCCTCTGGGGCATCTGGCTTTGGCCGCTGTTGGAGGACAGGACACTGGGCTAGATGGACCTTTGGTCTGACCCAGTGTGGCCATTCTTATGTTCACAGGTTTTCACTGCGCATGAGTCAGGAACTGCAGAAGTAAGTGTCCCATAGCCACCTATTTCTGTGCCATTTCATGACTGCATTAAAACAGAGTCTGTATCTGCTTTCTGCTCCTGAGCTCTGTATGGCAAGATACAGCAGTTATGCCAAAGTAAGTGCAAACTCTCAGGGTATGTCTACACTACCACCCTAGTTCGAACTGGGGTGGTTAATGTAGGCAACCGAAGTTGCAAATGAAGGCCAGGATTTAAATATCCCGGGCTTCATTTGCATCTTGCCGGGCACCGCCATTTTTAAAGGCCCGGTAGTTCGGACTCCGTGCCTGCGGCTACACACGGCTTGGAGTAGGTAGTTCGGATTAGACTCTCTAATCCAAACTACCGGTACACCTTGTTCCACGAGGAGTAATGGTAGTTCGGATTAGAGAGCCTAATCCGAACTACCTACTCCATGCCACGTGTAGCCACGGGCACAGAGTCCAAACTACCGGGGCTTTAAAAATGGTGGCGCCCAGCAAAATGCAAATGAAGCCCGGGATATTTAAATCCCAGGCTTCATTTGCAACTTCCGTTGCCTACATTAACCACCCTAGTTTGAACTAGGGTGGTAGTGTAGACATACCCTCAGTGAATGCAATTCAGGGAGGCATAACAAAATCATGAAATACGGAAACCACACCTCCAAAAGTGAGGGATGGGCTAGAACTGGAGCTGCAAAATGAATAGATGTACGATCATCTCCCCTAACTTCCAGGAGAATGCAGGCCAGAAAACCTCACTTAGTTGGTGCATCAAGCTCATGATTCTTGATCCTGCCTCTTCGCCTCCCAACCCCAGCTTCTTAGTATCAGTCTATCCTCAGGCTCCATGAGATACGTATGCATCGGTGGAAGGAAATCCTGCAGGCATTGCACAGGGAGGCACTGATAGTTCCTCCCTTTGCCTATGGGGAAGGGTGTTGGCAATAATTTTTGATGGGGGGGCCAATCCAAGATTTTGGTGGTGTTCAAGGGCTGCATTTTTCTATGGAGGTGGTGCGGGCTCTGGGATCGAGGTTGGGTACAAACGGGAGCTTGGGGTTGGGGTGCAGGAGGAGGTTGTGACCTGGGGCAGGGGGTTGGGGTGCAGGATCCCGGAAGGGGTATGGGTGCAGGAGAGGAATCTGGCCTGGAGGAGGAGTGTAGGAGGGGGAGCAGGATCTGGGAGGGAATTGAGACCTAGAGGGGAACGGGAGGTGTAGAGGGTTTGGGTGGTGACCCTGGGCAGAGAGGGGCTGGGGTGCCAGAAGCAGGCTGTGGCCAGGAGGTGCTTACCTAGTCAGCTCACGGCCAGCAGCCCTGCAGGAACCTGAGGCAGGCTGAGGCAGGCTGCTCAAAAAGGCTGGCTGCTCTCTGTGGCTCTCTACTCTGGGAGAGAGGTGTTACCCCTGAACCCAGCAAAATCTTTCAGCTCCCACTGTTCGGTTTCCAAGCTCTCATTGGCCGGTTTCTGAGCTGAGAGAGTTTGCTGCATGCAGGGCAGGGGAGCAGAGGCAGTGCTCAAAGCCTCGCCATGCCTCTGGACATCCAGAGCAGAGAGCTACAGGGAACAGTCAGCAGCTTAAAGCAACAGGGAGCTGCTCTAAAGTGGCTGCCTGCTCTGTGCCTGAGGATCCTGAGGGAAGGAGGCCCATGAGCCAGATCCAGTGGCTTGCTGGGGCTATATCTTGCCAAGTCCTGATGCAGGGGGAGCTTCCATTCTGCTACCCCAGGCTCCAAGAAAAGCAGAGACTGCTCCTTCCATGTGCCCTGGGAGATAAAATTGCCCCCACTAAGCGAAGGGCAGAAGCAAACCACCAGCAGCAGCCCCAGCAGGTATCTCACTGTGTAGGTTACCCCATCCTTCTTTTGCTTCCAGAGGCATAAGTCTTGCTGATGAGAAGATTGGTCTAGTCCTGTGGTTCTCAACTGGTGGCCCATGGTGACTTTTTCGGTGGTCTACAGGAACATTGTCCAAAGTCACACGACATGAGCAGGAGCTGCCGTTAGGCTGTTTTACGCCGTGTTCACAAGCACGCAGCACGTCATCCATAGCGTCACCTAGGACACAACCGTGTTGTGTTGCCAGTAACTTCCATCTGAGGCTATGAGCGTCCGTGTTGTTGCCGCCGTCGTGCTGAGCGGTTGCTGTGTTGTTCATCCTGTGCTACATGTGTTGTTTTACAGATGTGGTGTAGTTTGCTTACAATGGAAGAAATGTCAAGCACAAGTATTCGGAGGACTATATCAAATTCGGCTTCACTTGTCAAGAAGAAGAAGGTGTGGATTTGCCACAATGTTATTTGTTTCAAAGTCTTGGGGAATGATTCAATGAAGCCGGCTAAGCTGAAACTCCATCTCAAAAAGTGTCACCCCAAACTTGTTGCAAAAGGATGAAGATTATTTTGAGCAGCGGTTATCAGGTCTGAAATGACAGCGCCTCGACTCAACAAGTGCATTCTACAATAAGACAAGCAATGCCGTGCGTGCTTCCTACGTTGTTGCATACAAAGTTGCACGGGCCAAGAAGCCTCATACCATTGTAAAGCAACTTGTGCTCCCCTGTGCAAAAGAGATGGTGCGGCTTGTTCTTGGCGAGGAAGCAGCAAGGAAGCTGAATGATATATCTGTCTCTAACGACACAGCATAGAGACAGATAAATGAGATATCACAGAACATCTGTGAACAAGTTGTGGATGAAATAAAGAAGTCTCCATTGTTTGCCATACAATTGGGTGAATCGACCAACCTTGCATTGTGCTCTCAGCTATTGGTATTCGCATGATACATGGCTGAGGGAGACTTCCAAGACGAGTTTCTTTTTTGTAAGACTCTTGATACCACCACAAAGGCTCAAGATGTGATGGAAATTTCTTTGAAGTACATGGTCTGGATTGGGTAAATCTTGTGGGTGTCACCACTGATGGTGCACCTGCCATGCTGGGTTCAAGATCGGGCTTCCAAACGCTGGTGAAACAGCGTATTCCAATGGTAACCAGACTTCATTACTTCATTCATAGGGAAGTTTTGGTGTCAAAAACATTGCCTGGTCAACTGAACGCCATTTTCAAAGGGTTGGTGAAAGTGGTGAATCACATCAAATCATTGGCTCTGAACACCAGGCTGTTCAAAAGATTTTGCCTGAACATGGGTTCCGACTTTGATATGTTGCTGTTCTACACTTCCGTACAGTGGTTGTCCGCAGGGAACGTACTCAACAGAGTTTTTCAATTGAGAGAGGAGTTGGATTTATTTCTCCAGGCTCAAGGGAAAGAGGAATTCCGAAATGTGCTGACGCAGTCAAATTTAGAACTTGCGTCTCTTGTCGATATTTTTGAAATCTTGAACAAACTGAATCTTCAGCTGCAAGGGAAAGGTGCAAATCTGTTCTCTCACCAAAGCATCATCAAGGCTTTTCTTGACAAATTGGAACTCTGGATTGTAAGAGTTGAAGGCAATCATTTGGTTCAATTTCCATATGTGGATGCCATGCTCAGGGAAAAGGAAGCCATTCGGATGCAAATTCTCAATCATTTACGGAAGCTACAAGATGAATTCCAACGATATTTTCCAGAGGTGGACAGGATAAGGGATGGATTATCTTTCAACAGGAATCCATTTACAACAGATGTTAATAGTGTTCCAGAGGATCTGCAGGAGGAATTCTTGGATCTGAAAAATGATTTTGCGGTTCAAGACGTGTACCAGTAGTCTACCATAGAGAAATTTTGGGCCAGCGTGACCAGGAGTTACCCAAATCTGTCATCACACGCAGTCAGATTTCTTTTGCCATTTGCATCAACTTATATGTGTGAGACTGATTTTTCGTGTTTGTTGCACGTTAAGTCCAAACAGAGAAATCGGCTTGCAGTGGAAAGCGATATTCGTTGTGCATTATCAAGTACCACTCAAAACATTGAAAAACTTGTCAGTGAGAAGAGAGTCCAAAAATCTGTTAGTAAGAAATAAATTTCAAAACAAAATGTGCATTGTCTGCTCTTTTTTATCATGTCTCAAAAAGGAGGTGTTCCACGAAAATTTTTTGATTGGCCTGGTGGTCCGTGGACTGAAATGAGTTGAGAACCACTAATCTAGTCAGAGGGCAAGGCCCTAGACTAATGGTCAGGAGACATGGATTGATTTCTGGCTCAGCTATAGGCTTCCCGTGTGACCTTGGCAGCAGAGAAGACAGCTCCGCAAGCCCCTGGATAAGGGGTGTGTGTGCAAGGGGGGGTCTGGCTCCATGTTCCTGGAAGGGGCGGAGCCTCAGGCAGAAGGGGCGGGGCCAGTTGCTTGGAGCCTTGGCAAGTCATTTATCCTTCCCGTGTCTCGGTTCCTCATCTATAAAATGAAGCGAATGCTTCCCAGCCATACCGACACTGAGGCTCAGCACTCTTCATGACCGAGCTGCTCAGCTCCCGCAGTGATCTGAGCTAGCTGAGTGCCTCGATTGGGAGCCCTGCTGGAGCCAGCCTGGCAGCCCAAGCACACTGGGCTCCGGTTAGCCCATTATGTAAGCCAAGGTTTGGAGACCGGTGAATTCAATGGAGAAAGCAGGCGCTGGAACGGCTCCTGGAGAGGAGCTAGACCACAAATTTAAATCCTTGAACCAGGGCAGGATCAAAAGCTCTTTTGCTTGGCAGAGAAATGAAGAGAAGCTTGAAAATTAAGTGCATGCCAAGACCCTGCAGGTGTTCAGGTTCCTGGCCAGGTTGGAAAGGCTCAGAGGCAGTGGGGTTTTAAATAAAGGCTCTGGTTCAAAGACTGAACGCACTCTTTGCAAGGAGACGTTGCAGAATTCAGAGAAAAGCAAGCACCAGGGCAAAATCTGTGCTAAGACGGATACAATAGAGAGAATTTAAGATTCTCTGTGAAACAAATAAACTGGCTGGGAGGAATGAAAGCCTTCCATTCCTGGATTTAAATCTGGCTCTGACAGGAGGAGGAAACCTGGCTCCTGCCATTGGTTATCTTGTAGCAGGGACATCTACCCTCAAAGGAAAACATTTTACCTTGTGGGATAAGAATTGGGCAAGCTAACGGCTGAAGTAGATAAAAAAGACAATGCTGACACAGACAAGAGGGACAGCAAAGAACAAAGAGATTAATGTGACTTAGGATCACAGTCACCCCAACACAGAAAGATAAGACCTAGGAAGGATAGTGCAGAAAAGAGTTAGAAAGCCAGAGGCAAGTTTGGTGCTTTCCCCAGGAATATTCTGCTTACATTGAGATCAATTGCTGGAGACACTGTCCTGCATGTGTGTGTGTAGGGGTGGAGTGGGGGGTTAAGTGTTCTCTCATGCCCCAAATCCTGGCAGGAACAGGAACTGCAGCTTGATCTTTCAGCAGTATGTATGTCGGTAAAATTCCCGCTGACGCTTGGACAGGAGTTTTCCTTGTGTAGGTTTGGGCTTTTAGTAATGTCTTTGGGTGCAGAGACTTTGCACATGATTCAAAGATCCTGCCCGATAGGATGGTTTTTTTGCTGAGTTGGTATTTATGGCTTAGTTCCTTCAGATGTTGCATATCTACTGACTGATGCTAGGATTTTCCTGCTGCACTTCCCAGTTCCTAGCAGTGGCCATAAGCGTGGGAACTAAGGGTGTGAGAGATGCTACCAGGTTCCCTGCCTTGTGCCTGGGGTCCCAGCTGCCAGTCTCTGCTGTTGACCCTACATACTGGGATCCCAGTTTGAGCCCCCTACACTGGGGCCCTCTGCTGCTGGCCTTGGGCGGGGGTGGGCAGGGATAATGGGGTGTCACTGGCAGGGACTATTCAGAATTTTAAGCGCCATACAACTCATGCGTACATTATCCAAAATGATTAAATAAATTTTAAACAGCCAAATGCTGCGCCTCCCCGAGTTAGAGACGCACTTTAATACCAGCCTGCATCTGACTGTACAGGAGCTTAAGCACAGAACACAGATCTCCTGGGATCACTGCTGTGTATTATTTGAACTTTAGTATTTGATGATTTTGCTTTTCCAAATACAACTGAAAGTTCATTCAAAATAATTTATCATTATGGGAGGCACTGAACGGAAAGGGGACTAGGATGGATTAGGACAGCAATTATGCAAAATTATGAGTTTGAATCCCATCACTGCATTATGGTTTTAAAATTTTGCCCCTTGGAAATTGTACCCTACATATTTTATCACTGAAAATATGGAATGAAAGATTATAAAATTCTCCGAGGGAGCAGATAATTTGCTTTAGTAATTGATGATACAATATTGATCCTTGCTTCTGCTTTCAGGGTTCTTATTTCTCCCCTTTCCTGTTTCCCTGTCTGCTGCTCAGCTTTTGCAATATTCCTATCTATGACAGGTGTGACTGGGAGAAGTTCTGTGGCCTGCAGTCTGCAGGAAGTCAGAACTGATTATCACGATGCTCCCTTCTGGCCTTGAAGTCCATGGATCTATATATGTATTTCTTCCCCTTTCCCTCTGAGGCTACATCTAGACTACAGACTTTTTTCGGAAGAAGATTTTTTTCGGAAGAGATCTTCCGAAAATCCTTCTTCCAAAAGAGAGCATCCACAAAAGTGCATCGAAAAAGTGATCTGCTTTTTTGAAAGAGGGCATCCAGACTGAATAGAGGCTCTCTCACATGTAAGTTGTGATTGCTATGGATGGAATGGCCACCAGAGCACCTGTGCTTTTTCCTCTTCCCCCTTCTTCCGAAAGAACTCCATCTTCCCCATCCACACACCCCTTTTCGCAAAAGAGCTTCTTCCTCGTAGAATGAGGATTACCAATGCTGGAAAACCTACCCTGTTCTTTCGATTTTCTTGCAGAAGAACGCAATTGCAGTGTGGACATTCCTCAAGTTTTGTCAGAAAAACAGCCATTTTCCCAACAAAACTCTGTAGTGTAGACATACTCTTAGGGTGTGTCTAGACTACAGGGTTTTGTCGACAGAAGTGGACTTTTGTCGACAAAACTATACCTGCGTCTACACTACCGCTGAGTTCTGTCGGCATAACGTCGACAGAACACAGCAGTTTTGTCGACGCTGGTAAACCTCATTTTACGAGGCATAACGTCTTTTGTCGACAGAGTTCTGTCGACAGAAGGTGTTATTGCATCTAGGGTTGTGTCTAGACTACAGGGTTTTGTCGACAAAGCAGCTTGCTTTGTCGACAGAACTGAATGTAGTCTAGACGCTCTTTGTCGACAGAAGCTTTGTCAACAGTATCTGTCGACAAAAGCCTGTAGTCTAGACGTACCCTTAGTTTCCAAAACATGGCTCCTACCGTCTCTCCTTCTGTCCCTCCCATAGGTTCAAGCTAAGACAGGGAAATCAAGGAAACTCATTTGGTGACTGTGATAGGCTGGTAGGGTTTGCCTGACACACACCATTGTGTTAGCAGGTGTTACTCCTGCTCTAAAAGGGTGAAGCAAGTTTTCTAGACTCACCCGTTGAGCACATAGAAGAAGCTAGGTAGTTTTGGGGATTCCCTTTTTGGTTGTACATCAGCCCCAGCTGAGGTGGCTTTTTCAGGCCTCCACCACTGCAGTGACCCACTTTTGTTAAGAGCCAAGAGAGAAAATGCAGGAGCAGTGGGTTTGCATGAAATGCCAAGTGGGTCTAGGAGCTTGCAGTTATTTCAAAATTGTTTGGTGTCTCTCATATTTTGAGGGTTTATTTTAATTTGTTTGTGCCTGCACAATTAACAGAGGGCATGTTCAAATGCATGTTGCATACGCAATGTACAAAAAGAGGAGCAAATGGGGGAAGGAAGAATGATGGAGGCAATTCAAAGCATGGGGAAACACCTCCATTATTCTGATTCTGCTAGCATACTACACCATGAAAAGGAACTGGAGAAAAAGTTGCTATCTTCTAACACTGAACAAGAAAGTTTATTAGAAGAACATTATCCCTGGCTTCACTGAAGACCTGTCTCCATCTGGCCCAGGTGACAGATTTAATGAGACACAGCACACATTTATCCTTGCATGGAACAATTTGTGGAACTCCTTGCCAGAAGGCACTGTGAAGACAAAGACTTTAACAGGGTTCAAAAAGAACTAGGTAGATTCATGGAGGTTAGGTCCATCAATGGTTATTATGCAGGATTGGTAGGAATGGCGATGATTTCCTGTTCTGTTCATTCCCTCTGGGACACCTGGCATTGGCTACTGTTGGCAGACAGGACACTGGGCTAGATGGACGTTTGGTCCGACCCAATATAGCCGTTCTTATTTTCTTATGTTGGTCTTCACATTCATTATGTAAAGTCTGATAACTTTTGCTTCAAGTTCATATAGACAGTAAAGTAGTTTAAAAACACTGGATAGATGATAAATAGCTTCCTTTCCATTTGATTATCAGAGGGGACGCCGTGTTAGTCTGAATCTGCAAAAGCGGCGAGGAGTCCTGTGGCACCTTATAGACCAGTGGTCCCCAATGCGGTGCCCGCGGGCGCCATGGCGCCCGCCGGGGCATTTGTGTGCGCCCGCTGACAACCTGGGCCAGCCCCGCCCCCGGCGTACGGGAGGCGCCAGCCCCAGGCGCACGAAACGCACCGGCGCTGGGTGCGCGGCGCTCAGGTGGCCCCAGCCCCAGGACACATGCGGGCGCTCGGGCACGCGGTGCTCGAGCAGTGCCAGTACCGGCCCCAGGTGCCTGGCTCGGGTGGCAGCGCCGGCCCCGGGCCCACGGCACAAGGCACTCGGGCGGTCCCAGCCCCGGCCCTACGGCACATGCCGGCGCCGGGTGCAAGGGCATCCCAGTGCCCTGGCGTGCCCCCGGACGCGCGGCTCCACCTCCGGGCGCCCAGCGCGTGAGTGGCCCCACCTCCCAGGTGCCCGGCACGTGAGTGGCACCACCTCCCGGGCACCCGGGAGCCTCTAAAGGTTGGGGACCACTGTTATAAACTAACCGAAGTGTAGGAGCATAAGCTTTCGTGGGCAAAGACCCACTTCGTCAGATGCATCTGACCAAGTGGGTCTTTGCCCACGAAAGCTTATGCTCTAACACTTCAGTTAGTCTATAAGGTGCCACAGGACTTCTCGCTGCTTCATTTGATTAGAAGCCTTTACATCTGACAGTATCTTCCTACTTCCTGAACACAGGGGGAAAATTAAAGAGACTACCCCAATTTAAATTTGGAGCTCAATTTAAACTAGATTTTTTTAACATAAAGTGTCAGCCCAGTGTAAATATTTTGACTATTAGAAAAACGAGTCACTAACGTTCTGCACGCAGAAAGCATAACTGACTACAGTATATGCAAAACTGGGACAAACAGGGCTGCTTGTAATGGTCCTAACTCAGAGAAACAGGCAAGAAATCCAACTGCACCCAAAGTAGCAAGTGAAATGATGTTTTTAACACAACTGTGTCCTTGCAGGAAACCAAAGTAAAGCGCTCAGCTTGTTTACAAGGTAAAGCTGTTGACTTCTTTTCCTGTTTTTATTTCTTTTCAAGACAAGGGTTGGGTCTCATTCCTTCGGATGCACTTCAGTAGAGTTTCTCCTTCAGACTGGTGGAGAGATGAGCTGACACAAGGCTGGAAGCGCTGCACGTGTTTTCAGAAATCCAAGGTGCCCAGGCGCTACCACCCAAGGAACAATTAGATTCTCCAGTCGAGGAGGGACTAGGAAGAGCATCCCCAGCCACAAAGCACAGCTGGGGTAGTGTTCAGGTCCCAGCGTGGCTGGGTGGGTGGCCAATCTCCCACCCCGGGACGGGAGTCCTGGCCTAGGTACTGAAGCGGGCCAGGTCTTTCCCCCTGGAAAGCCGGCCTCCCCATCTTCCTTGGCAGGGGAGACAGTGACAGGCTAAGGCAGGCAGGGAGGAGCCTTCCTGCGGCAGAGGCGGGCTCTGTGCGCATTTGCTCTGCCGGAGACCGCCCCCCTCCGGTCTCCCGAGCTGGTTCCCAAGAACTCCGAGGGCACACGGGAAAGGGGGGGGGGGAGGAAAACGCAGCCCCCCGCAAGTGCCGCCGCAGGCTCGCCCCCGCTCCCGCCCGAGCCCCTCTGGCTGCACTATGCGGGGGTCCCCGAGCCCCCGGCCGCGGCGACTCCTCCTCCGGCCGCGGCCACTTGCGCTCCCCGCGCCCCGCTCGGAGGAGCGCGATTCCCACGTTCGCTAGAGGGAGGCTGGGGCAGCGCGCTGAGGCTCTCCCTGCGCCGAGCCGCCGCCGGAGCGAGGGGCGGGGAGGGGGAAGCTGCGCCCGGCTCGGGAGCCGCTCACACCACCATGCAGCTGGCGCTCTGGGCACTCTTCCTCCAGGGCGCCTTGCGCGCGGCCAGCGCAGCAGCGAGGGGGCGGCCGCCGCCGCCCGGACACGGTAAGAGGATGCCCGGGGATCCGCGCAGGGGAGCTCCCCCACCCCCGTTTCTGGAGGGGGTTCTGCTCGGAGCAAGGCGTGGGGGGGGGGGGGGTCGCGCTGCCCCCGGCTCCCCCCGGCGCGCCCGCGGGGATCGCTCGCCAGGAGTTTGCAGAGTTGTGGGCGGGGAGCGCAGGCTGCCCGGGGACAGCAGCGGCGCTCACCCGGCTCTGGCCGCTTCCCGGGGGAGCTTTCTGAAGCGGGTCCCAAGCTGAGGGTAGCACATAACCCTTTCCGGGGAGGAGGGGTGCGGGGTTTGGGCTAATGGCAGTGCCTGGGGGGCTGACGCGGGAGCTCCGGATTCTTGTGCCTGACGGGTTTGCACGGGAGCTCCGGATTCTTGTGTCTTACGGGTTGACACGGGAGCTCCGGATTCTTGTGCCTGACAGGTTTGCACGGGAGCTCCGGATTCTTGTGTCTAACAGGTTTGCACGGGAGCTCCGGATTCTTGTGCCTGACAGGTTTGCACGGGAGCTCCGGATTCTTGTGCCTGACAGGTTTGCACGGGAGCTCCGGATTCTTGTGCCTGACAGGTTTGCACGGGAGCTCCGGATTCTTGTGCCTGACAGGTTTGCACGGGAGCTCCGGATTCTTGTGCCTGACAGGTTTGCACGGGAGCTCCGGATTCTTGTGCCTAACAGGTTTGCACGGGAGCTCCGGATTCTTGTGCCTAACAGGTTTGCACGGGAGCTCCGGATTCTTGTGCCTGACAGGTTTACACGGGAACTCCGGATTCTTGTGCCTGACAGGTTTGCACGGGAGCTCCGGATTCTTGTGTCTGACAGGTTTGCACGGGAACTCCGGATTCTTGTGTCTGACAGGTTTGCACGGGAACTCCGGATTCTTGTGTCTGACAGGTTGACACGGGAACTCCGGATTCTTGTGCCTGTCTGATTTGCACAGGCGCTCCGGATTCTCGTGTTGCTGTTTCTTCTGGGAGCAAGGACTGTCTTTCGGGGGGAGGGCCGGTGGTGTGTTTGTACAGCACCTCCATCAAGAGGGGTCAGGGTTTGGCGTCTCTAGGTGCTCTTGCAATGCAAATAATAGTGCACCGAGTGCTTGTCCCTTACAGGCAACCTAGCGGAGCGCTGATTTGTTTTGTAACTATAGCTACCTCCCCCCACGCCTCCCCCAGAAAGCCAAGCCGCCTCGCTTGCCTCCCAGCTAAGCCTGCCGGCGAAATCCCCGCCTGGCCGGAGAGGGAGCGCTGCTTTACACGGGCACGTGTCTGTTCCTCTTTGCAGCTCACCGGCTGGAGCAACTCCGCGAGTTCGAGATTGTCACCCCCCGCCGGGTGGACGAATTCGGAGCCCCCCTTCCCACGCACGCCCCCTTCCAGCGCCAGAGGCGAAGTGTCCCCGCCGATCCGGAGCCCGCGCCCTCCTCCCGTGCACACTACCGGCTCGCCGCCTTTGGGCAGCAGTTCCTACTGAACCTCACGGCCCACTCCGGATTTATCGCGCCACTTTTCACCGTCAGCCTGCTGGGGGGGCCTGGTGGGAACCAGACGGAGCTGGCCAGCGATGTGAGGCACTGCTTTTACCGAGGCCACGTCAATGCCCAGCCCCGGCACACCGCCGTCATCAGCCTCTGTTCAGGGATGGTAAGTGGCTTGCAGGGCGTCTGGAATCCGGATCTCGCCGCGCTTTGCGTTCACACGAAAGAGGCGCTCGCGTAGGCGCCTTTAAACTCCTGCCCTGGGGCTGGGGCTACCGAGTGGCGCCTGTAGCAACGCGACTCCTCCCCCAGGAAAAGCGAAGTCGCCACAGCTGCGTTCACACGGCGCTCCGGGAAGCCGGAGTCTCGCCGGGGCTCAGGAGGCGGGTCCTTTTCACACGCCAGTGGCCAGGAGCGGCAGCGGGAAGGTGGGGTCACCCCGGGCGGTGCCTCTGGCCGGACGCCAGCAGCTTTTAAGGTGGAGAAAGCAACGGGGAGCCCCTCCCCCCCAACAACCAACCCGCCCCCCCGCATGTGGACCCCTTCTTTGCGGTCCACACCGGAGCCGAGCCTGGTCCCAGGGCGGGGAGAGGCGCCCCCACCACCTGTGGAATGTGGGGGCTCCCAGCTGGCAAGCTCTGCCCCAGGGACCCCCCATGATTGGTGCGGCCTCCCGGGGGTGGAGGGGCTGCGGGTGGGCTCTGGCTGCAGGACTGGCGGGGGTGGGTGGAGGTTACACTCTTGCGAGCTGCTCCCCAGCTGGGGGGGTCACATTGCTCCCCCCCCAGACGTGCCACTCTATGAGCTGGCCCTCCCTGCCCCAGGACCACCTTAAGGAGGGGCCCGGCCCAAGGCTGCTGGGGATGTCAAGGCACCTTCTCCATCCTCCCAGCTGGGGGAGGCAGCCAACACAAACAGCTGTGCAGGAAGCTTGGGAGAGAGGGGGCTGGCTTGGCTGCTTGCCCTGGGGCGGGAAGCTGAAGGAGGGGGGCTAAGCTGGGACTGGGTGGGTCAGGGCACATGCTGCAGGGGCAGTTCTGACATGGGAGGTACTGGGCCCTCAGCCTGCCTGGAGACTCCTGATCCACCTGGCTGGAGCCTGGCCGAGTTGGGAGTTAGCCCGGAGCGCCCAGGCACGATGCTTAAGGGTTTGGATTTGGAACGTGTCCCATATGCAGAGAGATTATAACAAGATTGAGACTTTTCACCTTAGAAAAGAGGAGACTAAGGAGTGACATGATAGAGGTCTATAAAATCAAGACTGGTATGGAGAAAGTGAATAAGGAAAAGTTGTTCATTTGTTCCCACAATATAAGAACTAGGAGTCACCAAATAAAATTAATAGGTAGCAGGTTTAAAACAAACAAAAGGAAGTTTTTCTTCACACAGCAGCACACAGTCCCACCTGTGGAACTCCTTGCCAGAGGGTGTTGTGAAGACCAGGACCTCAAGAGGGTTAAAAAAAGGACTAGATAAATGCATGGAGGTTAGGTCCAGAAATACTTATTAGCCAGGATGGGCAGGAATGTTGTCCCTGGCCTCTGTTTGTCAGGTACTGGAAATGGGTGACTGGAGAGGGATCTCTTGATGATTCCCTGTTCTGTTCCCTCCCTCTGGGGCACCTGGCATTGGCCACTGTTGGCAGACAGGACACTGGCCTGGATGGACCTTTGGTCTGACCCAGTCTGGCCGTTCTTATGTTCCTTGGTTAAGCCTCACTCTGTCTCCGGTGCCACAGCTGCCCACTGGGACACGGGCAAGCTGCCGCGAGCAAGCCTGTCCTCAGAGAGGCAGGTGGACGCACTGTGCCCAAGGCTGGGCCTGTGTTCTCTCGTGGCCAGTGCGGCTGATGTGCAAAGCTGGGATGGTGCACAGGTGCCTTGTACCTGCAGTTGGCAGGAGGCTAGACTACCTGCCCCTGTCGGTCCCTTCTCACCCGGTGATTCTACCTGTTAGTCTTATGGGATGTTTTCTTCTCCCATGGCCTGCCACATAGGCTAAGAAGCTTGGGTATCCTCTCCTTGGCAGCAGCTTCGCCTGGTGAGCTCCTGTCCCCGGCCTGGCCTCCGGACGCTATGCTCTGTATTTCTCTTGGCATATCTTATGTATGAGAAACAGAGAGGGCAGAACATAACGGAGCCCAGCTCTGCTCCAAGATGCACTCCGGCATCTCCCACTGCGACCGGGAGTCATTTTGCAAACCTGTCTGAAAGAAGAACTTCCTGGGTCTAATAGGTGTCCTCTCTTCACACAGAGCTGGCTTCTGCTCCATGAATCCTCTCCCTGGTTTGAATAGGGTTGGCTACTCGCAGAGTCAAGTGCTACTCGGGGGGGTAGAATTGGGCCCATCGCTGTCCACAGCTGGGTGGCTTGCAAAACTGAACATTGTTAGGATGTGTAAATGCCCCCAGAACTCCCACATGTCTCATGTCACCACACCTATTTCATTATTGTCTCCCTGGAAGCTGACGACTTGTCTCTCTCTTGACTCTCAGCTAGGCATGTTCAGATCTCACGATGGGGACTATTTCGTAGAGCCGCTGCTGTCACCCGATGAACAAGAGGAGGAAGAAGAGCACAGTAAGCCACATGTGGTCTACAGACACCGTGCCCTGCAACAAGACTCCCCCAGGAACAGGCATGCTTGTGATACTTCAGGTATTTGTTTGGGGATTCCCCGTACGTTCACTCCTATGACTAAGCACCATTGAATTATAGTGGAGAGCCACCTGTTCCCCACGAGATGGGAGAGGACATTGGAATTGTTCTTGCTAGAAGTAACTGAGGGTGTGGCACAAAGGGGCACATATGAGCGTCTAGGCGTGGAGCTCTGCTTTTGCTCAGAGGAGGTGCGTCTGGTTTTTGACGTCTACTGTCATTGTTAAGAGGGTCAACCTAAGACTTAGTTCTACTTCTTCCACCGCTATCTTCGATCCCAGTCAGGCCTACCGCGAGGTGAAGTAGTCATCTCTGAGCCCTGGTGCCTAAAATGGCTTCTGTGTCTGTTCACCTTACTCTTCTTCCCTCCTAACTATAACCCCCAAATGCATAATTTCTACAGCATTTCAGCGGGCACTCACTTGTGCCTTCACCTTCTTCCTTTTGATTGCTATCATTCCCTCCATCGCGGTCTTTCTAAGCCCCATCTCTCCTTCCCAGAACTCAGGACCGGCCCACTACATTTTGGCACCTGAGGCAGGGAGCTCAAATGACGCCCCCATTCCCCTCGCTTGGGCCAAAACTTTGAAAGGTCTCAATTCTGCCTTCTTCCTGTTCTACTCCTCTCATGGTCCTGCTCCGCTACCTACATATGCACCAGCAGCAGACACAATTTTCTACACTCTGGATCCTAGTGGCGCCCTCCCCCCCCCCCCCCCCCACACACAGTCTGGCACCTGAAGCGGCCGCCTCAGTTTGCCTCATGGTAAGGCAAGCCCTGCCAGAACTGGTCCAAAATGCAATGGGTCGTCTCTTCTCCCGGCCATTCTTCTTCCTTGGCAAAGGTCACTTAAGTCGATCCGTCAGAGCATTACTTCCTGCGTCCCCCATTTTCTCCATGTGCGGGCGCCACGCGTTGGTGTACTAAATCTACAGATGTGTCTTGCGTGTTAGATTGCCACTTAAATACAGTGGGCATGAATCTACCAACCTTCCTCAAGGGAAATCTGCTTTGGACTATTTTGTGCTGCTTCCGTATTAAGGGCTATGCAAATGTACGTTGTGTTTTGCACGGGTGGCTCATTTGGGCAGTGGTTTTGCCATTCAAATGCGAGTCCGTGTAGTAAGCTGGTAGGGTGATCAGAGTGCTTCAAGGAATTGATCCCAGACACTAATCAAACCCAAGGTAGATTTATTGGTAATGGAATATGATGGTACCCACACGTATACGCGTATTGGGGGGAACAAAGGGACATCTCATAAGGCTTTTATTGTTTGTTCTTCCAAGGGTTGCTGCTGGACTATGCCACTCTGGTTTCTCTCTTCCAGCTGTTTCTGCTCCCTTCTTTGAGATCAGATGCAGGAGACTCAGAACAGTTGGAAAGAAACATGGAATCTGGCACAATTCATCAGCACCCCTTGGAGGAATGGAGCGGCCAATCACGGAACTCGCTGCATCTAAGGTAGATGGAAAGGCCCCGAACACCATTCAGGGACTTTCCCTTTGTGCGGTGCTCATAAATCATTCCACCTTCTGACGCGTCTCCTGCTTTTGGGTTAGATGTTTGTGTTACACAAGCTTTTGCAGGAAACCGTCCTGCTGTTTATTCTTCTTGGTTATCCATGTCATCTTCCTCTTTTCCTTTGCTGCTTGTTCTGTAGTGCCCCATACAGGATGGAAAAAGAGGAGCCCCAATTAGTTAAAGCTCTTGTGATGGGGTCATCCAGCCTCATATCTCTTCTAGGACGGTCACGCCCCAAAAACAGAGCTCTTGCCAGTAGTGCCCGCTGGCTTAGTTCACAGTCCAGCTCTGGCCTCTGAGGCTGTCCAGCCCTCTGGCCCAGACAATAACACCCTCTCTCAGGGCAGATGGACTCTGCGGCCTAGTCACACCCACTGTCAGGCCCAGTGGCCTAGTCTATATAGCAGTTCGTGCTGCCCCTTTCTTGTAGGGTTGCCAGGTGTCTGGTTTTTGCCTGGACTGTCCATTATTCGGGGCCCCCATCCAGTAAAAAAAAAAAAACCCAGAAAATACCGGACATGTGAAATGTCTGGTATTTCCTGTTTCCTTCAGATGGAAGCCCGATGGGGACAATTTCCCCTTGCTGCGTCTGGTGGGGGAGAGGGAGTGAGGAGCGCAGGGACAATTAAAAGCACAGTGACCTTTTATTGAGCCAAAAAAAAAAAAAAACAACTTTGGTCTTCCCTCCCCTCACCCCCCATATTTTTTTTGCTCACCAGAATTTTTTCCCAGTGTTTTTTTTTGGGGGGGGGAGGGGGCGGGCATTGTGTTTTGTATTTTTTGATAAACCGCCTGGCAACCCTACTTTCTTGCGGTCACTGGGGTGGGGGTAAGGAGGCCCAGGCCCACCCTCTCCACCGGGCCCTAACTCAGGGCCCTATTGGTGGTGGGCGTGTTCCCCCAACCACCAGCTCAGCGGGGAATCCCTCCGAAATACGCCAAGCTCCCTGGGTCGCCTTCTGGCTCCCTGCCCTTGGCCTATTTCCTATCCCTGTCCGGCTGCGCAGGGGGCTGCACGGGCTCCGGCTGCTACTCCCTCAGGTTTGGGCTGCTCCTTTGGGTGCGGCTCCTTCCGCTGCTGCTCCCCAGGCTGTGGCCCCTCGGGCTCCTGCGCCTCTGGCAGCAGCGCCTGGATGAGGACGGGAGTTCCTTCCCCGCCGGTGGCCAGCCCCGACTAACCAGCTTCTCTGGCCTTTCTACTAGGGCTGCAGCTGGCATATGCCCAGCAGGGCCACGGAGGGAGCCCTTCTCCCCCCAGTAAGCCTCTTCACCCCCACCCTCCCCAGCCCAGCCATGGCAGGGTTGGTACACCCCGTCGCAGCCCTGTTCAGATACTAAGGTTCAAGCCCAAATCAGGCAGCGTCGTTCTCCTCTCCCCCTCCCTCATTTCTGGTTTTAACCATTTTAAGGGGCTCTTCTGCTGGTGGCTAGGGATGTAAAAAGTCGTTTGCAAAGGGAACCGTGTAACCACTACACGTCCTAGTGGCTACACAGGTGCACGCGCTGCAGAGCCCTCAGAGAAGCCACTTCTACAAGGGCTGCGAGCCCCACTCTCAGGGACGCTTTGCTACAGGCTCTGCAGCTGGCTCCCTGGGACCGGGGCCAGCAGCCCCTGCCAACCCTGTTCCCAGGGAGCCAGCATATGACATGAGGCAGGGGCAGGGGCACAGACAGGGCCTGCTCTGGCTGGCCGAAGCAGCTTCTGTTTGCAGAGGGCTCTGTGGGACTGGAGCAGCTCCCTGCCTGGGGTGGGCAGTAGTGCCTACTGGTTAACCGGCACCGGAAAGCCTCACCCATTAAGACTAACCTTTTACATCCTTACTGGTGACGGGGGCTGTGTTGTTAACTCTGGACCCTGTTGCAGCAGAGACAGTACAGTGTTTCAGCAATGTTCCCTCTAATCTTTTCCACCCACGTGTGGAATAATTTTGTGTGCACTGGGGCATGTGCAAATGTGCACCACCCATTGATGAAAAAACCTCGCGGTGGGCGCTCTGCTCATCAGCCGGGCGGCATTTGAATCTGTCCTGAGCAGCTGCACGAGTGCACAGGTTACAGGGAACGCTAATGGTCAGTGGCACTATGCACTACCCTCACCCCCTCTAGCAGCCAGAGAGTAGCTCAGTGGCGGCCTACGGAGGGGAAAAAAAGTGAAGTCCAGGAACATTTCTCAGGTTTATCTTTAGGCGTCAGTTTGGAGCCACGTTTGGGGCAGATTGGCTGGTGTGACTATGGCAGGGGAAAAGGAAATGATCTCATTAGAGCCTATGAGCTCAGTTGTATTGTACCTGGGGTCTGTCGATTACATTAACGTCTACTCTTGCTGCAGCAAACATGTGAAAAGTCCATTTGTACTGCCAGTGACTGGGAAAACCGGAAATCTGCCGGCAGAGGAAATTCAACCCCAGAAACGATTTTAGACCCCAAATCTGCAATGAGCTTTGCACGGACAGACGCCGTGGCTGTTTTTGGATGTTTTTCTGAAAAAACTCTGCAGTATAGACATACCCCCAGAGTTTATGGAGTTGACTTTCTGTGAAACCTCTCCCAGCACATACACGTTAAACCCTAAAAGAGACCAAAGTACAACAGCCCACAGGCTACTTCTCAGCGGGTCTTGATTTAGTCCAACGTATAATACTCCCCCAAAAGGAAACCTCCTCTCTAGCTCAATAAACCACGTTGGTTCTTCTTGCATTCCATTCTGTACCATTTCCAAGGGGCTTGGAGGAATGCGGCTTCCAACATGTTCGCTGTTCCCCAACACAGTATGTCTGTACATTTCACACACGCACCTCAGTTGCGTTTATATCTGTGGCTTCGCTCTTCCAACCTGCCTCCTCTGTTGGGGTTTTGAATGTAATGGGATTATTTTCAAAAAGAGAGGGGAAGGAAGCCAGCCCCTTCTGTGCATTTATGTCTCTCCTGTGTTCTTTTCATCTTTGTCTGGGTTTTGCTGCCGCATCTCTTTCCTTTTTGTCTCTTACATCTCTCCCAGGTGGTGAGTTTGGTCACTTTAGTTTTGATCTTTTGCTGCTCTCTGTTCCATACTCTAGCTCTTTCACACCTCGTCTGGAGCTTTGTGCTAGAATTCTACCTGTCTCTGTTGCATTTCCTTGGTATTGTTCTTGTTTATTATTTTACTCCAGATTTGCCCTCTTCTTATTGCTTTCCCTGCAGACCCCTGGCAGGGGCTATATTTTGAACTAGCTGTTTCTGTTCCTTCCATTCCAGTTGTGTTCTGATATCTGTCCCCTTACCACCTGACCTTTCATCCTTTTTTTTCTGTTTTCTGTCCAGTTTCACCTTAAAAAAATGTTTAGCTCAGGTTCCCCCCCGCTACACCTCCTTTTTCCTTCAGTTTGGCATAAGAGACTTAGGCTGTGACTGAAGTAGATGAGAAGTGATTTCTCCTGTGCTGGAACAAGGATCAAATGTTGTGAGCACTGGCTAGAAGAATAGGCCCTTTCTGTGGCTTGTTTGGGAAATTGCTGCCGTGGGTTTGGGGGTGGCAGCAACAAGGGATGTTGAGGCTTAGCTAAATGACGTTTGTTAAATCAGAAGCTGCCATCAGGGCCAAATCCCCCCATGAAGCAGCAGCGCTCACCTCATTGGTGCTGCATAGATCAGAAAACGATCCAAACCTTTCCCCTTCTTAAAAGAGAGTCAGGGGAAAGCCGTCCTGCTGGTCGTATGATGGTGGTAAGAAATGAGAGCGGTACTCAGGGTAACACAGGACAGCGGGGTCCTGAGCTGTGGGAGAACATGCACAACTTGCTACGAGGGATGTCAACACGGAGACTGGGCTTCTCTGTTCATCCTGTTGACTGTGTGCATCCCCCTGCCCCCCCTTGCTGCCTCATGGACCAGCTCCCGCCTGCCGCCCGGCGCTGCTGCCTATGACCAGTAGGCCCCCCCGGAGGGGGCTGGGAGCGCACTGGGTGCTGCCCTCGCAGAGGGTCAAATAGTCCTGTAACCGCTAACATTTTGTGCGGCGTCACAACTATTCAGTAACGCGCGATCTGACATCCCTACTTGCTGCAGCAGACCCCCTGCAGGCTAGGGATGGGAAAGGTTAACCAGTAAACATCACACTAAACAGGTGATACTTCTCGTTCCGGTTAACCAGTAACCGGTGGGGGCTGGAACGGCTTCTTGCCTGCCACGGTCAGGGGCTGCTCCAGTCCACAGCCCCGATCCCGTTTAGTCGGTTAACCATTAGGTCAACCTATCGTTTAACTGAGTAACCAGAATTTTACATCCCTGCTGTGGCCACCGACTGGTAAGTAGGGGCTCTACCAAATGTACAGGCCATTTTGGGCCATTTTCACGGCTATAGGATTTTTAAAAATGGTAAATGTCATGGTGTCCGCTATTTAAATCTGAAATGCCACTGGGGTAATTGTAGGGGTCCTTGACCCAAAAGGAGTTGTGGGAGCAGGGTTGCAAGGTTATCATAGGGGAGGTTACGGTACTGCTACCCTTACTTCTGGGCTAGGGGGTGCTGCCTGCAGAACTGGGCAGCTGGAAAGCAGTGTCTGCTGGCTGGCAGCATATCTCTGAAGGCAGAGCTGCCAGCAGCTGCAGCACAGAACTAAGGGCAGCAAGGCATGGTAGGGCTGCCCTTACTTCTGTGCCGCTGCTGGCAGGGCGTTGCTCCAGAGCTGGGCGCCCGGCCGACAGCTGCCACTCTCCCACCACCCAGCTCTGAAGGCAGCACAGAAGTGAGGGTGGCAATATAGTGATTCCCCCTAAAAGAAACTTGTGAACTCCCCTGCAACTCTCTTTTGGGTCAGGACCGCTCATTTGAGAAACACTGGCCTGGTTTCCCCGGTGTAATTTGTACAACATAGGGTAAAACACGCAAAAGACCACATTTCCTGGCATGTTTTTCACGGCTGTGAATCTGGCAGGGCCTAACTGATAAAGGAAAGAGCAGGAAAGGCTGTTTCATTGCAGCTTTTTCTGGTTAGTTCCCGCAATTCTCAATGTTTTAGCATCTACGGAAAGCGACCGTAAAAATGTCTCTGGTGTGACTTCTGGAATTCTGAACTGTGTATTTCAACTGAACCATCTAAAACCCAGCTTGGTGTTTAGTCAGTGATTCAGCACACAGAAATGACACCACTCGACGTGGATAGCTAGTTACCAGACAGCTTCCCCCCCCAAAAAAAAAACCCCTCAAGTTCTAAAGATATTCATTACAGGTTGAACCTCTCTAGTCCGACACCCTCAGGACCTGACCAGTTCCAAACCCAAGAATTTTTTGGACTACGGGAGGTCAGTATTGTCTAGCAGCATTACCAACCCTTCCACTGCTTACTGGGCTGTTAGCAGACATTTAGAGGTAAATTAGAGCTAAATCACAGCATGGAACTCTGACAGCCAGGAGTGGGACCATGGGAAACTTGGCCACACCCATGAAAAGTGGACATCCAGCTCACTACAATCATTCCGGACTACAGATGTTTCCGGACCAGAGAGTTCTGGACCAGAGAGGTTCAACCTGTAGTCTGAGCATTTGAGTAGTCCTCAGTCTGTTTGTGGATATTTATTTTCCAGTGGGGGAAAAAGGTGAAATGCCAAATCGCTGTGAATTAGTCGCTCATCTCTTCAATAGAGAGGCAGCATTTGCTTCCCGCATGCCCGGTGTCGTCATTACCCATAGGACACTGATGTTTCCCAGAGTTCAGGCCAGATGAATGCATCCAGTTTCTGAATGGGTGGGAATCCTGTGGATAAAGGGGCTAAAGTAAATAGATCAGACTCTCACGTATAAATTAGCGCAGCCTTATTGGCTTTAGCTTACACCATATGTGGTCCTGGACTATATTCCATAGATGTAACGTATCCACGTGCAGACCTAATATTATGTGGATCCCATTTGGTTCCGTTTTCCCCCTGGGAAAAATGTGTCCTTTTTTGGATGGTGCCTCGAGTCATTGTACAAAACATGTCTCGCCGTGCAACTGCCATGTATGCCACCGAAATAATCAGTAATGTGTCACCGATTCCCAGAGGCACGAGTGAGCCATTTGCAATACATTACACTTTCAAAGTAACTTTTAACAGCCTTCCCTGCCGAACGCAGCCCTGGAGAGTCTCTGGCGCCTGGAGCCCTGTGTCCTCTGGCCTGAGCTACCGAAGCGTGGTTATAATGAAATCTTTGTTAACTGTGGGCCTGATCCTAGAAGATGCGGAGAACGTGTGCTATGCTGAGCAGTCTCGATTCTCGTTTTCCGTTCTGTTGATCTGTCTGCCGGAGATTACTGGTGGCACTCCCTTGATATTGCAACGAGTGGCTACGATTCTGGATTTCTAAAGCTTAGGGCCCTACTGCAAAGCCTGTATTTCCTCACAGGCCTCTAGGGAGGAAGGGGCAAGGAGGGACAACGTGGTGGGAGCCTTGTCGTAGGCAAGGGTAGAGGGTCTTGCATTTCCTGTGTGCAAGAGAGCTTGCAAACTAGAGTTTGTACCTTGGGGGAACAAGGCTCACAGCGTGTGAAATGTAAGGTTTTTCCCAGTGGGGAGTGCGAAACTTTTGGAGGCTGTCCACCAGATTCATTGAAAAGGCACATGTGTAAGAGAGAAAACTAGTCTCGTCCATAGGGTTGCCGGATACTTTAAAAAAAATAACATGGCGTGAAATTGGTTTAGCAAAAAAAAAAAAAAAAAAAAACTGCACCTTTAAATACCTCCCTGCTTCCCCACCCCTTCCAGATGCAGAAGGGGAAGAATGTCCCCACCGGCCTTCCGTCCAAGAAACACAGAAAATACCAGACATTTTACATCTTCGGTATTTTCTGGGGTTTTTTAACCAGACAGAGGCGGCGAAAACCGGACACCTGGCAACCCTACTTGTACACCAAGGGCATGGCGTCTTTAAATGAACGCCTGACTCAGGATAATGAAATTGTATGTGATTTGTTACAGTCCAAACTTCCTGTTTCCCAGAAGCCCCCACCTCTGCCTCTGTATCTCAGGGTTACACTCTCCTTCCACATCCCCTGGGATCTGTCTCCATCCCAACCCAACCTTTCCTCTCCACCCCAAGCACTTCTCCCTCAGCCGTCGCTCCCATCTTGGCTTCTGTGTTTCCAGCTACCAGCTGGGTTGTGGGTCTCACAATTAGGGATGTAAAAGGCTAACTGTTTACCTGGGAACCACTTCGCTGGTAAGTGGTTAACTGGCAGCTGCGAGTAGCGGCGCGGCACGACGGGCCCAGGCTGAGCAGCCCCCCACCCCGCACAGGGCTGGTCCGGCCTAGCTGGGCCCACCATGCTGCACCGTGGGCAAGGAGACCCTTCAGCCTGACTGGGCCACCCACCCGCAGGATCCCCGTGAACCCATTCAGCAGTTCACTGGTTGACTTTTTATGTTATGAGGGAGGAGACCTGGGAGAGGTGATTCAGACCCAGGGGTCTGGAGCGGGCACAGCCTCAGGAGGAAGGGAGCTGAGGGGGATATAAGCACAAGGGTCTTTGGGAGAGGCATGGGCTTGGGGAGAAGATGCAAGGCATTTAGGAAGGGTAATGGTGGTGGGCAGGCTTGTGTTGTGGTGCCTTTCGGTTGGGGCAGGAGATGGCAGCGAATTTGCCCTGTCTGGGGCTTTGTGGAAGCGGAGCGGGAATTGTAGTAACTGTGAAGGTCTATATGTCGGTCTATCCCCCGCCCCTGGCTCCAGCTTAGCCTGCCTGCAGCAATGTGCTTGAGTGCATAAACATTCCCAGCATGGGAGTCGAGCGTCGCTAGGAAGGCGTGCCGTTGGCAGGAGCGGTATTAAATGTTGTTGTGCTTGGAGCTGTCCGCGTGCTGGATTCCTTTCAAGGGGAAAACCCAGAATTCAGGGCTGGGGATGGGGGAGAGCATCTCTCCTTAGCAACAGTTGCCCCTGAGTTGGATGTTTCTGATGGTTGGAATATTGCACTGCTAGGTCCTACTGCCCAGCAAGACCCAGAGGCACAGAGACTGAAAAGACCTAAGTGGGGCAAAATAAGCCACAGTCATCTACAAGGAGCTGAACGTGGGCCAGGAGGTCTTGGCCCCATCCCCGGACGTCTCAATAAATGGCACCGTTTGATTTTTTCAGTTTGGAACAACTTTTGGTTGCGTGTTGCAGGAGAAAAGGGGACACGGAAGCAAAGCTTTTTCAGAATTTGCTTTTGCGGAGAATCTGGAAATGTGCTAGTTTCATTCCTAATCGGAATAAAGACAAATGCCAGAATCTCCAAACCCTTTGGGAAATGGGATTTCCATCCACCACCTGGTTCTAACAAGCTGTGAATGGGACGCTGGGTTATATGGAGGTACAGTTCTGCCTGCACATAAGGTATAGGTTACATCTATACATTTTTAGCAAATCCTTTCGCTGTTAAGGCTCTAGATCTAATTTAGCTCTATAAGCTGTTAAGCAGGCTCAAATTGACTTGGGTTTGAACTTTTGGTTTGCAGCACAGGTGGTCATCAGACCATTAGCGGCGTTGTTCCATATGTAAGAACGTGGTGCATGCTGTGTGTCATTGGATTTTTGTTTGGGCTTGAATATCCATTTCCTGTATTGTTTTTATTCTTCACTCCCACTCTCTAGTCTATAAATGCTGCTTTCAACATCCCATTGGACCAGTGTACAATGCTCTGGGGCCACAATCAAGGAACCGAGGTTTAGCGTCATGTGGCGTTATCCTTAATTCTGCCTTTAGAGTGGATTGTCAGAATAGACTACCAAGCAAGCCGCTCACCTCCCTCCTCCTTGCACTGTTCCAGCTGTCATCCCTGCAGCATGACAAGCATCCATCTCCGTTACGCTGGAATAAATACGGAATAAATTCATTTTCTACAGTAGAGTAACTCCAGAGTTACAAGGAGCCTTTACCTGCTGCCATTAAACGAGAGAGGTCTGAGTTGTCTTCTCTGATGAATGCCCATCACTTAAATAAGGCAACGTTTTTTGTTTATTTTATAGAATCATAGAATCCCAGAACTGGAAGGGACCTCAAGAGATCATCAAGTCCAGTCCCCTGCCCTCACGGCAGGACCAAATACTGTCTAGATCATCCCTGATAGATGCCTATCCAACCTGCTCCAGTGATGGAGATTCCACAACTTCCCTAGGCAATTTATTCCAATGTTTGACCACCCTGACCACATTAGTTTTTCCTAATGTTCAATCTAAACCTCCCTTGCTGCAATTGAAGCCTATTGCTTCTTGTCCTATCTTCAGAGAGCCAAGGAGAACAATTTTCCTTCCTCCCTCCTTCTTAGGGTTGCCAGATGGTTTCAACAAAAATACCGGACACACTTGATATTATATCACAATCTACATTACATCTTATTTAGAAAATACCGGACATTTATATTTTCTCAATTTGTTTCCCAAACCGAAAACTCAAATACTGGACTATCTGGTTCAAAACGGGACACCCGGCAACCCTACTCTTTGTAACACCGTTTTAGATACTTGAAAACTGGTATCCTGTCCCCTCTCAGTCTTCTCTTTTCTAAACTAAACAAGCCCAGTTCTTCAGTTTTCCCTCATCGGTCATGTTTTCTGGAGCTTTAATCAGTTGTGTTGCTCTTCTTTGGACCTTCTCCAATTTCTCCACATCTTTTTTAAAACGTGGTGCTCAGAACTGGATACGATACTCCAATTGAGTCCGAATCAGTGCAGAGTAAAGTGGAAGAATGACTTCTCATGTCTTGCTCACAACACTCCTGTTCATGCATCCCAGAATCATGTTTGCTTTTTTGGCAATAGTGTCACACTGATGACTCATGTTTAGTGTGTTGTCCACCATCACCTCTAGATCCTTTTCTGCATTGCTCCTTCCTAGACAGTCGCTTCCCATTTTGTATGTGTGAAACTGATTTTGCTTCATCCAATACAGTAAAGATATTTATTTTCTAGACTGATTGTAAAAACAGCTCCCATACCTGTCATTGGGCATGTGATTTCTTAGTGGATGGTGGAAGATCCCGAAGCAAATCTTCATAAATTACCAGCAGAAAAGAGTGCACATTTCTCTGAAATCTGGGATGGATGGATGGATGGCTCCAGGGTTTAGTTATGGGGTATAGCATCTTCCATCTATTGGTGGCTGGTTTAGGTCTCCCCTAAGACAGCAGTAGCGGATGCTTGTTCTTTAATTTTACGAAATGGCTGGTTTCCCTCTAGTTCTAGTATCCACATCACAAAATTCATCCCCTATTAGAAGCCTCAGAGAGGCCAAGGATTAAACTGGCAAGGAAATTGCATTGTTTCTCTCCCTCTTAACAGTGGCCCCATGAGGTCAGGGCAAGGGCACGTGGGCAGTGTTCCAAAGCTTGTTTTCCTGCTCTTCCCCATTGTACCTGTGTATTGGGCAAAGAGAGGTTGGTTCTTTCCCAAGACCAAAGGTGTGGTCTTGTTAGCAACTTTCATGAATTTCAGGAAAAGACTTGGAAATAATTAGAAGTTTTTTAAAGGGAAGGAGTTAAAAAATGTATACAAGGGCTGCAATGTTGAAGTTAACTCTAAAGCCACGTCTCCACTTACCAGAAGATTGAGGCTTTGGCAATCGATCTGCCGGAGTTTGATTTAGCAGGTCTAGTAAAGACCCACTAAATTGAATGCTGAGGGTGCCCCGGTCAGTGCCGGTACTGCTCACTGTTGCAAGGAGTAAGGGAAGTTGACGGGAGCATTTCTCCCATCGACCTCCCACTGTGGAGACAGCACCAAGCTCAGCTTGAGGTATGTTGACTCTAGTTACGTTTTTTACGTAACTGGAATTGTACCTTAAGCCGACCTTCCCCTCACAGCATAGACCTGGCACGTGGGTCTATTCTCCTTTGCTGGCATAATGTGTCTGGTAGCATCAGAGTTACATTTCCCATTGAGAGTTTTTCTAACAGCAGGGTTGGATCCTATATCTCGTACTTATAGGGGTGCATCTAGTGGAACTTCATCTGGGTAGGGGTAGCAAGGTCAAGTGGGTACTGTGAAACCAAGCACATATAAAAGCCACTCTGGATGGGCAAATTCTCTTTAGCTCTCACAAACAACTTCAGGTCCAGGGGTGTTGGGTCACAAGGTGTTTAACCGCCTAAAGGGAACACAGTTAAATTTTGCTGAGCTTTATGAAAGTGTGCAATAATTAACTTCCTGACTCTAGCTTTAGAGTCTGCTTCACTGGGTCAGAGCAGCTATGGAAGCTTTATAGACTAACTACCCAAATGCAAGTCTTATATACTGAAACATCTGGTTTATGTATTCAAATTGTATGTGATAAGTTAGTTAAAAAGCAGGGTGGTTTTTTTAAAATGAAACCTGGGAGAGAATTTTAATATGGTTAGTTATGTTCTCCCCTACTGCCTCAGCTTTCCTGAACTTGAAGCTGAACTGGAATTGCTTTCATTGTCACACGCCTTGTTTAATTGTGTGAAATGCTTTCTAGTCCCAAGGGCAAGATAATGTGGGAATGGAAAGGATTCCGAGATGTTAGGGATGAGTGATCACTTTTTAATTTTTTTATTGTTAGTATAACAATAGTTACTACTTCAAAAGCCATCATGGGTCTGCTCCTATCAGCCTTACTAATGCAATTAGTCGAGCCTTGTCTACTCTTACCAGGAGATCAGTTCTGTGGAGATTGATCTCCCAGGGCTCGATTTAGCGGGTCTAGAAAAGACCCGCTAAATCGACCGCTGATTGTGTTCCTGTCGACTCTGGTACTCCTCCGGGTTGAGAAAAGAAAGAGGGGCTGGCAAAATAATTTCTCCCAGTGACACCCCACCTTCCACTTAGTGAAGACAGCACAGTAATTAAGAGAGTCCCATTGATTTCATTTCAATGAACTTTGGCTCATCCTTTGGCCAAACGGCATGCAAAGTGAATGTAAAATGCTACAAGACCAAGAGGGTAGAATTTTACCTGCAATTTGCATCCTTCTAAATGACTGCACAAGGTACAATGTTGTTTGCTTGTGTGAATGAAATTTACAGGATTGAGTCTTTGGATCTGTGTGTTGGTTCCATTTTTTCCTTGCTGTTGCAAGTACAAATTAACTGTTAGCTTAGATCCATCAAGTACTGGGCAGTTGTGAAACTAAAACAATAATTCAAAGCAGACACAGCTTTAAAAAGTCAGTATTAGGAAATTGTCAGACTGTCTTTGACCACATTTAAATGAATATCAACTGTCAAAGCTGTACAAAGGATCACTGCCTTCGTTTTCAAATTATTAATCTAGTGGTTGCTTGGCTTTCAATGCTGGGCACTCAAAAATCCATCCAATCGCTGGGACTTAGATGTTATTGTGAATAAACTTCTCACTTGTTTCTTAAACCCATGTAATTGCTGTCACGTGGAGGTAGGTGTTTTGTAGTCATCGGCAAGAATTGGGAGATTGCCAAATAAGTATTTTGTTTCCTGATATCATCTGGTGATATATCAATAGGGTAGACAAATGCAAAACGTCACGCTCCTATTATAGCTCAAAACGTATGAGCTTTTAATTGCTTCCCATGTTACAGTAATACATTAAAGTTACTGTGTTGATTTCAGGATATGAAAGAGACAAGTGCGTGAAGTCACAACCTTTATTGGATTCACAATGTGAAATGATGGTGTCTGGGTGATATCTGAGTTTTTCACTCTGCTTAATTAGATTGTAATTAGGGATGTTAAATGGTTAACCCATACACCTGTGGCTTGCTGGTAAGCTAACTGCAGTGGCCAGCAGCGTTGGGCCAGGAAAGGGGACCCCCACAGCCGCAACGGGAGTAAGGATGTGAAAGGCTAATCGGTTAACCAATAAACCTCACCCTTAACAGGTGATGCTTACCGCTTCCCGTTAACCAGGGGGCTGCTCCAGCCCCGTGGGGCCTGCCGCGGGCAGGGCACCATGGGCATAGGGTATGTAAGGCAGGGCAAGGCCCTGCCTTCCTAAACTACCAGGTATGGCCCCGCCCACACTCCGCCCCCCAGAATGCCTGCTGGAGAGGCTGGGCAGTACGGTGCGCCGTCCTCCCTCCCCTGGTGGAGAGGCTGGGCAGTACGGTGCGCCGTCCTCCCTCCCCTGGTGGAGAGGCTGGGCAGTACGGTGCGCCGTCCTCCCTCCCCTGGTGGAGAGGCTGGGCAGTACGGTGCGCCGTCCTCCCTCCCCTGCTGGAGAGGCTGGGCAGTACGGTGCGCCGTCCTCCCTCCCCTGGTGGAGAGGCTGGGCAGTACGGTGCGCCGTCCTCCCTCCCCTGGTGGAGAGGCTGGGCAGTACGGTGCGCCGTCCTCCCTCCCCTGGTGGAGAGGCTGGGCAGTACGGTGCGCCGTCCTCCCTCCCCTGCTGGAGAGGCTGGGCAGTACGGTGCGCCGTCCTCCCTCCCCTGCTGGAGAGGCTGGGCAGTACGGTGCGCCGTCCTCCCTCCCCTGCTGGAGAGGCTGGGCAGTACGGTGCGCCGTCCTCCCTCCCCTGGTGGAGAGGCTGGGCAGTACGGTGCGCCGTCCTCCCTCCCCTGCTGGAGAGGCTGGGCAGTACGGTGCGCCGTCCTCCCTCCCCTGCTGGAGAGGCTGGGCAGTACGGTGCGCCGTCCTCCCTCCCCTGGTGGAGAGGCTGGGCAGTACGGTGCGCCGTCCTCCCTCCCCTGCTGGAGAGGCTGGGCAGTACGGTGTGCCGTCCTCCCTCCCCTGGTGGAGAGGCTGGGCAGTACGGTGCGCCGTCCTCCCTCCCCTGCTGGAGAGGCTGGGCAGTACGGTGCGCCGTCCTCCCTCCCCTGGTGGAGAGGCTGGGCAGTACGGTGCGCCGTCCTCCCTCCCCTGCTGGAGAGGCTGGGCAGTACGGTGCGCCGTCCTCCCTCCCCTGCTGGAGAGGCTGGGCAGTACGGTGCGCCGTCCTCCCTCCCCTGGTGGAGAGGCTGGGCAGTACGGTGCGCCGTCCTCCCTCCCCTGCTGGAGAGGCTGGGCAGTACGGTGCGCCGTCCTCCCTCCCCTGCTGGAGAGGCTGGGCAGTACGGTGCGCCGTCCTCCCTCCCCTGCTGGAGAGGCTGGGCAGTACGGTGCGCCGTCCTCCCTCCCCTGCTGGAGAGGCTGGGCAGTACGGTGCGCCGTCCTCCCTCCCCTGCTGGAGAGGCTGGGCAGTACGGTGCGCCGTCCTCCCTCCCCTGGTGGAGAGGCTGGGCAGTATGGTGCGCCGTCCTCCCTCCCCTGCTGGAGAGGCTGGGCAGTACGGTGCGCCGTCCTCCCTCCCCTGCTGGAGAGGCTGGGCAGTACGGTGCCCTGTCCTCCCTCCCCTGCTGGAGAGGCTGGGGATACTGGGGCCACACTGCGTGCCCTCCGCCCTCCTTGGTGCTGGGTTGGGCTGGGCTGGGCTGCATGGCGCAGCTCACCCTGCCTTCTCCCTCCCCTGAGGCTGTGCTGGGCTCGGCCAGGCTGTGCGGCGCGGTGCACCTTCCTCCAGGGCTGGGGAAGCTGCAGCAAGCCACACCTGCTCCCCTTCCCTCCCTGTGGTTGGAAGTGGGGAGCACAGGTGCGGCGCACTGCCCTGCCTTCACTGACCACCTATGCTGGTGGACTTACCACCTCCAGCCCTGCCTTCACTGACCACCTATGCTGGCCACTGCTCTGGCCACCCCGAGCAGCCCCTGTCTGCCCAGATGCGTCCAGCTGCTTGTTTTAAACATTCCGTGTAACTGGCAATGAGGTTGGAGTAGCCAGCGTGTAAACAGTCGCCCAGTTTGGGTTGCTCTGCACGTCTAACACATATTTTGGGTTTGAAAATGGATTTAAAACACAGGCCTTCGTGCTGGGGGAAGGGCACATGCCGTTGTCTGAGTCATCCATGAGAGCTCCCAAAGAGAGGAGAGCAAATCTTTTCCCCAGATGTGCGTGCGTGGGTTTGCATTGTGCATTTGGCAGCATGCGGAGGATATTCCCTTTTCAGGTTAGTTGCTTATTCTCTGATGCTGCGATAAGGTCTTCAGGGACAGGACACCTGCTGGTGCTCTGCGTAGGGTGGGACCCTTGGGCCCGTACAAGGTCTGCAGGGGCTCTAGACCTTTGCTGGATCAGCGCCTGGGTCCAATGTTCTCATTTGGCGTCGGTGGGGTTTTCGCGTGGCAGGCAGGATTCCACGTTTTTGAAAACAGGAACGTTGTGATTAAAACCACAAACGCTAGCCGGAGGACTCAGGGCAAGCGTAGTCCTACAAGCCACTTTGAATTAATGTGCCTGAGGGTATGTCTAGACCACGTTGTTTTTTTGAAAAAACTGCCCTTTTTTCGAAAAAAACATCACCTGCGTCCACACTGCAATTGCATTCTTTTGAAATTAAATCGAAAGAATGCAGGGGGGTTTCGACATTGGTAAACCTGCAACTACGAGGAAGAACGCCTCTTCCGAAAGAGCTCTTTCGAAAAAAGGTGTGTGTGGGACATTTTTCGAAAGAAAAGGCAATCGAAAAAAGCACAGGTGCCCTGGTGGCTATTCTCTGAATAGCAATCGGGGCTTTCTTTCTGCTTTCCGAAAAAGCAGATCGCTTTTTCAATCCGGTTTTGAGGTGTGGATGCTCTCTTTCGAAAGAATCTTGCAGTCTACACAGACTTTGATTGACCTCCTTTTGCACTGGTGCTGTCCCGTTAGCGGGTGATTTTCATTTTATTTCTTGCTTGACGCATTCTAAAGGACTGGGGTTAAATCCACAGGTGGCATAAATCACCACCTACAGCTGTGGTATGTTGGCATTACCAGGATTAGGGTTCTGTCTATCTTAGGGACTTAAATGGTTCCCATTATTTGAGAGCCTCGTGATCTTTAATGTATTTATTCTCACAACAACCCAGGAAGGTAAGGAAATGCTATTATCCCCATTTTTTAAATGCGAAGCTGACACGCAGATTAAGAGACTTGCCCAGGGTCGTGCAATCCGTCTGTGGCAGAGCAGGAAATGGAAGCTAGGTCCCAGCTAGTGCTGGAACCACTGGGCTATTCTTCTTCTCACTGTGAAGTTACAGATATATAACCTACGTGCGGGTAGGGGGGAGGGGAGGTAAATCTAAGGTTGTATTGGTGGCGATTTACTTACCAATTCTCCTCTGTCTAACATAATGTATTTTCAAGAACCTTGAATTCATGGATAGGGACTGCAGCTGGGTTTTCTATAGAAATCCTCTAAAAGCTGAAAGGAGGAAATTATAATAAAAGGATTCATTTTCCTTTTCTCTCTGTTAACTCCTTAGGGAAGTTGAACAAGTTTACAAATTCTTGCCATGTGAATATCAGACTCAAAACATTTCTGACAACAGATTGCTTTTGTTTAAAGAGGCATTATACGTGAATGTAGTCTTCAGAGTTCTCTATTTAACAGCCTTTTACTACATTGCACAGTGAGCATCATTATAGTCCCTGTGTTGTCTCTTGTGACTTTATTAAATTGAGTGAGAGCTTTCTCTGCACATATTGAACAGAATAGGCATGTCTCTCTACATTTGAATATTTAGAAATGTGGACAAATGTACTGCTTTTTGTGTAGGCAAATGCACTTTTGAGTATTGAATACAAGGAAACTAACATCTAAGTATCTATCTGTTTTGCAATGTACGCTATTGAGGTGTTTGTTTGGAATCATTCCTCTCTGTTTAGGCTATTTTTCTTTTTCCAGTGAGATACTAGCAATAGCCAAGCAGTTACCAGACTTTGAGAGATTCATTCTTCATTTCCTTTTCTGTGACCATTTCCACCAGGAATCCCCAGAACGATTTGAAGAGTCGCTTTTTTTTAAGGGATCCAGTCTTTGCCATAAGTATTGCCATGATTTTAGTTGGGGGTTGGTCTTGCTTTGTGCGGGGGGTTGGAGTAAATGACCTCCTGTCATAGAATCGTGTATGATTCTATGATAAAAAAGTTTTGCCCAGGCACGCGTGCACAGAGGGGAGCCGGCAAAGTGTGGGAGGGGCCCGGATCTGTGCTCCCGGAAGGGGCGGGGACTTAGCGGAAGGGGTGAGGCCAGCCGTCTGTGCCACCTGGGCCACAGCATTCTGGCTACCTCCAGTCCTTAGAGTCGCCGGGAGTGTACTGCACAGCACTCTGGCGGCAATTTAAAGGGCCCACAGCTCCGGCTGCTGCCGTTATCCCCATAGCAACTTGCATGCAGACCGTTACTAGCTTCAGGGCTTGTTCTTTTTAAAAACTGAATAATGCTCCAAAAGATAAACCAGGACAGCCGCTTCCATGCAGGCTAGACTACACAACCCTACATAGAGAATGTGCTGTTTTTCCTTCACAGTGAAGAGCCAAACCCCTCAAATACCCCTGCGCAGACACACCTCCCAGAAGAGGTACACACAGCCGCCCTTTTGAGAAAGAGCGTCTGCTTTTTTCATAGGCGCAGCCTAGGTGAGAGAACGTTCTGTCATCCCCCCTAACCACTTGTGCTGAGCATCCGTGACACCCAACCCACATGGAACGTCAAATCCTAATAACCCCTCCGCCCCGACAATTGCCGTAGCTGTTCAGCTCACATGGGCTGCTTGGTCCAGTGACATGATAACTCACAAAGCCCTTTGGACGCCAGTCTAGGGTCCCTCCCTGAGGGTGGCTTCCTGGTCTCGATCTGAGTGACTTGTGTAAGGTCCTGCAAAGTCCTTAGTAGGTTGGTGAAATTGCTGTTTACTGACATTTACCAAACGCACACACCGGAGACGAAATAGTTCAGGCGACGATCAACATTTCCAGATCGGCAAAGCCATGAAAGAGCGGCTTGGGAAAGAGTTAGAGATCGAGTTAAGGCTATGACTTATGAGGAGAGGCTGAGGGACTTGGGTCTGTTTAGTCTGCAGAAGCAAAGAGTGAGAGGGGATTTGATAGCAGCCTTCAACTTCCTGAAGGGAGATTCCAAAGAGGATGGAGAGAGGCTGTTCTCAGTAGTGACGGATGGCAGAACAACGAGCAATGGTCTCAAGTTGTGGTGGGAGAGGTCCAGGTTGGATATTAGGAAAAACTATTTCCCTAGGAGGGTGGTGAAGCCCTGGAATGGGTTCCCTAGGGAAGTAGTGGAGTCTCCATCCCTAGAGGTGTTTAAGTCTCGGCTTGACAAAGCCCTGGCCGGGTTGATTTAGTTGGAATTGGTCCTGCCTAGAGCAGGGGGCTGGACTTGATGACCTTCTGAGGTCTCTTCCAGTTCTATGATTCTATGATTCTATTGACAGGTGTACTGTGATCCAGGGTAAATGGCGTAGTTACCCCAAGGCCCAGCGATTCCAAGGGGCCCATTTTTCCGGGGCGCTCTTGCTACTATTGTGACAGCGGCAGCTGGAACCCCAAGCCCTTTAAATTGCCGCCGGAGCGCCGCCCCACGCTCTGTGCATCTCTGAGTGCTAGGGTGGGGGTGGGGCACAAGAGCACAGTGCTACTCCCCCTCCGGCCCCACGCCTTGCCAAGGGACCCGCGTAGGCTGTCTGCTCCCCCGGTTTTGACATCTGCCCACAATTTGTGTTTGAACGGACAGAAAACTCTCTCACTTTCTAATTCTCAATGTCCTCTGCCGTGCAGTAATTGCCTGAGCCCCCAGGAGTTCCTGCAAAGGTGAGCGTTGAAAAGAGAGAGAAATAAAATAAAAGCTTACAACCCCTAATTTTGCACAGCCATGAAAATATAAATTGATACAAATAAAAAAAGCTTTAAAATAAGCACCGATATTTGCTCTCAAAATTATAGCCATGAATTCTGCCAACCCTCCCCATATACGCTCTCACAAAGACACCTGCCCCACTTAATTGTAAACTTGCGTCTTAGAAAAGAAAGTCCCCAAGTACCAAACGTCCCTGGCTCCTTAACTACAACTCATTGATGATATGAAATACTTCTTTCCTTCTTGGACCTAAGGACTTTGCAGGTGCCCTAACATAGGGATGCTGCTGACCAGTAAGGTCCAGCGAAGCTGTACAATTACAGGAAACTTTAGGGGGAGCCAGCCCACCCACTGAGTTTGGGTTTCCCTTGGCAGCACTACAGTCTCCCTGCAGGGCAGGTAGATCCACTAGGTGCTGAATGTGGCTGCCAGTGTTGTACCCTGGCTAGGCAAGAGAATTCAGTACCAATTAGTCGAGAGGCTCCAACTTCTAACGGAGGGGTAAAGTGTTTTCATGCAGGAATGTCTCCCATTAAGGCAGAGCTCCACAGCGGCTTCAGAATTGGTACAGTCGTGCTCCACAATGGTCTTGCAGGTGGGCCGTGGGTTCGGGGCTTGCCCCTTCTCCGCTGTGTGGAGCCTATGATGGCGCTCCAGCCCTCCCCTGCCTCAACGAGCCTGGAGCACAAGTGCTGGCTTCCCGCTGCAGGAGAGGAGGAAGCGGCTCCTTACACTGCTGCTCCCCTTCTTCCCAGCTGGGGGAATGGCAGCACAGGAGACTGCTCACCTGGAGGCTTTCCCCGCTGCTCCCATTGGCCGGAATCATGGCCAATGGGAGCAGTGGGCGCAGGGGACCTGGGAGCAGCAGGAGGCGCAGAGCCAGGTAAGTGCCCCCCCCATCTCCCTCATGCACTTTCCTCCCTCCAAGACCCCACATTCTTAGCCTGCTCCTGCACCCTCCTTCCCCCACAGCCCTCCTCACCCTCAGCTGGCTCTTGCACCCTCCTTCCTTCCCAATACCTCTCCTCCCACCTCAGCTGGCTCTTGCATCCTCCTTCCTTCCCAATACCTCTCCTCCCACCTCAGCTGGCTCTTGCACCCTCCTTCCCCTCCGCCCTCAGCCTGCTGCTGCAACTTCCTTCTCTCCCAGCACCCCTCCTCCCGCCTCAGCTGGCTGCTGCGCCCTCCTTCCCTCCTGTCACCCCTCCTCCCGCCTCAGCTGGCTGCTGCAGCCTCCTTCCCTCCCATCATCCCTTCTCCCGCCTCAGCTGGCTGCTGCACTCTCCTTCCCTCCCAGCACCCCTCCTCCCGCCTCAGCTGGCTGCTGCACCCTCTTTCCCTCCCAGGCCCCTCCCACCCATCCCCCACTCCTAGTCCACTCCTGCACCCATTGTGTCATGGCGGGAGGTTGGCTGGTGGTCTGCAGAAAGGTCTATGTTGAGCAGGGTGGGCCACAGGCCAAAACATGCGAGAATCCCTGCTCTAGGGTGCTGAAACAGCAACTTTTCATTTGTGACCTGTTGAGCCTCCGTTCTGCCCCTAGTCTGGGCACATCTCTATATCAACGAGAAGCAACCTAAGGTGTTTGGCTGAACACCAGAAAGGAGAGTGACCCGTAGGGATAGCTGGCCGGTCTGCGCTGGTTTACACGGGTGTAAGGGGCAAGCCACCGCTGCCTGTGATGTTATCTGAGCGTGAGAGCAGAGTCCTGCCTAGTTTAGTGCAAAGGTAACTAGAGGGTTTTTTCATGTTGCTTCCTCAGATAGTTGGGGCGGGGGGGGGGGGGGGTTAGCTGTCATTAGATGGCCCACCCCAAACATGCGGTATGTATTGTTTGCCGAGCAGCAGCGTTTAATTTTAAAACGTTGTCTATTGATTTACAGGAAGCAAAGTAACATGTCTCAGTTGAACGGTGCTTGGGCCGTTTACTCTGCAGGCTGCTGCTCTTGGCTAACATTTTGAAATCCCTGCTTTGGAACTTATTACGAACACATCCGACAAGGAAACAGCACATGTACAAGAGCCAAGAAGCACCCTATCGCTGAAATCTTGTTTGCACTCTGCTTCCTGTACCCTTCTCCGCGTGTCCGATAAGGAAGCTGGATGCTTTTCACCTGCATGATGTAGTCTTTGTAGCTTTCCCTTAATTTCTACGTCTGCAGCCGGGTAGATGAAGAGTACAGATTTGGCTTTGTTACTTAGCAGCCCTGCACTGTTTCTCTGGGATGAATGGCATTCAATTAGCTACTGCCTATGAGGAGCTGATTAAAACTCAAGAGGCATCAAATACCAGTGCTTTGCTCTTGCACTTAAATAATGCTATAATTACTTACTAATCAGATGGTAAATCTTAATGGTACATGTTCCATGTGTGTTCTTGGCCCGGATACCCTCCTCACTCTGTCATCTTCCTAGCTACTTGTAGCGTATTTTCCAGTCCCCTTTTTATGTTTTGCCTAACTGAATATCAAAAGCAGTATATATGAAACAAACTGTGCTCTATTCTTTAGTCGGTGGCAGCTGTGTTGTTTGATGACCTTTACCGTTTTGGTGGCACGGCATAATAAGAGGGGGGAAAGTATTTGAAGCGCAGCCTTGCTATTGTTACAGGCAGAAATGTATCCCGTGTAGTTGCTTCACCTCTTTATTCTGTCCTCCAGTTGTGAGTAAGGCAAGGGTTACTCTTAACAGCCACATTGGACGCACATGGAATCTATACACAGCTGCAGACAGAATCGTTACAAATTCCTTGATATACGTATAGCAAAGTTAGCTGGTTTTTAACTAGGGATGTGAAAGAGTAAACGTGTACATGGTTAACCGACGAGCCTGAGCTCATCAGAATTGTTCCCTCTAATGTTTTCCATCCATGTGCGGATTAATAATTGCAGGGCCGGCCCACATTGTGGCACCTGAGGCGGGGAGCTCAAATGACGCCACCATGCCCCTCGCTTGGGCCAAAACTTCAGAAGGTCTCAATTCTCTGGGTCCTAGTGGCGCCCCCCCTCCCAAACCCCCACAGTCTGGCACGTGAGGCGGCCGCCTCAGTTCTCCTCATGGTAAGGCCAGCCCTGAAAAAATGTTATGTGCACCTATGCACGTGCAGATGTGCATCACCAAGCACATGCTGTCGCTGTGGGAGGCTCTGGGCGCTCTGCTAATCAGCTGAGTGGCACCTCAATTTCTCCTGGGTGGCTGCTCAGCTTACAAGGAACACTGCTCATGAGTTAACCTTCATGGTTACAAGCAGCCCCCTCCCCCATGTAAACGGCTAGCCGCTGAAATTTTCAGCAGTTACATGGTTACCTACATGCACACATTTTAACATCCCTATTTTTGAGTGTGAATTCTATGTACAGGATTGAAGTCCTTTAAACACACGTTTAACTTTAAGCATCATTGACTTTGGTAGGACAACTCATGACTTTAAAGTTAAGAACATATTTAAGTGTTTTGCTGCACTGTGGCTTTCCGTGCAACCTTAGAACAAATAGCTAATTAGAACAAATCTGCAGGATTGTAGGACACAGACTACTAGCTGTTGTAGGGCCAGAAAAGTATTTCTAATATGAAAAAACATGTGGTTTTGAATGCACTCAATTAGGAATCCAGGCCATCTCTTTCTTTCTTTCATTCTTTTTAAACCGTAGGGCATGAAAATAGTCACAAGAAGAGCAAGAGGAAAAACCAGAGAAGACCATGGCAAGAAAGTAGTCTGGTACCTGACGTGGAGGTGTTCAAACGTAGCATAGAAGGAAATCAATTTTCCACAGTTAGCAACAAGACTGAGAACACAGGAGAAGGCAAGACGCACCGAAGAGCAAAGCGTTTCCTCTCTTACCCTCGCTTTGTGGAAGTCATGGTGGTGGCGGACAGCAGAATGGTTGCCTATCACGGAGCGAACCTACAACACTATGTCCTAACGTTAATGTCAATAGTAAGTATCAAAATGGAGGAAGAATTTTTCCCCTCCGATCTTACTCGCCCCCTTATGGATGGGGCGATGTAGGACAGCTTGTGTGCCTCAAGTTCTGTACTGACGTCAGGATTAGGTTAAGCCTCTGATTGACAAAACTTCAGGCCCGGCTCCTCCCTCACTACGGAAAATTTTGGAGCCCCTCAAAAGACACTTCGAGGCCTGCTGGATGGGTTCTTCCATCCCTGGCTCCACCACACACATTAACTGTTCTGGTGGCTCACTCCTTCAGTTCCCCAAGCCTTCAAGAGTAGGGTAGTCTTTGAGGTCCAGAGGATCTTCCCCTCAGGCCCATGTGCAATACAAGCTGAATGGGAATCTTGCCATAGGTGGCTTCCCAGCTTACATGGTCAGAAAGGTGGGTCCCCTCCATGTCCCGCCCTTTCAACGTGCTGGGATTTGGGGGTTGGCTGTAGGAGAAAGGAAATAAGGAAAAGTTACTTGCTTGCCTCCATAACACAAGAACAAGGGGGTCACCCAATGAAATTAATACCCAGAGGCTGTTGGGAAGACCAGGACTTTAACCAGGTTCAAAAAAGAGCTAGCTAGATTCTTGGAGGTTAGGTCCATCAATGGCTATTAGCCAGGATGGGCAGGAATGGTGTCCGTAGCCTCCTTTGTCAGAAGCTGGGAATGGGTGATGGATTGGGATTCCCTGTTGTGTTCATTCCCTCTGAGGGGGTGTAGCATTGTCCCCTGTGGGAAGACAGGACAGTGAGCTAGATGGACCTTTGGTCTGACCCCATTTGCCATTCTTATGTTCTTACCCAATTTTCATTGCTGCTTAAAGGAAGAGGGAAATACTAGCTGGTTCATGACGGGCAGAGGTGTCAGTTGACCTTCCAGTAAGGGGTAACAGTCCCAGTGGCAACTCTCTTTGCATGCAACCGGAGGGTGATTTTCCTTAGTGCTCACTGGTTCCAAATGCCACTGGATCTTTGTGCTGGGCTCAGTGATGGTCTCTGAGCTGTCTGTGCCTGCCGAGCACTGAGCTCTGCCTGCAGGCGTGGGAGCGGATGCTCCGGGGTGGCAGATTCTGGATCACAGGACTCCATCTTCCCTAAACCAGATGCAATCTCTGAACCCAGAGTCCAGATGCTGGGGCACAAAAGACTCTGCCACTCTCTGTCATGAGGGGAGATTTACAATAGGAGTGTGTTTAGGGTCTAGTGCCCTCGGGTATCTTAGAACCATCTTTTCAATGTAGCCACAGGGGTCATCTTACCACATAATGCTCAGTGACTCTCTTCTCTGGTGCATGGGACATGGAACAGTATGGAAATGCATTTCATATTCCATTAAAACAATGAGCAATTCTATGGCACCTTAGGCTGTGTCCAGACTCAGGGTTTTTTTTTGAAAAAAGTAGCCTTTTTTCGAAAATACTTCCCCTGCGTCCAGACTCAAGCCGCATTCTTTTGAAATTAATTCGAAAGAACGCGGCTTTTCTTTCGATGGCGGTAAACCTCAATTTACGAGGAAGAACGCCTTCCTTCGAAAGTTCCTTTTTTGAAAGAAGGCGTTCTTCAATGTAAATAGGGCATCTTCGAAAGAAAGCATCCAGACTCACTGGATGCTTTCTTTCGAAAAAGCAAGCCGCTTTTTCAAAATTTCTCCGTGCAGTCTAGACGCTCTCTTTCGAAAGAAGCCTGCAGTCTAGACATAGCCCAAGAGACTAACAGATTTACTGGGGCATAAGCTTTCGTGAATAAAACCCACTTCATCAGATGAATTAGAGTGGAGTATACAGAGGTATGGCATGTGTGTGAGGCTATGTCTATACTACAGGCTTCTTGTGCAAGAAGCTTTTTGCAGAAGAGATCTTCCGCAAAAACTTCTTGTGCAACAGAGCGTCCACACTGCAAAAGTACATCAAAAAAGCGATGCTCTTTTGCGCAAGAGAGTGTCCAGACTGCATGGATGCTCTCTTGAAAGAAAGCGCAGATAGCTATCCACAGAATGGCCACCAGGGCACCTGTGCTTTTTCCTCATTCCTGTTTTTCGCAAAAAAACTCTGTTGCCCATACACACATTCCTCATAGAAAGAAGTATACCTACACCGGAAAAACCCCTCTGCTCTTTCGTTTTACTTGTACAAAAACACGTTTGAGGTGTGGATGCTCTGCGAGTTTTTGTACAAAAATCGTTGGTTTTGCACAAAAACTTTGTATTGTAGAACCAGTCTCTGTGTGTGTGTGTGTGTGTGTGTGTGTGTGTGTGTGTGTGTGTGTGTGTGTGTGTGTGTGTGTGTGTGTGTGTGTGTATTTACACAATATAGACATGGACAGCAAAAGAAAATGGATATTATTCAGTTAGATAATTTATGCTGTGCTTTACAGAGATGAGCTGTCAAGAAATAAAAATAATCCATTTACGTTCCCCGATAAAGATGAAAGAGAGACAGAGGGATAGAAAATAAATGTTATGAGAAAGGTTCCTTGAAAAGGGAGCAGGTAACCTCTGCCTATAAAGACCCAAGTACTAGAAGTGTAATCAATATTGTTTTGTGAAATTAGTTGTGATACATAATGATTCTCTGGGTGGATGTTATGCCAAAAGCTTCAGTCATTTTGGCTGGAGACTTGCCATTTATTTGAAAGCACTAGTAAATATCCATTGCAAAACATTCCTGGAATAGTCCTCAGCACTGATCAGGTGATCCATTCAGGTTTTTTTAATCTCTGATTTCTGTGGTACAAATTCCGCTCCCAAACTACTTCCCAGTACTTCCTGCCTTGCAATGTTATCCATGGAAAAGTAGAGTATAATACAGATCAACGCACATTTGCAGTAAAAGCTTAGGGAAAATATACAAAGATTATCAGGAGAAATTACCACCTCTTCTCCCCCCAAACATGCAAATTTCATAAAGTTTTATTTACCAGCAATGAATGGCCAAGATCATCAAGTATGAGGGTGGTTTTGAGGGTCCGATTTGAGACTTTTTTTTAGAAGGGCTAGATTTTCAAGGGGCAGGTTCTCAATATGTAAGCCGTCTTGAGTGTGGCACCTGAGATGTTGAAGCTTTTGAAATCACTGGTGGTTTTTGAAAATCATAGCTAGTGAATCATTGCAGGTGTATCTCTGAGGATAGACTGTGGCCCTGTAATTTCGGGGCCGAATTGAAAGACTGGATGCAAAAGAAAATGCTGGGATTCTGACACACACAATGCCCCTGGGTGATGCTAAATATGTCAAGGTTTTGCACTCAGTTGACCTGTATGATCAGACCATTCTACTATCAAAACCAGTGACAGCGAAAAACTGCCGCCCTCCATTCATTGAGAAAACAGGAGACCAGTTTGTGTTGCTTTAATTCTTCATTTGAATCCAGCATTAACTCTGAAAATCTCTCTTTTGATGCAGGTAGCCTCTATCTATAAAGACCCAAGTATTGGAAATTTAATTAATATTGTGATTGTGAAATTAGTCGTGATCCATAATGAACAGGTAATGAAAATATTTTTTTCCTCTTTCTGCTTGCGACAGGGAATGAGCATTGAGATGAATAACTAAAATGCACATTTTTATATATATATATATATATATTTTTATGGCTAGGATGGCCCTTCAATATCGTATAATGCCCAGACAACATTAAAAAACTTTTGCCAATGGCAGCATTCCCAGAACCACCCTGAAGAACACAACCTGCCCAGACATGATACCGCCGTCCTTGTTACCAGGTATATTGGGTTTTCTCATTAATCGTGTAGCCATTTGAGTGTCCCAGTTGGAAGCTATGGGTTTATAATGCATGCGATCATCAGAAATAATTGATTGTGCATAGCACTCTAATGACAACAAGTGTCTGGATTACAACTGTGGAAGTAGCGTAGCAATGAAAAGATGCAGGGTAAATATTTATCCCTCTGTTAAACACATCTTAGACTGATTGTAATGTTCAGGGCCTCATTGAATGCCATTGAAGGAAATTGGCAACACTCTAGTTGACTGTAATAGACAGTCAAAACAAGCCTCTCTGTTCAGTTCACTGACTGCTTGTGTGACCAAGCCAGCTTGCGAACGTCAGCGGGAGAATCAAGAACTGCTTTTGAATGATATTTTTTTTTATTTTTGCATTTGTACTGTAACTTGCGTGTACATGAAAATTAAAAGCGTCAAGTCTGTTCTGCTTTCAGACAGGATATATGTAGAGCTCACGACAAATGTGATACATTAGGTAAGCTTAATCTATTATTTTTTTGTTGTTGTTTTTACTCCTTTGAGGTGATGCTGTTAATATGTGCTTACCCACAAGCGATATTTCTCTTTGTTCTGCCGTTGCCTTTCTAGGTCTGGCTGAGCTGGGCACCGTCTGTGATCCGTACAGAAGCTGTTCAATTAGCGAAGATAACGGACTAAGTACTGCTTTTACGATAGCACATGAACTTGGCCATGTGTATGTTGTTTGTAATGAGTTTACAAAACAGTAGCCACGCTGAGCCTAGCTACTTGGGAAGAACTGAGGGCACATGGGTAGAAGGTGCAAGTATAAACAGCAGATAGTATCTGGAAGGGAGCTGAAGATGCTCCGTTTAGCAGCATGGACCGGCTAAGGGAAGGCCCAGCCCAGAGGGAGCACAAAACGGGTGGGATGGTGGGTCTGAGCGAGCCCTCACTGACCTTCTCATACCCCTGTCCAAATCAAACACACACCCATATCCCCTCCTCCACTGCTCTTTCCTCTCAGGCCTCGCTCACCTCTAAATGCAGAGATTGGAAGCCATTAGGGTGTTGCCAAGGTCTCGACGGCCTATGGAGCGGGTCTATTTTAGGTCCTTGCTCTGCTTCCCCTAAGCGGCCAACTCGCTTTCCTCACGAGGCTGGGTTGGTGTGTGGCGAAAGGGACAAGACAAACATCTCTTCTCCTGCCTCAACCTGTTCCTCAGCCTGTCAGAAGAGACCCTTCCCGGCATGTGACTCAGCTGGCGTCCGTGGAGAAGTTAGGCCAGAGTTGGAATTTAGCCTCCCCCAGGCGGTGCTCATGTTGATGGGCGTGGCCATCAATCAAGCCAGAATTCCACATGTCCCTACGTGTCCAACTGAGCATTGAAGTGAGGGATGTCAAAGAGGTGCTTAGTCATGCAGTCCTTTGCCATGCCGGGCGTGCTAGCTCTCTGATGGCTACACCCCCATGGAAAATAACATGCTGTGTGTTAGGGTATGTCTACACAGCAGTGCTATTTCAGGAAACTTCAGGTATCCTGAAATAGTCTTTTCTTCGTCTTGACAGCACGCTTATTATTTGGAAATATAATACCGGTGCGCAATTCCAACGTCCTGGTAAACCTCGCTCCACGAGGATTAAGGGACTTGTCGGCATAGCACTCTATTTCGAAATAAGCTCAAAATAAGATACGCGATTTGCGTATTGCGTAGCTTTTGTCACGCTAGCGCTTCAGTGTAGACACACCTTTACACTAGAGAGTTGGGATGAGTGAGTTCTAATAAATAGTTCATTCTCCACTGAAAACATTGGGGCAGTGTATTTTTAATTGCAGTTGTGGGCGGGGGGGGGAGGGGTATTTGATGCCCTGACAGAAATCTCCCAAAGGTTTGGCCGTCCTCACCTCTGACTTGCAGCAGCTTACTTCCTGATCTTTGTGCAAAAGGGACTTTGAGGTAGGAAGGGGAAGTGCCTCTGTGCTCTTGTACAGGAGGCAAGAGTTGGCTTAATAAATGGAATCTTAATGGGAACAGAAACTCATCAGCTTTCACATGGCGGATCACATCAATTCATTTCCCCTCTTGTAACAGCAACAGATCCCAGTGCATTTTTGCAGCATTCTTCAACAAGAGTGCGTGCTGCCAATCAGACCTGGATTTACAGAATGCCATCGAGAAGCATCATCAATGGAAGCCCGCCCAGATAAAATATTCACATTTTGTTTATTCCTGGTGTGACTCCATTTAGGCAGCTACACCCGTGATAAATGTGGCCCTAGATATCTAAAATTGTAGTTCAGCTTTATTAGAAGCTTTGTGCTACTAGGCGATTGAACTCTCAGGGTATGTCTACACTAGCTTGTTAGTTTGAGCTAGGAAGGCAAATGAGGGCAGCCGGAGTTGCAAAGGAAGTCTGGGATTTAAATACCCCGGGCTTCGTTTGCATGTTCCCGGGCGCTGCCATTTTTAAATCCCCCTTAGACCGAACTCCATGTCCACGGCTACACGCGGCACGGAGTAGGTAGTTCAAATGAGGGGCTTCGAATTAGGGATATTTAAATTTCGGGCTTCATTTGCAACTCCGGTTGCCCTCATTTGCCTATCTAGCTCAAACTAACGAGCTAGTGTAGACATACCCTCAGGGCTTAAGTACACAGGGAACTTCAGCCATCTGTGGGTTGCAGCTCTGTGGGGTAGACATGCTACACAAATGTAAAACCTAACGTTAGAGCCAGCTCCAGCCCTGACCCAGCCTGTATTGGCTGTTCAGCTGCTCCCAGAGTGCATGGTGGAACTTGGACCCACCACCCTGGGGTCCCCAGGTGAATGCCCTCTCCTCCCAGGCTGCACCCACCCCCCTGCTTGCAGGATCATGATGGCTGCTAGCAAGAAAGAAAATTGCATCAAGATTTAACCAGAATTTCTGGCTTGCGGATACCTCATGTCCCACGTCACCCTTTATAGTGCTGATGTCAAAAGGCTTTCTGTGCTTGGGAGCGGTTGGCAGCCAGCCCCCCAGTACTGCTCCAAAGCATTGCTACTGTGTCGTGGTTATTCCAAATCTTTTTTTGGGGAGGAGGTGGGGAGACTATTTTTATCTATAATGTTAACCGGCAGTTTCAAAATTAGAATGTTTTATGCACCCTGTTTCTGCTGCAGTGCAGTATGCTTGGCCTTTAGTATGCCCCTCATCAGACCTTGTTTTGCTCCTGGTAGATTTAACATGCCCCATGACGACAATAATAAGTGCAAAGAAGATGGAGGGAAAAATCAGCAACACGTCATGGCACCAACATTGAACTTCTACACCAACCCCTGGATGTGGTCAAAATGCAGTAGGAAATACATTACTGAGTTTCTAGAGTAAGATACTATCTATGTGGTGGTGGTATTGTCTATACAGCCTACCTGAAAGAACTCATTTGCTACATTGAAATCAAGTCCTGGGGAAAGGAATAGAAATGGAGTTTGTGTGTCCCCCTACTTGCTAGTGTAGGAGGGCACCTTCTGAGACTGGGACCCTGCTAGTTCTGTCTCTTGCTTATCATAGACTCATAGAATCATAGAGCACTAGAACGGGAAGGGACATTGAGAGGTCATTGAGTCCAGTCCCCTGCCCTCACGGCAGACCAAGCACCATCTAGATCAGCCCCGATAGATGTCTGTCCAACCTGCTTTTAAATACTTCCAGTGATGGAGATTTTACAGTCTTTCTAGGCAATTTATTCCAGTGTTTAACCACCCTGACAGGTAGGAATTTTTTCTTAATGTCCAAGTAAAACCTCCCTTGCTGCAATTTAAGCCCATTGTTTCTTGTCCTAGCCTCAGAGGCTAAGGAGAACAATTTCCCTCCTTCTTCCCTGTGACTCCCTTTTAGATACCTGAAAGCTGCTATCATGTCCCCTCTGTCTTCTCTTTTCCAAACTAAACAAGCCCAATTCCTCCAGCTTTCTCTCATAGATCATGTTTTCTAGACCTTTAACCATTTTTGTTGCTCTTCTCTGGACCTTCACCAATTTCTCCACATCTTTCTTGAGATGTGGCACCCAGCACTGGACACAATCCTCCAACTGAGGCCTAATCAGCACAGGTTAGAATGGAAGAATTTCTCATGTCTTGCTCACAATACTCCTGTTAAGCCCACTGCTTCTTGTCCTAGTTGGCAAGGAATTGCTTCTCTGAGGAGAAGACTAAGTCTTTTCCCCATGGAAACTGCTTCTAAGGAACTTGTCATCTCTACTATTGAGCAGTGAGTTTCCCAAGCATTGTGACTCAGAGACAAAGCACCTGGTACAATTAGGCAGGCAATTACTGAAGGCCACGTAACCCACCTCTGTGCTCTGGGGGCCTCAGAGCTGACCCAAAGCCCACCTGGGCCCTGGAATAAATAAGAGAGGCCCTTAGTTGCTCTGGTTTGCACTGATTGTCCCTTCTGACATCTGACAATCCCCAGGATGAAGTGGGGGCGAGGGAGGAGGCTTGGCATTGCGTCCTCTCCTCTGGCGTTGCTCCTTACGGGGGTAGCTGGGAAGGGGTTAGCATGGCAGCGTCTACGATGTCACTGTTCCTCTTTAGGATGCCCCTACACAGAAGGAGAAGTCCTCAGATTGCTTCCTTAACTAGCACGAGGGAATGGTACAAAGCCACTTTCCCGTGGCCCAGGATCTGAGCCCAGGATGGCAGTGAAAAGTGCAGAGTGCATTTTAAGTACACTGAAGAGTGTTCATCCTTTGATTCTACGATATCATCCGACAGGAGTAAAAACTCTTCCCAACATGTTGGCTTTCAATAAATATCGTTGTTCTCTTCCTCTTCGGTCTCGTGAGTTACGTAGGGGTGTGTCCTGGGCCTCTCTGCTTCTCCTATTGGTTTTGATGGAAGCAGGCGAAGGCCCAGCGTTGGGCATTGTCCGATCTGAGAGCGTGTACAGCTTCAAGTGGTTCCTACAGTGTTTGTGCAGTGGGACTGTGCAGTATTGCCTCTCGCTCTTGGAGCGCGGAGCCATGTGTTGGGTTTCGCACTAGCTGAAGTAGTATTTGTTCAGTAGGACAACCCAATAATGAGGGACAAAGGATGGCCTTGTGGGTCAAGGCCCAGGCTGGGAGAAGGCACTCGGGGGCCACACCATTTAAGCACATTATGCCCCAGAGCAGCTGTGTGTGCAAAATGGCCGATAGTCAGAATTCCCTACTCTGCAAGAGTCTTTGGGGGTGAAGTCATTAATGTGTGAGGGACACAGAGCTACTGCGTTGATAAAGATACTGCGGCCTGACAAATCCCTGTTTGACCCTGTTGTTCTTCTGTTTTATTGAAGCACCGGTTATGGGGAGTGTTTGCTCGATGAGCCTGTCTCAAGAACTTACACGTTGCCTCAGCAACTCCCAGGAGTAATTTATGATGTTAATAAACAATGTGAGTTAATTTTTGGACCGGGCTCTCAAGTCTGCCCCTACATGGTAAGTGCAGGTCCTCCTCTTTGTTTCTCTGGCAACATGCGATAGGAGCAGACCATTACTGGTTTAGTCCCATTACACTACGTTTTGGTACCCGGGTTGTTAATTTTTGTAAGTGACAAAAGGCATTGTGGAAACAACTGCTACCATGGGCCATCAGCAGGGTTGGGCTCCAGGGCGTTCAACTCAGAAGCACAAATCTCCACAGCTTTTGCTAAACAACCTCATCCATGATTAGGGCCCTACCAAAGTCATGGCCGTGCAAAATGCCTCATGGACTTCAAAATAAAAAAGGATTGGAGAAGTCCATGGAGGGTAGGTCCACCAATAGCTGCTGGCCGGGATGGTGTCCCTCGGCTTTGTTAGAAGCTGAGAATGGGTGATGGGGAAGGATCACTTGATGGTTATTGTTCTGTTCACTCCCTTTGGGGCACCTGGCATTGGCCGTTGTCAGCAGACAGGATATGGGCTAGTTGGACTCTTGGGTTATGTCTAGACTGCAAGCCTCTTTCGAAAGAGAGCGTCTAGACTGCACGTTGAACTTTCGAAAAAGCGGCTTGCTTTTTCGAAAGAAAGCATCCAGTGAGTCTGGATGCTCTCTTTCGAAGAAGCCCTATTTACATTGAAGAACGCCTTCTTTTGAAAGAGGAACTTTCGAAAGAAGGCGTTCTTCCTCGTGAAATGAGGTTTACCGCCATCGAAAGAAAAGCCGCGTTCTTGCGATTTAATTTCGAAAGAACGCGGCTTGAGTCTGGACGCAGGTGAGGTTTTTTCGAAAAAAGGCTACTTTTTTCGAAAAAACCCCTGAGTCTGGACACAGCCTAGGTCTGACCTTACTTATGTTCTGGCCTCCCTCATGAAAAATGGCCTTTTGTGTGCTTTTACTGTATGCCATACAGATTTTACAGGGGAAACCAGCATTTCTCAATTTGGGAGTCCTGGCCCCAAAGGGAATTGCAGGAGGGTTGCAAGGTTGTTTCAATGGGGGGAGGTCACAGTATTGCCACCCTTACTTCTGTGTTGCCTTCAGAGCTGAGTGGCTGCAGAGCTGGGTGGCTGCAGTGCAGAAGCAGCAACACCACACCACGCCTCCCGTACTTCGGCAGTGCTGCTGGCGACTGCTCTCGGCCAGCAGCAGCCACTCTCCAGCAATGCTGCCAGCAGCAGTTCAGAAGTAAGGGTAGCGGTATTTCCCCATGTAACTGTGCAACCCCCCCCCCTTTTTGGGCCAGGACCCCACAACTACAAGACTGTGACATTTCAGATTTAAATAGCTGATATCATGACGTTTGTGGGTGTTTTTTAAATTCGATGACTGTGAAATTGACCTAAATGGCCTATGAATTTGGTAGCTTCCTACCCGTGATCTTCAAGAGAGATGCTGAGAGCCTCCATCTGTTAAGACACGTGAAAGGGGTTCGATATTTTTCCCCAGAGGGCGGGTGCTCATCGCTTCTTGGGCTTATCAATTGGCCACCTAGAGCGGGAGGCATCTCAAAATACCTAGTCGCTCGGGAAAATCCAAGTCCCACATGATTAGCTGGGAGCTGTAAAGTGCGACTGTCCTGTGTGGATGAGCCACGGCAGGGTTATTTAACACACCGCCCTGGAAACAAAAGCCTTCTGTTCACATCACACTGTTGTCCTCACTCTCCCCTGCAGCCTGGCTCAGCCTTGCTCTACTGGGGAGCTGACTGTCTCGCTAGGCCCAAGGTGTGGGGGGCAGTCCTCAGCACTGCCCAGAATGCAATGTGCCTTCCTCACCCCGCCCCTTTCTGCCAGTGATGTAAAGGGCCCTGGGGCTCTAGGGGCCCCAATTACAGCAGCAGCAGTCATCAGGAGCGCCTTTTGAACCACCGGGCCCTGAGGCAGTTGCCCCCTTAGCCTCCTCCCCGTCCGGCAATCCTGCTGCTGTTTGCTGAGATTCCCCTCCCCTCCCCCCGATACCAGTGCGTGTCGGTTCCCTTATGTTCCGTTCCACACAGACAACTAACCGTTCCCACCGGAGGGAAGGCTCTCAGGGTCACTGCTAGCTTCGGCTCAGTGGGCACGGCGAGCAGAAGAGAGGTGGCGTTTTCATGATTCTGGTTCCAGTGCGGACGTGCGCAGCCCATGTTTTGTCCGATTCTTCTGTCGTCACCGAGATGGGGGGAAGTCCCCGGGCCCTGCACCCCATCCGCAGCCAGATGGGACTCTGAGCCAGCAGGCAGAACAGAAGGGTTATTAGTTCACAGGGACAAAGCATGGCACGGGCTTGTTAGCACAGGGGCAGGAGCGCTCAGTACCGTCCCATCTTGGGGGGGGGGGGGGGCAAAGACAGGGCGCTGGGCCGCCTCCCGGTATCCTAAGCCAGCTAAGACTCACTCCTGCACTCAGCAATTGCTCCCAGCCCTGCAGGCAGCCCCGCCTCCAGCCTGCCTCCAGCTTCCAGGTCAAAAGAGGTCACCGGGTTTCTCCCCTCTTTCTAGGCTCATGTTACAGTGAGCCTGGGCCATTGTGAATGTGCTGGCCTGGGGCAGCCCCTCCCCGCCAGTGTGAGTCACACCCCCAAATGCCCATCCCCATCTGGCCTCGGTGCAGTGCCCAGGGAAACTGAGGCACACACACATAGAGTCACTACAGAACAGTGCAGGAGAGTGGGAGTCACATGCAACATGACCAGTGAATAGAGCGGATACCGTCCCCACTTCGGGACACCTGTTGACAGAAATTTTCCAGTCAGCTCTCCTGGTAATTTGCTTTCGTAGGGGCTCCGCACAGATGAAGACGTTTGCTCACACTCAACCGCTTTTGGGACTGGTATTTTATGGTCCCTGGGCTATTCGGTACCCCCCCTTCCTCTGGCGCTGTTTGCTGTTGCACACATTCACGGATATAGAGATGGCAAGTCTAGCGTGAAACGTCATGTGATGCATCACGCTCAAGCTGGGCCTTATTTAATACTGTGATTGTTTCAATTAATTAAGCAGATGCAGTGCCGTCGACTCTGGTGCATTAACATCGATGGAGCGCACAAAGGATGCCGTACTCAACACACACCTTGGGCTGACGGGACAGAGTGTGAACCTGGAAAGGTCTGTAATATCTGATGTTTCATTCCTTTGTAGATAAAAACAGTGTTACAAGGCTCCTAGGCTGTGTCTAGACTGGCCAGTTTTTCCGGAAAATCAGCCGCTTTTCCTGAAAAACTTGCCAGCTGTCTACACTGGCCACTTGAATTTCCGCAAAAGCACTGACTTCCTACTGTAAGAAATCAGTGCTTCTTGCGGAAATACTATTCTGCTCCCGTTCGGGCAAAAGTTCTTATGCGCAAATATTTTGCACAAAAGGGCCAGTGTAGACAGCTCAGATTTGTTTTCCGCAAAAAAGCCCCGGTCGCGAAAATGGCGATCGGGGCTTTTTTGCAGAAAAGCGCGTCTAGATTGGCCACAGACGCTTTTCCACAAAAAGTGCTTTTGTGGAAAAGCGTCCATGCCAATCTAGACATGCTTTTCCGAAAATGCTCTTAACGGAAAACTTTTCTGTTAAAAGCATTTGCGGAAAATCATGCCAGTCTAGACGTAGCCCTAGTGTACAGGGCACCCTGGTATACATCCGTTCTGCACTAAAGTTGTTGATGCTTGTAGGAACTGATAAATCCTCCCATTCCCCACTCTTATGTTGTGCAAAAAAGCCCACCCCAAAACAATTTGCACAAGTGGAAGTTAGCCATGGGAAAAAATTTCCCCGCTTTAAGTTGTTTCGCTATAAGTCCAAGTTTTTTTGGAATGTATCTTGGACTTATAGCGAGGACGGCCTGTAAATATCAATGAAAAGAGTTTTTTCCCCCTGAAGTTCAGTTGCATGGAGTGCATTTTACAACTGAGGCCTCCCGGAAGTTTGAATTAATATATGCAACTTTAGCTAAGTTAATTGCATAGTCAGCATCCCTCGATTTGAACTTTGGCACCCTCCCCACAACGGGAGGTTGACAGGAAAAAGGCAAGGTCTAGGAGTACCAGCGTCTCTAGGAGGGAGGAGGAGCCCTCAGCATTCGATTTAGCAGGTCTTTACTAGACCCAGTAAATCAAATGCCAGAAGATGGGTCTTCAGAGAGTCGATCTGCGGGTAAGTTTAGACGTGGTCTGAAATTCACCCCAGAACAATTCTGTATAGCTTTTATGGTGGCCCAGTGTCATAGTGCTGGCTTGGGACGTGGGAGACAATGTGTTCTGTTCTTTGTCAGTGCTGGTGGCATACAATGTCAAAATGATAGTGTTTCCCTAACTTGGAATTAATGTAGTAATGTGTCATCGACAAATGCCTCTGTCAAATACATCTGCAGCTAAATGGTTCCTTGTATAATGTGGTTAAAATCTCCTGTTTGCCATTATTGTGTTTTTGAAATGCATTCTGCCTTTTGGAAAGCTAATTGTGTTTTATGGAATTAATAGCCTTGAGCAAACCCCGAGAGTTTTCCTGTCCTATTCTTTGGAAGTTTAGTGCATGCAGTTGGTAATTAGTATGTTTAAAATTGGCTCTTTGCTTGGACAACTTCAGGATAGAGTACAGAGCGGGTTAAAATGTTTCATTTGAAATGTTCTTTGACAACTTCTTCACCAGAAATGGAAATGTCTCTGGAAAATGCTGGATTTCAACAAAACATTTCAGTTTGTGGTTGAAATTTTTTCAGTGTTCATGAGCCAAAAACTCATGAAAAAATATAGTTGGTGGGATTTTAGTTTTTCCACGAGAACCCAACCATTTTGAAGAAAAATGTCGGCTGAATCTTTTATCTCTGACCAGATTTTTTTTTTTTTTTTTTTTTTTTTGCAAGAACGAACATTTCCCAAGTAGTTCTGCTCGATGATTTGCTAGGACCTGTGTTGTAAAATTCAGTTTTGTAACACTCTGGCGAACCATGAATAGTTGTCTCCTTGGAAGCCTGGCTGTCCCTATTACTGTCTAATACACGCGATCTTTTCAAAGCATTTTACTTAAATGGATTCAGGCGATTTTTGACCCACATAGTTTCCTAAAAGAAATAGATGATTAAATTTTCTGCATTTCTGAAAACTTTCTGGCCACTGAGTTTTGCTAAATGATGGTTCTAGGCCATGGGCAGAGGGGTTGATTTTTTTAATTTTTTTTCTTTCTGATGGAAAAGCAGAGGCATGGACATCATGCATCATCTCATGCAGCCATGCTGGGGACCTGTCATGGGGACATCCACGAGGTTCCCAGTTGTATCCTGCTCTTTGGAACTCTTTGGCAGTGGCCTCAGTCTTCTGCCCTTTTCCATGACATTTCCCGTTGCTCAGAGTCGGCCTAAGGCCGTGGTCCCCAACATGGCGCCCGCGGGGGCATTTGCATGCGCCCACCAGGTGCTCGGGGCTGGCCTGGCCCCGGGCACATGGTGCACGGTGAGCGCCGGCCCCAGGCACGCGGCGCTTGGCGGGGGGAGCGCCGGCCCCGGGCGCGCGGCTATGGGGGTGCCGCCCCCGGGCGCGCAAGTGTCCCTGCCCGCTGGCGCCGGGTGGGCTAACGGCCACGCCCCCTGGCACCCGACAACCTCAAAAGGTTGGGGACCACTGGCCTAAGGCCTGTACCTCACTGGCCTAGGGTTACCAGGTGTCCGGTATTGACCCGGACAGTCCAGTATTTTCGCCTTCTGTCCAGTAAAAAAAATTCAGAGAATACCGGACCCCTAAAATGTCTGGTATTTTCTGGGGGGGGTTTTCCCTGCCACAAAGCGGAAATACCGGACATCTGGCAACCCTACGACACACTTAGCAACCGGGCCCAGCCCCTGGACCCCCGGTCCCCCAGACACCCCCCCAACCCCCGCTTACCTGGTTCTGCAGGGGCTTGTCTTGTGGCTAAAACAGAAAAACAAAATGGCTGCCGGCAAAAAGCCTCTTCTTAAAGTGGCCATGCTGATTTTTTATTTTTAAATTTAAATTTTATTTTTTTTTTTTTTGCTTAATAACTGCTGTCAGGGTCCCTGGTTTTTTTTTGGTCTCCCCCTTTTTTTCCCCGACAGAATTTTTTTCCCAGTGGGGTTTTTTGGTGGGGGTAGTGTTTGGTATTTTTGGTGAAACCATCTGGCAACCCTACTCACTGCAGCCAATTTAAACTCTAACTTGATGGTGTAAGTGGAACGTCAGTGGCGTGTAGACGGCATAGGGGCCCGCTGTGTAAGGGTGAACGTCTCCATTTAAAAGGCATACGGGTTTGAGCTTGGAAATACCCCTTTCCCACTGAGACACTTTTCATCGACTTCATTTAGTATTGCTCCCAGTAGAAGACTCCCAGATAAAGTTTTACTACCAGTTGGACCTCCCTGGTCCAGCACCCTCAGGGCCTGACTGGTTCCGAATGAGGGATTTTGCCGGATCAGGGAAGTCACTTCTGGGCCCGCAGCTTGGTTTCTCCTGGCAGCTGCCGGCTCCCCCCTTACCTGCCACCGTCCCTCTGCCATGCCAGGCTCCCGGCCCACTAGCTCTGCCGCAGTTTACCCGGGGTTCCTGGCCCTGCCAGACCTGCTGCAGCAACCCACAGTGCCACCACCGAGGCTCCCAGGCCCATTGCGGCCGACCGTTGGAGCCTGCTGGCACTCTGGGCGCTCTGCCGCCGGCTCAGACGGGCTTCCACAGCAGGGCTTCCAGCCACCAGTCTCCCTGCAACCAGCCCAGGTGGGATCCTGACACCTACTGGGCCCCTACCTGAGGCCCTCCACCAAGACTCTGTGATCCGGCAACATCCGTGGTGACCCAGGAGTCCCGTTTTAGAGAGTTTCCACCTGTACTCAGTGTGTATACGGCATGCTGCTACCTTTGTGTTGCATTGTAGTAAATAAGGAAGATGTACAACTGAACCTCCGTACTCCGGGTGTCCCTAAACTGCGAACACCCAAGGAGGCAGCATCACTGCGTGCTCCCCCTTCCTCCTGCCGATCAGCGCACAGAGGCACTTCCTCTGAGGGTTTACCCCTCTGCTCCCATAGCGGGGAGCAAGGGGGCGGAGAAGCACCCCACCCCGATCCCTCTCACACTCAGACCCCCGCAGCACCCTCCTTGGCCCGGCACAGTCTTCAGTCTGACATAACCAGTTTCCCAGAGTTGCCAGCTTAAAGCGGTTCAGGAATTTTACAGTCAGACGCAGTAAGGCTTCATGACAGGTCAATTAAATGTAAAGCCACAAGGTACCCCCTGTTGGCGTCAGAGGGGTGGGGGAAGCAATAATCCCAGTAGTAACTAGTTTTGTGGTCTTGCCTGGTAAAAGCAGTGAGTCCTGCAAGGCAGGGTCTGGGAGTAGCCTCCGTCCTGGCACAATCCCCAAAGCATGAGGCAGAGGGGGACTTCTTTCACCCGGGAGAGCCAATCCAGTAGGCCTGCTCAGAGGCTACCTACTGGATTAGTCCCATTCAAACTCTAGGAGGTTAAGGTGGGAATAGTACGGTTGTAACTGGTTAGCCTAGTGGTTAGAGCGCTCGCCTGCATCGTGGGAGACCCGAGCTCAAGTCTCTGCCTCAGGAGAAGGAAAAGATTTGAACTGGGGTCTCCCATCGCTTTAAACACTGAGCTGTGAGGTTCTCTCAGCCTCTCCCGTTGGAGTATGGAGCCAAGACGGTGGGTCTCCCGCTTTCCAGTGGGGTGCCCAACCACCGGCTGTAGCATCATCCTGTCTGTTCATTTTCATTGGGATAAAAAAATTCATCACGACATCCGGAAATTACCGTCCCAATTCTAATGAATCACAGATGCCAAAAGAGACCCTCCAAACCTGCTCAGCCCAAAAAGTGTCTCCTGAAAATTAGGTCGGTCCTGTGCATCCCCCAAACTGTCTCCCATTCCTCCAGTCACATTCAATTCTTTCCCCCCCACTCCAGCCATCAACCGAATAACCGCACAACTTGTGGGAATTAGCGTGGCAGGTGCGGTGTTCTGAGCCGAGTAGCGGCTGTGCTGCAGTGGCATAAAATCACGGCGTAAACAACAGCTAGTCTCGAAGGCCGTGGACGGCAAATGCCTGAGCGTCCTTGTCGAGGCAGATGCTGAGGCCTCGCGCCCGTAAATCTGGCCACGGGCAGCCCATGGGCATGTTCTGCTGCCTGCCTCTTTCTCTCTCCCTATCAATCGAGAGTGGAACATCTTCAACCGGAGAGGCTGAGGGAAGCTCTCCTCCCCCCGCCCGCCAAGCAGACTATCCCAGAGCTCGGTATTTCGAGCACTCCTTGGCGGTGGGGTTCCTTTCTCTTCCCCTGCCTGAGGTGGGAATTGAACTGGGGTCTTCTGCCTCCCACATGCGCGCTCCAACCTGTGGGAATCACGGTGACTGTTTTGTGTGGAGCAAAGTAGACCCCTGACTCATTCTGCAGGAATTACTCGGTTCCCAGACCAGATTTAGGTGTCTGTCCCTGTAAGGTCGATACCCCTTTCCTCAGCATCTCCCATTGGCAGCGTTGTCATGCTGGCTTTTTGTGAGTCGCATCGAAAGGGTCTGTCTCTTCCCATTCACTGATAGGGCGCTTAGGTGCCCAGTTTATTGTGTGTCTTGCATTGTTGGTCCTGTGACTTTTTTTTCCCTACGTGCCGAAAAATTAGGTGTCATGACACTGAGCATCACTTAGTCACTTTGTGGATCTGAGCCAAAAGGCCACATGCAAAAGGGGATGGGGTGGAGAAGCTTCTGTGTTTTAATCTAATTGACTCTTCCAAAGTTTGAATCAGCATAAAAATCCTCCCCAATATTTAACTGCATCTTGCAAAATACCAGTGGACAGAATCTGGAGTTAATTTCTTTGAAATGGGTAGCTATTTCTGTACTAAGCTATGATGAGGCCAGGAGCCCTGCCTTTTGAGTAATGCTTTGTCTCAAGTCTCCTTGTTTAAAGTATTCTATATGAGTTGGCAGAGAAAATCAAGTGCCCTTTTTTAATGGAAATATCTTAGGAAACCAAAGAGCTTGCACTGCCAAACGGAGATAAAACAACCTGGATATCTTATCCCCCTAGCTTAAGTTTTATTCCTAAATCAAAGCTATTCATATAGAAGAGGAGTGTTAATTTATTCATATTGTGAATATGAGAGTAGGGAGGTTAACATCAGATTAAGTCAAGTAATAATCCAACCTCAGGTTTTCTTGCTTTTGCTAACTGTATACTCTTGTCAATCATTTACTTTGTTTCACAGTATCACTGTTTCCTTGATTTTTAAAATAAGTGATTGTGTTCCGATCCAAAACAGAGGCTTCTAAACTTAGTTCCTAAAACCACAAGATATATGGATCTATTTCTAAAATGGCCAAAAAGAGAAGAATTACAGACATGGTTGCCTTTTTTTTTTCTCCTGCTGGCAGAGAAATAATTGTGAGGTTTGGTTTCTTGGTTAGGGCAGTAAGGTAGTCGTATAGGCAGTCTCAGAACACTTGTCTGCCAATTTATTCAGTAGCAAGTCAACTCATGCATGGGATCTGGACTGGGTGAATTTTCTAGGAGTTGCTTGGAGAGACAAAGGAAAGTAGACTCTGTTATAATGCCTTGCTCCACCTCCACGACTTCCCTGCATGAATTTATGTCTGCATAAATTATTTTGAAGTTGATCCAGACAAAAACTGGATTAACAACAGCACTTCCAGTCCTTCCCCCAAGACACAGGCCCATAAGAAAGCGAGCTCTGGCAGACGCTGTGTTTTTCTGTTTTAATTCATGTGTTTCCAAAACACAAAAATAATATTTAAACATGGATGTAAAACAAACAAAGAAGACATGAAAGTTATGCAACTTCAATATTCACAATATGTTTCCAAGAGGCACAACTGTATTTCCTTAATTTAATCTTGCTGTTTATTAACGTGCAACATCTCTCTTTCTTGCTTTAATGATGTGCTATTTCTGACCACAAACCCTGAAACGCTGTACATAATCCATAGCTTAGTGTACTTTCCTGGCAGAGGGCTGTGTCCTTAGCCATCAGATGTGAAGCTTGTAAGTCATGTCAAGGTCTGTTGTTTGCATACATTTGTAAGTTATACAGTCTGCTTTGCTGGTGCCAAGCCTGTGTGTGGCTAACTGATTCACTGCCGATGTCGACGTTTCTGCAGGAAGTCTGTCCCCTGGGACAGCACGGCCATCTTGATGCCATGTGTCTCTTAACTTTGCTGACAGCTGCTGACCCTTTAGGCTGTGAAAACAACTGGCATGAGGCCCCATCTTGTAGCGCTTAAGCCCTCGAAACCTCAGCAGCGGCGAGGTAGGCGTCAGACGGCAGGATTGGGCCCACCCAGGTGAATCGGGCGGCACTGGACTTTTACATAAGACCAACTGTACTGCGGCAGGCTCTTGTGAAACAAGCGGTCCCTTGGGAATCAGGGCTGCTGATGAAAGCAAACCTTGGGCATGCTATAGGCTAGAGGACATGCTCGCCTTCAAATGGATCCAGCCCATCCCAAAAAGCGAGTGGCTAGCCCAACACCGGCTTGCTTTGCTAGCAAGTGGCAGGCAGGCTGCGTGATAGGAAGCACACTCCCTTACACACGCTGAGGGACCCGTGTTTTGCCTAGGCTTGGAATGGCAGCAGCTGGCACAGGAACCCTGGTGTCCCACTAAACTCGTGTCCCGCCGAAACCTGACCCTGGGTCTCCAGTTCCACTCCTTGCCTGGCTAGCCAGCAACCGTGTGCAATGTTCTTTCTGCTGGAGAAAGATTTGGCTGCATGGTTTGGCAGCACGTGGTGTGTGAGGTGTATGTGAAGGTGAGACAATCGTGGTTCACCCGGTTCCTATTCGTTGCCCTCAGGTGCCCAGAGAAAAAGATTGACGTGTCTGCGTGGTAGCCTACAGAAACCTGTCGGAATGAGACATTAATAGTCAGTGTTCCTGGCGGCCGGAATAACCTACCCCAGAGTGATCAGCAGGATTTGAACTCAGGAACTTGCCTGTTTTAAAAAGCATGAATTTGTCCAAGTTAATCTACAGGTGCAGGAAGCCTAAATATGACCTCTCTGTGAGAGAACATGAGAGGCAGTTTCCTGATGGCGTTGCCTGTTCCGTCAGAGCAAGGAAACTGATTGCAGGGGATGGAGGAATTAAAAAGATGACGTTTGCTCTCTCGAAATCAATGATACTTCCCCTTCCTGGGGGTTTTGGTTCTGACACGGAGTCTGGTAGCGGTGAGAGGGGGAACCTCTTCTCAGACTTCTTCCCGAGATTTTACAGAGATTTTTCCATGGCGTTTTCACTGGGTAATTCTTCAGAAACAGTTGAAACTCCCCCACTGATTCTCTGGGGCCCCTCGTAATCAGTCACAAATTTAATCTGAAACGAACAGACTACAGCATGCCAGAGAAACCTGGGTGCATCAGCAAATTCTGACATCTGAGAGAGCGTTCCGTTTCGGTTTCTTTTCGCACCAGCCCAGCCTCCGCAGTAATCGAGCAATGTCGACACAGCATTAATTTGATGAATGGTTTGTGATTTGTCTAAATAGATGAGCTGTGCCACTTCAGCATTACAGGCGTGTCAGCATTTTCATTGCAAGGCCTGTTTTATGATAGGTTTACGAACTCCCCTCCTCCCCTTGCCACATACACCCCCATGGAAGTGCCCAATCCAACCAGCACTGAGACTCATGGGAGTTGAATTCAGCCCTGCTTTTTCTTTAGGCTTAACACTGGATTTCCCAGATGGACTGAGCACAGAACAGGGAGGGCGAGAACTCCTGGGAGCTGTAACTATAAGCCCACAGCACTGCAAACAGCTCCTGGGCCTCACTTCCCTCCTCCGCAGCTCATCGGTGCAGAGGTGGGATGGTCTAGGCCAGAGGTTCTCAAACAGCAGGTCAGGACCCCAAAGTGGGCTGCGACTAGGGTTACCAGAAAAATACAGGACACACTTGATCTCAGATGTCGGGGTGGGGGGGAGGGAGAGGCAGCCAGCTGGCTGGGTGGGGGGAGCGAGGCTGGCCAGGAGGAATGGGGCTGACCAGGGGAGGTAGGGGGGAATGGCTGGTGGAAGCAGAGCTGGCCGGGGGAGATCGGGGGGAGGAACCAGCCTGCAGGAAGCAGGGCTGGCTGGGAGGGAGTTGTGGGGAGCGGGGCTGGCCAGGGGAGATCAGGGGGCGGGAGGGGAACCAGCCGACTGGAAGCAGAGCTGGCCGGGAGAGGGTCAGGGGGAGAGAGACTGGCCAGGGGAGATCGGGGGGAGGAACCAGCCAACTGGAAGCAGAGCTGGCTGGGAGGGGATTGGGGGGGGAGCGGGGCTGGCTGGGGGGAAATTGGGAGGTGGGGACTGGCCAACGGGAAGCAGGGCTGACTGGGAGGGAGTTGGGGGGAGCAGGGCTGGCCGGGAAGGGGTTGGGGGGAGTGGGGCTGGCCGGGGGGAGCCAGCCAGCCAGCCGGGAGTGGGGCTGGCCCGGGCACACGCAGATCCCGAGGTGCTGCCCGTCCTGCACACGCTCCCAGTGGGGCGCACCAGCAAGTCCGGCCCCGGGGTTTCCATCCTGCTCCTGCCCCACCCCACCCCCTCTCCTGCGTAGTAGACACTCTCATGCAGCGTGAGCATGTCCCAGCCAGGCAGCACGCCGCTACGTGCTGATTCTCCTGATAACAATAAAACTGACTTAATTAGAAAATACCCGACATTTCTATCTCCGGTATTTTCTCAATTTGTTTCCTGAAGAGAAAGCTCAAATACCCGACTGTCCGGTTCAAAACCGGACGCCTGGCAACCCTGGCTGCGACGCTGTTTTAACATGGTCACCAGGGCTCCCGTTAGGCTTTCTGGACCTGGAGCCAAAGCAGAATCCCAAGGCCGTTGCCCAGGCCTAAGCTTGAGGCCTTCGCCCCCGGGCAGAGGGGCTGAGGGTTCCTCTTCAGCTCTGGTGGATGGAGCTCAGGTTTAGGCCCCAGCTGGGGCAGTGGGGCTCAGACTTTGGCTCCCCCCGGGGGGTCTTGTGGTTAGGTTTGTTGCCGGCAGGGGGCCACAGTGCAGCAAGGTCTGAGAGCTCCTGTTCTAGGCGAATTGGCTGGCCGGCGTTATGCAGGGGCTGAGATGAAGTGGTTGCAATAGCAGGGGCGACACACTCCCTTGCACTCCCAATGCCGTGGGCAGGCGGGACAAATGCCGGGGAGGGCTAGTGGAGGGGCGATGCCCCCGCGCTCACCAGCAAGGGAAGTGGAACAAGGCGGCCCCAGCTGTGCCGCCCTGTTCCGGGTATGGGGGGACTGCCTGCGCTCCTGGCAGGAAGTGGAGCGACGTGGCATCTGAGAGAGCAAAGCAGCTAGAAGTGCCTTGCTCTGCTTCCCACACTAGTGAGTGCGGGGGGAGGGAGGGTGGTGGACCCTCAGTCTGCTAGTCCCCCAGGCTCCCTCAGTTGGGGAGAAGGGGCAACCCCTGGGCAGAGGGGGTTGTCCTGGCCCTTCCCTGAACTGGGGGGCATATGGCTAGTGCCCTCCCCCCCGGTTCCTGCTGATCAGCTGCCTTTGCACTGTGCCCTGAGAAAAGGAAAGATCACACTGCTTGTGCTTCCCCCTGGGGCTATTTATGAAGATTAACGAGTGACTGCTGGCAAAATATTTTTGCAAGTTTTCGCATTTCTGTCCTTGCACTCTCGCTCCAGAGAGGCTCATTGACAGAGGGCCTCGTCCTGTTGTTCTTATTCCGGCACGATTATTACCGAACAGCCCCGGTGGCGGATGGAGGCCCCGTTGTGCGAGGCACCGCAGAGAGCAGACACCACAGCAGCAGCCTCTGTCGGTTACTGCTTCAGTAAAGTGCCGGGACCGTGCCTCAAAATGTGATGTCAAACTGATCCGCTCTTTCTAAAAAGCCAAACAATGGCATCGTCATGATTCTGAACATGCCAACGTGACAGACTCTTGCTGTCTAAAGTATGCAGAGTGTGTTGCTCCCAAGCATTTGGCTAAAGCAGCAGCCATCCCTTAGAGCATATAACAGCTACCCATATTTGGGTCCTGACCCATAGGTTGGGACACCTTGCCTTAGGGTGTGTCTAGACTACAGGGTTTTGTTGACAAAAGTGGACTTTTGTCGACAAAACTATACCTGCGTCTACACTACTGCCGAGTTCTGTCAACAGAATGTCGATAGAACTCGGCAGTTTGTCGACGGCGGTAAACCTCATTCTATGAGGATTGACACCTTTTGTCGACAGAGTTCTGTCGACAGAAGGCGTTGTTGCATCTCCACTGCCCTTTGCGTCTACACGCTCACGTCGACAAAGCGGCTTGCTTTGTCGACAGAACTGGATGTAGTCTAGGCGCTCTCTGTCGACAGAAGCTTTGTCGACAGTATCTGTCGACAAAAGCCTGTAGTCTAGACGTACCCTGAGACGGAAACCTCTTGCTGATCCCTTCACAAATACCCACAAATGGGAGCTATCACTTCATGGGCAGAATTTTGTGCAAAGTCCTTGCTGGTTGTTGACCCAATGCGGTGCGGACCCGATGTATACCCAGGGCGACTTAAAGCAGGGATGCCCTGTACAAGCAAGCCCTGTATTGAGGAACAGCTTATCCCAGCAAAAGGGTGCTTTTGCTAGGATAGCTCACACCGGGTCCCTGAACTAATTAAGCTCTTCCCACAAAAGGATTGTTTTTGCCGGTGTCACTGCGTCTGCCCTCGGGGTTTTGCTGACATAACTGCCAGGGTTGGGTGGGTGATTCTCCCCCCAACCCCTTCCCTCCCTGTTTGTACTTACCATTCCTATGCTAACAAAACTTTTAGATCGCAATCAGACCTGGGGAAGTAAAGTGATGTGATACAATAAAAGGTATTCTGGGGTGGGTTTTTATTTGCCATGTTTATTGCCTTATTTTTCTCATGTTTTCCCTTACCTTTGTTCTGGCCGTTTTTTACAGTTCTGGAGGGTTGTTTTATTTTCTTAATGTATATTCCTGATCTGCTGTTTCTTCTACTGACACACTGAGGCTCCTAGCCGCTAGCCAGAAAATCAGATGAGTAGGTTTTTTTTCTAAAGCTGTCACTACTCGTGTTGCATTGCAGTTTGGGATCAGTAAACAGGGGGTATTTTGCGGCTGGCGTAGCTGTGATCCGTGTCTCTATAAATCACTCTTCTGGCCTCTGCAATCTGTCTGGTCTTCGCCATTTAAGGATGCAAACGGTTTGAATCTGTTGCTTCCCCCTAGTCTCCTGCAGAACAGTGTAACACCATGTGGCCTGCTTCTGTTGCTACGGAAGTCAGAAAAGCATGTGAACAGTGAGTCAACAGGGTGCCCTTGTAGCCAAGAAGACTAGCAGAGTATTGAGGTGCATTAGGAGGCGCTTTGCCAGCAGACCTAGAGAAGTGTTTATTTCCCTTTGTTCGGCACTGGTGAGGCCACATCTGGAGTATTGTGTCCAGTTCTGGGACCCCCAGTACAGAAAGGACGTGGATGCATTGGAGAGGGGCCAGTGGAGGGCAACCAAAATGATGAGGGGGCTGGAGCACATGACCTATGAGGAGAAACTGAGGGATTTGGGCTTATACAGAAGAGAAGAGAGAGGGGGGATTTGACAGCAACCTTTAACTGTCTGAAGGGAGGTTCCAAAGGGGATGGAGAGAGGCTGTTCTCAGTGGTAGCAGATGGCAGAACAAGGAGCAATGGTCTGATGTTACCATGCAGGAGGTCTAGATTGGATATTAGGAAAAACTATTTCCCTAGGAGGGTGGGGAAGCACTGGGATGGGTTCCCTAGGGAGGTGGTGGAATCTCCATCCCTAGAGATGTTTAAGTCCTGGCTTGACAAAGTCCTGTCTGGGATGATTTAATTGGGATTGATCCTGCTTTGGGCAGGGGGCTGGACTCGATGACTCCTGAGGTGTCTTCCAATCCTAGGATTCTGTGTACCTACTGTTAAAACTAGGCATGTAGTTGTTTCCTCAACTGGGACCTGTGTGTTTCATCCTTGATTTCGGGGAAGGAGGGTCAGCCACCCCGGCTTTTAAGAGCTCTAGCACTTTAAAAAATCCAGTGTTTGAGCCATGCGACTTAAGCGACAGAGGAATAGTACCGTAAATGAGCGTATATTACCCGCACACGAGTATTACCTGCACCAGTGTATTACCGGCGGTTTTTCCTGATTGAATAAAAAAGTCTTACATACCCCTCGCACGTGTATAGCCCACGGGAGGTGAACCGCGGGTACTGTTAATGAAAGATAACGAGGGTAATTAACTCAGGCGTCAGGGTCTGAGCCTGTCATGCAGAAGCATTTGAGCTCCCAGATACACAACTGCCAAAGCGCAGAGTAGATGGCCGCAGCCCGACAGGCTGTCTCCCCCAGGGTGAGCTGTCTGCCCCAGGCTGCATGGGAAGGGAAGGTGACTGGAATTACCCCTCGCACCGTCTCTAGCCCTCCCCAGCTGCCTTCCGCCCGTGCTGTGCACTCCCCCGGGGTGCTGTCTTCCCCAGGCAGCCAGAGCCAGGAGCTGAGCAAAGGAGCTGTGTCCTTAAACAGAGCACCGCCCCCACGCACACACGGAGAGCCAGATGCAACAGAGGGAAGAAAGGTCGCTGGGTATTCCCACAGCACGGGAATCTTCTCTCCCTCCCCACCTCTTCCCTGAATTCTCATCCCCATCTGCTTGGTCCCTGTGACAGCTGCTCAGGCTATGACAGCAATTCTGATTCGGCACCTCAGCCATCACCAAAGTAAAAAAAACCCTGCATTATACAGGGAAGAGTATAGGCCGCAAGGGGGGGGAGGGGCGTGGTTTGTAAAATTTTGCATAACCCGCGGGTTATCTATGCTAAAACATGGTCATTTAAGGCTTCTTTTGTAAACTGTTCCTTTCCTTGTGAGTGTAGCCATTGAGAAAAGGCAGACAAACGAACATGGGCTAAAGAGGGTTACTGTCATCTAAAACGTCCATATTCTGTAGCAGAAAGCGATTGTGAAACAGCCCTGTAATGCCTTCTTTTGCATCCAGCACTGCAAGTATGGGGTGTGTGTCCCCAAGGAGCGAGAGGCACCAGTAATCGACGGAGCGTGGGGTTCGTGGAGTCCCTTTGGCAGCTGTTCCAGAACCTGTGGCGGCGGAATAAAAACCGCAGTTCGCGAATGCAACAGGCCTGAGTAAGTACAACAGCACGGAAGAACCGACTGCTGGTCTTGCTCTACGGGTTTCTTGAAGCTGGATGGGGGGGGGTTAACGTGCCCAAAATACTGTTTGGGCCACCCAGAGCCCAATGCATCCACTTGAGACAGAGGGTGGGATTCTTAAAAGCATTAGCCTGGCTCTGCTGCTGTAGACTTTGGAACTCAGAGCCCCAACCAAATGGCCATGTAGCCCTACTGAATGAGCCAGGTTCCTGTCCGTAGGCCCCTGTATGCTTTTGCACATGA